>NC_071354.1:229062285-229370275 GCF_943734655.1 Sabethes cyaneus
CCGCGAAGTGAAACGACGAGTTGCAGCCGCGAATCGGGCTTTCTGCGGATTACGTAGCCAGCTGAAGTCCCGTAGTTTGCAAATTCGCACAAAACTGGCGCTCTACAGAACACTAATCCTCCCGGTGGCCCTTTACGGACACGAAACATGGACGCTAAAGGAAGCTGATCGGCGAGTGCTTCGGGTTTTTGAGTGTAAAATTCTGCGATCTATACTTGGTGGCAAAATAGAAAATGGAGTGTTGTTCAGACGCATGAATCACGAGCTGTACCAAGTATACAAATATGCTGATATAGTGAAGGTAGTGCAATGTGGCAGGCTGCGGTGGGCTGGACACGTGGCCAGAATGCCCGACGAAAGAGTAGTCAAAACTATTTTCAGCAGAGAACCAGGAAGAGGTCATAGACTCCGAGGCAGACCCCGCACCCGGTGGGTGTGTGCTGTCGAAGACGATGCACGTTCAGCTGGTGTTCGTGGGGATTGGAGAACGGCAGCCCAGGACCGACGGTACTGGAGGACCATAATTCGTTCGGCGCAGGATCGGTAACGGACCGTTGCCACTAAAGTAAAGTAAGTAAGGTAAGATGCAACACTGTAAATTTTTAAATCCTTAGCGTAAACCAATTTACATTTACCGTTATATAAATTCGCTGCCTCGTTGGTGGAACAAGGTAAACAAGGTAGGTCCTCGGTTGCTGCCTTGTGGAACTTCGGAACCGGAGCGGTTAGAAAATTCATGCGATACGGCAAAAAGCAAAGTCGTGGGCTTAAACCGTCATTAGACAATACCCTTCTTTATCGACAGACTTCGCAGCAGGCTGTTTAGAGTACAGGAAAATTACGGGGCCAGTGTAACGATCCTACTGACTCTATCAAGCAAGCACCGTCTAGCCGAGATTCGAACACGCGACGACTGGTAGACCAGCATCGTACCTCGAAGCTAAGTAGGCGGTTTTGCGATACGGCAGTAACAACTTTGACTTGTAGGATTCTATTTTTAAGACAGGATTTCAGCCTTGCACAAAGCTGCCAGGAGAAACCTAACTGTCTAAGCTTTCTAATGACAATGTCATATTCAATGCGATCAAAAGCAGCTTTTAGGTTCGTATAAATCGCATCTATCTGCTGATCGTTACCGATCGCTTCATTCTTTTTACATCATTAAAATGATCGTGTATCCATCTGTTAGGTTTTTTTTTTAATTTTCTTAAAAGCGTCCAAAAAATAGTGTCTTTACAAAAGTTGTGGAGCAAGCTAATAAAAAATAACTTTGTGAAATATACTTTTCATACATATTAGTTTTTACAAATATAATTTTGAATACAAATTTTCTAAAGGAATGCATTTATGCTGCGTTGTTGATCTGCAGGATAAAAAGAGAAACAATACATCAAAATTTTGCTCGCGCCTCGTGAAAATTGGAATTAGGCCATTGCAAATCATTTTCAAAGTTTTTGTTACCCCCCACCCCCACCCCCCTTGGATATGGGCTTGAAAAATCGGGGGGCAAAAAAATAATTTGTAGGATATGAGTTAATTTTTTTTATAAAATCAATTGTCTGTGGGCTCTACAGCCTGAAAACTCCAAAAATGAGTGTACGAGTTGAGTTAAAGCTTCTAGCACGAAATAGAAATGGAATTTCATACAGTGGAATTTCCGAAACTCGGCCTAAAAAAAAATTTCTATCGTTTTTGTCATTTTGTTCGTAGATTTTTGCATTAAAAATGACAATGTATTTATTAAAAGCAAGAATAGATTTGGTTTTCACGTTTAAACTTTAAGTAAAAATGCCTAAAATCCATATATTTTTTGCTCGATTAAAAAATATTCTTTGTTTTTTTTTTGAACCCAACCCCCCTCCCCCCTTCAGTGGCCCAACACCGGAGGGACAAAAACTTTTTTAGGTATTTGTAATAGTCTTACTCACATGTCAAGTTAGTAAAATCGTTTGAAGTGGCCAAATAGACTGTCACCAAACGTTGGGGGAACGTTTATCAACAGGCTAGTTGCCTGGATTGGATTGAAACCAAAACAGGGTGGCAACTGGATACGAAAAACCAAATTCCCTGATTTTTCCAGGTTTTTCCCGGCGTTTAATAAAATTTGTTTGGTTTTTGATTATAGTCACTTTAACAGCTTAAGTCATTCGTGACTTCTGCGGGGTTGGGATTTGAACCCGGATCCTCAGCATGAGAGACGTGAATGCTAACCAATACGCCGGGATTGACCCCTGTGTTTAATAAAATTCTTGGTTTCATATTGCGATATAGTTTTAACTGAAAATGTGTTTCGATCATTGATATTTGAATTGTTTATCAATCTACGAGGTATTGAGAAAAATTTCCCCACCTACTCTATTTCCCTAGGTGAATTCTTCAATAACTTTCTCACTCCTCCCGTGAGTTCCTCATCTGATCTTTTTCCCGCGCAAGTTTATTCGCAAACTCAGGCACAAGCAGAGTTTTAGTGCCCGTTGCGGCTAGCTCTCGAACCCGCCGTAGTGCTTTTCCTGCCAGCCACGCGGAAATGTTCGTATGTTTAATTTTCGTTCTTCGAGCCATAAGTCATGCAAAAAATCAGTTTAATTGAGCTAATTTTTTATTCCGTTTTACCACTGGGGGCTGTTCTATTTTCTGACCAACGTGGCTTATTTCACTTTGCATGGATTGATCGACATTTACTCTTCCGGGCCCAAGATAGAGCCAAAAATTCGTAACGTGGAAGGTAGGGTCGCTACACCCGCATTTCGGTTACAATTTTACAACTTCTCCTTCCAAGATGTTGATATTGAGAAAAAGTCGAAAGTAGGTATCTTCAATCGGGCATCGAGCTAAAACAACGAGTTGGACTGTCAACTTATAAAAAGGAAATGACTCATAATCGCGACGATAAACAAAAACACGTTTCAGGAAGCTGAACTCGATGGTTCTGACGAAGTTCAATTAAGCAGACTTCAAGTAGCTTTGAGCTTTGAAACTCCTGAGTTTTATACGGCAACCGGAAAGGGAAAGCTGGCAGACTTTTTCAAGCATATGAAACTGTTCGTATTAGCTAGGAAATATTTGATTCTGATTATCTGATAGCCTGCCAGGCTATCTGTACTTGTGGCTTTAAAATCGAAAAACAAATGTATCGTATGTACTTGAATCATTTAATGCCAAAAAATTTTTCTCCAAAAAGAGCCAATAAGCACGACAGTCAATAAAATTTTCTAAGCCACGTTACACGCTTTCAACAGAAGCGGCTTTCTCTCGCTAACTTTGGTACTTGCCCTTGCCGCGCGCATTGCCATAATTTTCCGTAAAAGTTCAAAGTTGCATTAAAACCAATCGTAAACTTCTTACAGGACTGCTACTTTCCACTGACCATCAACAACATAACAACAGACAATATTACGTTTTTTTTAAATCATAAAATTACCTCGCATGCCACTTGACCTCAGAGCCTAATCAGTCGTGAAACTACCGGTAGTGAAGGCAGTGGTCTTTTTATTTTTTTTTTATTTTTAATTAACGGATTTACGAACGGTACACACCGTGCACTATGCCCAACGAATGGCTTTTATTTCTGCAATTAAAATGTTTTATTGTAGTATAAACTACTACTCGGGTTGCGTTCGGCATTCTCGCAATAATAACTGACCATAGTCACCAGAGGACCAGATCGGCCGGTGTGGTGATAGAGTGTGAAAATGACCAGCCACCAACAGGGTGGATGAGATTGCTTAATGTTAAGGGTAGACCTAACTAGCTTCAGCCGGGTTGGTCACCCTGTCCGGTCCCGTGACGGCACTGCCATCATTCAAAGCGCGCGCTAACAAGCGCGAGGATCGAAAGTGAAAAATCAGACCGTGAAGGTCATTGTCAGCTTTGATCGCGTTTGCGTAAAACGGCGTTCCGTCAAGCAATGAACGAATGAACGAACGAACGAACGGACGGCTAAAGGGGCTCAGTCAACGGACGAACACACGGCGAACGCGGAGGGAAAAATTACACCACCATCCAGCGCGTCAGGGAAACTTTCCAACGAACTTCCAATCTGGCCGCCTCCTCCGAGCTGCTTTAGGTAAATGTGAGTACCTAGGTTGTAGCGAGCAGCCCATCAGGCAGCGAGCGCGGCGGTAGGACGGAATCGGTTCGTCAATAGGGTAAGGACCATTCGCGAGAGTTTTACATTTTCCGGCGCGGGGGAGTCGGCCTGGCCCGGCCAGGCGGTACTGCTTTTGTTTTGATTAGATGCACGCTTTGTTAGTGGCTGGGGGGGTTGGTGGGAGGGGGAGGGCAGCCGGTGAAAGAAGCGAACGAATTACGTTTATCTGCCTCTGCCTATGAAGTAAATATGTTCTCTTTAATTATGGCATTTGTGCGAGATATTAAAAGCCATCGTAAACTGGCAGTGGGCAAAAATTGGTTGAATGAATTTTAGTGCGTTTAATCGACTTTCAACGTTTATCAAGCGTTTGAATCTTAAATAGTAGTTAATAGTAGTGCACAGTTTAAATGAGACCGAACATGAATTGTTTCATTTGACTAATTGAATATTATGCAACAATACAATGTCGTTCGTTGTTGGACATATTAAAAATAAATTTTGATGCTTTAGTGATTTCAACTATAGATAGATTTTCCAACATCGTTAGTATTTTAATAGGTTTAACACGTTGGTCAAATGAGCTCAGGAAATTCTGGAACTGCAATCAACAAAAAATCAAATTGAAACATAATAGTTTGACGGAAATGCGCGGCACAATCAATTTACACTGTTAATCAATTGTTTATTGATTCTTACATGTAACCTGTAGTTACATGTTTACAACGTATAGTTTTCTTTTTATCATAAATTAATTTTCGTTTTCTCGTAAAATCAGTAATAAAAGATAACTACAATCTTTATTGAAACCTTAAATACCGTCCCTATTGCGTGACGGTAATTTAGCTACGAATGATATCGTTTGAATTCGCACTGAAATTACCTACTTGAAAGGTACCGATGCGGTAACGCTTTTACGACACTTCCACTTGTGAGCTCTGCTGTTTTAAAAATCGTCGAGCAATAAAAAAAAGCAACCGCTAGGATAATTGTATCAACTATTGAAATCTCCGCTGCATTGTTAATCACG
The DNA here is from genome assembly GCF_943734655.1 of Sabethes cyaneus. Classification (NCBI taxonomy): domain Eukaryota; kingdom Metazoa; phylum Arthropoda; class Insecta; order Diptera; family Culicidae; genus Sabethes; species Sabethes cyaneus. The sequence continues at coordinate 229,067,406 of NC_071354.1, forward strand.
CCGTACATCCGCTTGGTTGGTTTATGACTTCCAAAGTCCAATCATCGTGAAAGCAATTATCGCAACATAACTCGCATCGCAATGCGACAACGCGCATCTATCATCCGCATCATAATCGTCAAATCAAATCAGCAGCCGCTGATAGTTTTCACTTTCGTAAAATTTAGAGTTTAATCGTAAAATGAATTTGCTCTATTATTTTTGACTTACATCCTGCGAAAATTACTATACCTAATCGGCCGGTACCGCGGCCGGCCACCGTGCCGGCCAGCTCCAGCGGGGTGACCAATAACTTGCAGCATCCGACGTCGACTTGTTTTCATGACTGCATTACGGTTATGGCGTAATTCACGTCATCATCGTCGTTCAGCAGCAGAAAAAAACCTGTCTCCTGTATTCCCATCCGTGGCCATCCGCGCGCCGGTTAGTTGCTGCGGCTTGGTTGGTTGGTTCGTTGCTTGCTTGCTTATGTTATTATTAAACTCAAATGTACACATGCATGCATGCATGCATGGGCCACGGAGAAAGTCGGCCTTTTCTCTCCGTCGGTCACCGTGCTCGTCGTCGTCTTGGTTTTGCAATCTCGACTATTGCGGAATATGCAAACTAGCCTATAGCGGCGTAAATGAGTAATATTATGTGATTTCATGAGAGAATATTGTTGCGTAAAGCTTACTGCCAATATTACGTGACTGAAAGTAGTGACGCTATCTGTTATTATGGGACAATTTTATCAATGGTAGGATATGTATTGGATGAGGAATCTTCACGCATCACGAAAAACGAAGTCTATAATTTAGTTGTTTTTAGACGTTTTGGTATAACAACAAGGAGTGTGTTAAATTTTTGCTAAATTTAAAGCGCTCTACTATCGCTTCAAGTCGATTGAATATGCAGATCCGTGTCTGCGTGTGATTCACGATTAGTTTCGGTGACACACCAAAGTTCAAGTTTGACCATTCAGACAGGTAGGACTCCATTCAAGGGGGAATACACAATCCATCGTCCACAAACCGGCAGCTTACATAAAAATATTACCTGCATCTATTTGTCACAGAAGCTTACTATAGTTTTAGCTCTTTAGATGGTAATCATTTTTGCCCTAGATATGGAAGACGATAACTCTATTGCTCATCCAACGACTCCTTTCTTGAAGATCACCTTCATAATCAATCAGCATTAACACTTTTACTTTCGTACTACCAGCTCTAATAGTTGGACGTCGTGAGGCACTTTGTATTCGCCGGATACAGTCAATCCGGTATTTAGAACATCCTCCTCCTTTTGTAGAAAGGCGAGAGCGTCGAACGGAAACCTGGTTCCGGTTGCATGACGGTGCTGCGCGACTGTAAGGTGACCGCCGAAGAGGATCCACGCATTGGGCCAAAAAGTCAGACGGTGAACAAGCGTCTGACCAAAATGGACATTTTTATGCGGAAGCCTCAGTCGAGGCCGGCCGGCGGTGTCTAGGTAGCAGGCAATCACCTGAAAGGAACTGCTGAAGGTGCTGGTGAAAAACATCTTTCTGGTGAAGCGCACCGTCGTGGTAGCGTTGCCAGACTTTGCTGAAGAAAAATCCGTCTAGTTTTACTATCTATGCTTTAATTACTGAAGAAAGAGTTATAATTTTATTTCAATATTTATTAAGAGCTAAATTTAAGGGGGCATAGTACTTTTTACACCATATTTTTTGCCTTATTTCAAATATTTTTTTCTCGATAACGCGAAAAGCGAATCGATTCGGGTTTATTGCTTGCTAAACATTGCACTTTATACTAATATTTGCAGTTTTGTTTGCATATGTGAACCTCGTCCCCTTTCCTCTACGGCTCCTTGAACATGATCATTCGAAAAAAACATAATTTGCGGTACCATGGATTGGCGCTGGGGGGCTTATCCGAATAGAAAAATTCCAAAACGACTCCTTTCATGTCGTTAAATTATCTCGTGTTTGACCCATCCTTTTTTTAAAATTCGAACGCATAACAAAATGGCGGACATTCAAACATAAAAGTAAGGTTTTTAGCTTGGCTTTGAAACAAAAAAAGAATCATGGAAATTGCTTCAGCCGTTCTTGAGATATTTATGGTACCGACTTTCAAAACCTGGTTTCGAGAAAAACGACGTTGAAGTTTTTATTCGCTGTGTAATCGCTCCAGACATGCGCGGTACAAATAGCTGTAACTTTGTCAATTTTTGGAATTCATCGAAATGACTTGAAACACGTATGGTCAAAATGTTAATCTTTCGAAATAATTAATAAAAAAATTTCGATTTTTTTAAATTGAAAAAGTACTATGCCCCCTTAATTGCATTTAAAAATTAAATTTTAGCTTGAATGAACATTTGTAATTTGTAGGTTAATATTGTTAGTCTTAAGCATGTTCTAGTGTTGCTGAAAAGTGTAAAATATTTTTCACTAAATTACATATTAAAGATCTAAATTATTCAAGGATGTTGACTCTCGACTATCGTTCTTGATATTTCATCATTCACATCATCTCGCTTTTGTGTTTCTGTCTTTCAACTTTCGTTTTTTGTCTTGTGACTTTAATTTTATGTTATGTGTACTGTCGCCATTCACAGCCGTTTTTTGTTGTCCTCTAATGTGTCTGTTAGTCGTTTTTCGTTCGTTCAGACGTATGTATTTTTGGCATCTTTGTATAATTTTTATGTCTCTTTGGAGCATTGAGTTGTCATTTTCTATCGTCATTTTGCGGCGTTTCTTCGTCTGTTCCCGACATTTTCTGTTGCTCTTTTCGGCTGCTTTTTGTTGTTCTTGTTTGCTTCATTGCTGTTTTGGCATTTTTGGTTGACAAAAATGTAGACTTTTTCCTATCTTTTCGTCATTGTTTCGTTGCCTTTATGTCGTTTATTCCTCATCTCTTGATTGTCTTTATTGCATGTTTTGTCACGTTTCTAACATTTTTTGATCGTTTATTGTATTCCTATCAACGCTATTTAGGCGTTTTTTCATTACATTTTACATTACAGTCATCTTTTCGTCAACTTTTCATCGTGTTTTCATCACTTTTCTGTCATATTTTCGTCGATTTTACGTGGTATTTTCACCTGTCTGTCTGTCATCGTCACATTTTACGTCTTTTTTCTTTTATATAGTCTTGGTTGTTGCTCTGACATTTCTTTGTTACCCTTCTGTTTTTGCTCTTTTTCTCCCGTTTTTCGTTATACTATGCCGTGCTCTCTGTTTCATTGGTCCGTTTTTCTTCGTTTCTTGTTTTTTCTTATTTTTAATCCTGTTTTTTCTTTTGAGCTTCCACTTATTATTCACTCATTTTGTTGCAATTTTCTATACCGTTTTCCGTTTTTCGCTTTCCTTTTTACTTTTTTCGTTCGGAAAGTGGTTTCCATCATTTTCTAACTCTCATCCTTCTCGTTTTTCGTCTTTGTCTGTTTGATTTTTCCTCTTTTAGATGCCCCGTTTTTTCTTCTTTTCTGTCATGTTTATTCTGTTTCTGGCTCCCTTTTCTCTGCTTGTTCTCCAGTTTCCCTTTTTTATCTCCCGCTTTTTGTCCTATTCTCTCCAGGAATAGGATCCATCTTTAATATTAATTTTTTATTTTTCTGTCTTATTTTCTCATCCCAGTCCCATATTGTCCCATCTTTCTCCTTTTATATGCCGATCTTCCGTTTTTCCTCTTTTTCCGTTTACTTTGTTTCCTCTATCGGTTCTTTCGCTCTTGCTATTCAAATTTTCTCTTTTTTTCATTTTTCCTCATTTTCTAGTCCGTTTTCTCCTTTTCCAGTCTCGTTTTTTACAGTACTGGACAAAATAAAGTACGCACTTACCACATCTTGAAACTTTCATGCTTTTCTCATTATTTATAGTAGATAACCATTCACAGTGATCGAACAAAAATTAGCTTTATAGATATACTTTCAGAAGATGTTTTATACAGAGGCTTTATACTCCAGAGGTTTGTCGATATTTTTTTGAGCAAATTTAAGACGTTTGATCCTATACAAATTAATATGACTTAAAAACAAATATTGAATATGAAATAAACAAACCTGTTAACATTTCGGATAAATGGCCTTCGTTGAGCAAATCCATTTTTAAATCCCATTTCCTTCAGTCTTCTACGAACAGTTCGTTCGGAAGTATTTAAATTCGTATTTTCTCGGATTACACGGCTGGTAGAGAACGGATCTTTAGCCGCTTCTCGACGAATCAGGCGATCATCACTGGTTGCAGTCCTCCGCTTTCTTGTTTTTTCAGTCCGGTCTTTCACGCTTCCAAGTTCTTCATATTTTTTCAATGTTTTCATACTCCTGCCTCACTAATTTCATATCTTCGAGCAATTTCTCTATTCGAGAAACCTTTCTTACGATTTTTAACGATAAGTTTACGGATATCTTCACAAATTTGCTTTTTTGCCATCGTACCAGATAAAAACGCGCACCAGTAATGAAAAATCAATCACAAACAATTTGTTTTGACACTTTGCTGCAGTGTGATGGTGAGCAAACTATTCGTATGCAGTCGGCGGCGTTGTGCAGTCATTATATTAGTAGTGCGTACTTTATTATGACCAACTAAAAATTGACTTTTTCTAGAACTATACAATAGCTTGATCAAAATAGCTAATGTTTATATTTAACGATACATAAATCGTTTAAAGCATTGAAAATGCTACAATTTGTCCAAATGTACCGAGTTCATATGTTTGACAATAAAAAAGATACCGCGTGTTATATAGTATGAGAGCGGGTGCGTACTTTATATTGTCCAGTACTGTATATTCTATCCCGTTATCTCCTTGTCTATTTTTTGTTTTCGTTTGTTCCGTTTTCCCTCTTATTATGGGCTGTATTTCCTCGATTCCAGTCATGTTTTGTTTCCCGTTCTATCCTATTTGTCTTCCGTTTTTGTTGTTTTCTCTCTATTTTCTTATTTTATTGTTCTCGTTTGTTAATTTCATTTCATCAATCTTCATTTCTATTCCTCCTTTTTTATTCCGTTTCTATGCTGTTCTGTCCGATTCTTCTCCTCTTTTGTTCAATTTGTCTTCACTTTCTTTCACATTTTTCTCGTTTACTTTATCGTTTTTCCTTCTTTTCTCTTTCGTTTGACCTCCTTTTCTATCCAGTCTCCTCTTTTGCTCCATTTTCCCTATTTGCTCTCGTTTTCTTCTTTTTCTCTTTTTAAAGGGTGTCCTATATCCAATTGCATTACGGAAAAACACTGTAGAAAATTACCTAGTCGACCGATCCTTTTCAAACTTTCAGACAATAAAATATAACCCACTAGTAAGCTTTTGGCATATTTATTTCATTTAGCTTCAATATCATAACCGTATGCTCACACTTTACGTTTACCTCCACTCGACAGTAGTCTGAATGCTCGAAATCGTGAACTTTTTTAGTGATTTTAATATCACATACGTAGAAGAAATTTGTATATCAATAGACGCAACGGTTTATCATTAGTTTTGGTTCGGAATTCAACTACAGGTGGCGCTGCAAAATCAAACTTTTTGGTTTTAAAATATGAAGCTTTGGTTTCTTCAGAAAAATAGTATCCTCAGCAATTATTTTTTCAATAAGATTATCTACAACTTTTCTGGAGAAACTATATCATAAAACAAAAAAGTTTGATTGTGCAGCGCCACCTGTGATTAAGCTCCGAACTAAAACTAATGATAAACCGTTGGGGTTCATATCCTTGGGTACGAAAGTGATTCCGTCGGCTTCGTAGCACTCCAGGACATCCTTTGAATAGTGGCACTGAGCTAGATCCGGCCAGAAGATCGTAGAATTCTCGTGTTGTTTCAACAGAGGAAGACAATGCTTCTGTAGACACTCCTTGAGGTAGATCTGCCCATTTACAGTCCCGGTAGTCACGAAATGAGCAAATCGCTTGCCAAATCTTGTATTTCTTGGTAGTGTCTGCTTTGAAAGTTTCTGCTTCCTGCTTCCGTTTTTCACGATTTGGAGCCTTCTGCGCTTTGTACGTATGCAGTCCCTCCTGGTACTCGGCTCTCTGAACGAAAGACTTGAATAGATTTAAATATTTTGGCCACATCACTGACCGATGCATTGGGCTTCCGCTTAAACGCTTTTACGACACTCTTGTGATCCTGATCAGTAATACCTCCATTCTGACCGCATTTCTCCTTCCGTTCGATGCTCGAGTTTCACAGTAATGTTTAATCTACGAGTCGCCGTTGACTGCATGATTCCGAATTGTTTTCCGATGTCTCAATGAGAGAGTTGAGGACTTTCCAGGTGATTGGGCAAATTCGCGACGTTGCTTTTCGGGTAACGCCTGTTTTTTTAGTTTTCGAAAAACTTGCAGCGACAAAAATGCAGTATAAACAACAGTCTCTAAACTACTTCTACCCAACATTTCAAGAGAAAACACCCAATGGGTAAATTGGACATCCTTTATGTCTCGTCTTCCCCCCATTACGATTTTTCTTTCGTTTTTCTTTTTATGCATACCAGTTTTTCTCCTTTTTCTCTCTTCGTCCTCGTTTTTATTCCGTTTGTTCAATTTTTTATCACGTTTTCCTCCGTACTCTTCCGTGTTTTTCCAAGAGCAGCAAAAGACGAACTATATTCATCGGTACCTAATCCATCTGTTTAAACTTTAGGTACTAACATTTTCAAAAGAAACTGTTTGTTCGTACAGCGTACTGTTTGGTTAAAAAGATACGAATTTTCAAATAGAGTGACGGATTTCCCTTCGTCATACGTCAACACGATCAAAACTTTGCTTTATTTTTAAAAGAATTAATCCGCAAGTATTCAAGTTTTTACACCAGATGAATCTTTCACTTTTTGCCTGTACATGTAAACCCGTTTAGATAAATAAGATATTTCGGAACTTACATTTTTTACAGAAATAAATTTTCTTGTTTTGCGGCAGTTCATCATAGCGAAACTACATTCGTCATATAAGATTTCTTTCATCTTTCATGTACAGATTGAATGCCCTTTCTAAGATCTGAATCCTGCTTTATGGACAGATTTCGCAGCCGGCCATTAGAGTACAGGACAGTTACGGGGCTAGTGCAAAAATCCTGCTGACTCCATCTAGCAGCACCGCCCGAGCAGGAGCGAAGAGCAAAATAATATAAAAACAATATCAAACTGAGTTATAATGCTATATTATGTTATTGAATAGATATGGAGATACATTGATAACACATTTTGTTATTGAGTAGATATTTAAAACAGTGGTTGCAAGATGAGTTTAATGACTGATTTTGTTATTATATCTTATTTTGACCTTAAAATTACATTCGATATATTTCATAAATATTTTTTTATTGATTAAAGAGATTTTAGATTATAAATATTTTATAAAATGATTTTTTAATATCTCATATGCTACTGCATAACATAACAAATGTTATTCAATACCGTAATTCTACTAAAATATGTTATTCTAAACTCTGAATACAGTCATGTTATTGCTTTGTTATTCAAGCAACACAAGTAGTTATTCTTTTGGCCTTAAAGGAGCAAGATTTTGATATTATTTTTTGTTATTTTACCCACTATGTCAGCCAAAACAAGACCAAATTTTGATATGAGTTATTCGATTTCCATAACACATTTTGATATTATTTTGCTCTTAGGAAATAGTTTGAATCAGGGATGGTTCGATCACTTTGACTCAATTCTGATTCATTTGACAGTACCGTCTCACAATTATATAGAAAATTATATATGCCACATTTATAGAACTAATTATTATCTACAATTTCGCTGAATGAAGTTTTGCTGTATCTTATGTGTTTATGGTGCTACAATGCTAGTACCTCATTAGTGACTAAATGAACGTTCATTCTGCTAAAGCAGGTAGGAAAACCACGACTTTTATTTTTTAAAGAATAGTGGAAAATAGTGGTTTTCTTACAGTATCTTTTCATCGATAACGAAGAGTCGGGAAAGTAGAACCCAATCCAGCGCTCTATTCACGAAACCCGAGATTTTCGCCAGGAGTGGGAACATCATAAAGTTATGGAAATTTTATCATTGATTAGAAATTAAAAAAAAAATACTATGTGAGGGAACATAATTTTCCACCTTTTCTTTGGTTAAGAGATCAAAAATTGGACAAAGAATTTCAAATGAATGTAAATTGATTTTAAATTGGACTTGAAACAAACTATAATCAAAGTTATCAAAGTAATCAAAGTTTAAATTAGATTTGGCAGTGGACATGACATTCAACTTAAAGTAGGAATTGAAATCGAATGTAGAGTTTCAAAATTTACAACTTTCTACTATCCTTCAATGAATGATCCGAATCGTCAGTTGTCTTGATGCAAAACAACTGACTTCGTTGTCTTGTACTGTCAGTCTGAAACGTTAAAAGCTGTAGGCAGCTGGATAATCGTTACCAAACTCTTTCAACAACAGAGTAACACTTTAAACATTGTAGCGAATCTAGTCAGGTTGCTTCAGCAATCGTCGTCAATCAAAACCCAAACCGAAACGTTGTGTCTCTGCCACGGGAGAAGTGTGTATGCAATTGATTGCGATTCCGATGTTGCACGCTTTTCTTTGCGAGCGTGGAATGAAAATGCACTGCGAAAAGCCGGTCAATGATCCCACTGAATCACTGCACTGCCACTGCTCAGCATAGCTCAGTCCGGCGCACTGTGAACTGAGCCTGGGCTGGTGGTTTTGCTCATCGTTTATGCTTCATTAGCGAGGATATTATAATATTTTTTTCCAGCATTGTAGGCTGACCGCATATATTAGTTCAGTAGGTCACCGTTACGAGCGAAGTTAACTTATTAGCTGCAACGTTTCGGACACAATTCAGTGATGAGGCAATGGGCTTTGCAGAAACTGCGAACTGCAACAATGAGGAAACATAACTTAATTTGTGTGCGCCGACAATTTATCCTGAAATTACCGAACGTATTAGCCAAACGATCTCTTTTCGATTTACTGTGCGTTCAGTTTAAACTGGTTTAACCATTAATCATCCACCGTGCATGTAGGTATAACCTGCTCACTAGTTGGTTGTGCCAATCGAAAATTCCAAACTGCTGAAATCATTGAATTCTGTCTGGTGTTACTAGTTTTGTACCGCCGCCAACTGAAAGCACCAATAATCGAGTGGTTGATACATTTAGTGTGTCACTAGTTCGATGCAGCTCCAACACGACCGCATGCATGTATCCATTATTGACGGATCCGTGCGAGACAAGAACGTGTTGAAGTTGAGACTAATCCGTGGATTAAATTACTAATTCAAATATTATACAATTCTAGGGTTTGATAGCAGCTCCAGCGTTACCATTAAGAGAGAACGTATTCATAAACCTTTTGGCTAGTGTAACATAACCGCCCGAAGAACTATGGGCCTGAGGCCGAACCCCTTTTGCCAAACTGAGAGCAATTGCGTAGTTGTCACTGATGTCGGCGGCGGTGGCGGTGGCGGCGTCGTCGTCGCGACGATGCGTAAAATGAAACCAAGCATTCCGATCCGAAACTGGTTTTCCGCAAGGAACGCGTGAACTGAGCCGATCCAGACACGGTCGGTGGTGGCATTCGCAGTATTTTCCCCGCAGGTGGTACACCGCATGACATCAACTTTAAATATGGTTTGTTGTTTATTTGCTGGCTGCACGAGAGAGGAGCTGATGGATGGATCGATGAATTTAGCAATAAGCGTTTTACATAATTTTCAGGTTTTGAAGCGGATTCGTTGTAATAATACCTTTACATATTTTTTTGAGGTGAGAACCATTACAATACTATTCAACATACTTTTTGGAAGAGTATTCGTATAAATAAATTGTTTTAACTTTTCTTCAGCAGAAGGACATACAGAGTTTAGGCAGCTGAAATCAATCAGAAAACAGAAATTGGAATTCGGAAATCGGAAATCGGTAATCAAAAATCTAAAATCAGAAATCAGAAGTCAGAAGTCAGAAACACAAAGAACAGAAAGTGAGAAAAAGAGAAAATGCATAGAACAGAACATGAGAAGAACAGAAAATAAGAAGAACAAAAAAAGAGTAAAAAACAAAATAAAAAAAATAGAAAAAAGAATAAAAAATGACAAAAACAGTAAATAACAAGAACAGAAAATTAGAAGAACGGAAAAAAGGAAAATATAAAATGAAAAGAATAGAAAAAGAGGAAAATAAAAAATGAAAGGAAAATAAAATGGGAACATAAAATTAGAAAAACAGTAAAAATGAAAACAAAAACTAAGAAGAACAGAAAATGAGAAAAACAGGAAATGAGAAGAACAGAAAAAGACTAAAAAGAAAATGAAAAAATAGGAAATGAGAAGAACAGAAAATAAGAATAACAGAAAATTAGAACAACAGTGCAAGAGAAAATTGAAATTAAGAAATCAGAACATGAGGAGAATAAAAAATTAAAAGACCAGAAAATGAGAAGAACGGAAAAAGAGAAATAGAAAATTATAAGAACAAAAAATGAGAACAGAAAACTAGAAAAACGGAAAATAAGAAGAACAGAAAACAAGAATAGAACATAAAAAATAAGAAGAATGGAAAATAAAAAAAAAACGAAAATGACAACAGTGAATGACGAACAGAAGAACAGTAGCACAGAGGAACAGAGAAATTTAAGAACAGAAGAACAGAACAACAGAACAAAACAAAAGAACAGAAGCACAGAAGCACAGAAGAACAGAAGAACAGTAGAACAGAAGAACAGAAGAACAGAAGAACAGAAGAACAGAAGAACAGAAGAACAGAAGAACAGAAGAACAGAAGAACAGAAGAACAGAAGAACAGAAGAACAGAAGAACAGAAGAACAGAAGAATAGAAGAACAGAAGAACAGAAGAACAGAAGAACAGAAGAACAGAAGAACAGAAGAACAGAAGAACAGAAGAACAGAAGAACAGAAGAACAGAAGAACAGAAGAACAGAAGAACAGAAGAACAGAAGAACAGAAGAACAGAAGAACAGAAGAACAGAAGAACAGAAGAACAGAAGAACAGAAGAACAGAAGAACAGAAGAACAGAAGAACAGAAGAACAGAAGAACAGAAGAACAGAAGAACAGAAGAACAGAAGAACAGAAGAACAGAAGAACAGAAGAACAGAAGAACAGAAGAATAGAAGAACAGAAGAACAGAAGAACAGAAGAACAGAAGAGCAGAAGAACAGAAGAACAGAAGAACAGAAGAACAGAAGAACAGAAAAACAGAAGAACAACAGAATAGAAATGTCAGAATATGTCGAATAAGGAAAAGAGAGAAGTGGAAAAGAGAAATCCAAATATTGGATTTTCATTCTTGGAATCCAAATTTTTAAGTCAAAATGTCGGAGTCAAAAATCTCGGAACTAAAACGTTCGATTCCAATTCTTGGAGTCAAATTTTTGGCGTTCAAATTTCGGAGCCAAAGTTTTAGAGTTCAAAGCTTGGAGTCAAAATGCTGAAGTCCAAATCTCGACAACCCAAAACATGAAGCTCAAATCTGTGAATCAAAATCTGAAAGATCAAACTTTTAAGCTAAAATCATAGATATAGTCCAATATTGGGAAGTCTCGAGAGTCTAAAGCCTAGAGCTCAGAATCCATATCTTGGACCAAAAATCCTGAAGCCCCCAAATCATGACATTCAAATCTTGGATTTCAAAACTTGTAGTTCAAATTCTACGGTCAAAAGCTCGGAGTTCAAATCTCCATATCTTTGAATCAAATTTTCGAAATTCAACCGTTGAAATCCAAATCGTGGAGTCTAAATCTCGAAATTCAAATCATGAATTTCAAATCTTGTGGTCCCTATCTTGGGATCCAAATCTTGCAGTCAAAATTTCAGAGGCCAAATTTTGAAATCCAAATCTCGAAATTCAAATCCTGGAGTCTTGAATTCTTGAAGTCAAAATTTAAGACATCAAGTCTTTAAATCAAAATGTTAAAATCGAAGTCTTAGAGCTCAAATCCCGGCGTCGAGTCTTGGAGTCCAAATCTTGGATTCCAATTCTTGCAGTTAAAATCTTGGAGTACAAATCCTGGAATCCATATCTTAGAGTTGACATCTTGATGTCCAAATCTCGAAATTCACATCTTGGGTTTTAAATGTTGGAAACAACTTTTTTGTGTTAATATCTTCCCTTCCAAATATTGAAGTAGAAGTGTTAAAAACCAAGTCTTGAAGCTCAAATTTGGAGTCCAAATGTAGGTTTCAAAACTTCGAGCAGAAGTCGTAGAGTCCAAAACCTGGAGTTCAAATCTCAAAATTCTTACATTGAGGACCGAAACTTTTGAAGTTCAAAGCTTGGAGTATAAATCTAAGACTTAACATTTTAAAACTTGGACTTCCAAATCTCGAATTCAAAAGCTTGTAGTTAAAATTTTGGAGTCCATATGTTGCAGTCTAAATCTTAGAGTTTCAGGGACCAGAGTCCAGAGTCTAAAGTACTGCAGGAAAACAAAAGACCTGTCGGTATAAAATAGCCCCATACATGGAAATTTAGGGATACAAAAAAGTTTAGAAAAATGCAAGGCAAATATAAGAGGCAAGAGATCAAACGCAAGATGAATTGGTGCTGTAGATATGTAGCAGGATTCAGTTACGATGATCCATAGTCGCTAGTCCAGTTAATAGTGACCCGAGTCGAATATACAGCATCCAGAATCGTCGGAGTTCACTGTCCAGACTTGGAGAACAAATTTTGAAATTCCAATCGTGAGGTCCAACTCCTGCAGTCCACATTTTCGAGTCAAAATTTTGAAGTCTTGAATCTTGAAATTTCGGAATTCAAAGCTTGGAGCTTAAATTTGTGAGTCAAAATAAGAGAGTCTAAATCTTGGAGTCCAAATCGTGGAGTCTCAAAAACCAGAGTTCATAGTCCAGAGTCTGGAGTCCAGACTCCAGAGTCAGGAAATCAGAGTACAGATTCCAGAGTCTCAGAAACTATAGCCCAGAGTGCAGATTCCAAAGTCCAATGTCCAGAGTCCAGAGACGAAAGTCCAGTACCAGGAATACAAAGTTAAGAGTCCCGAGTCCAGAATCCGGAGTCCAGAGTCGAGGGTCCAGATTCCACAGTCCAGGGTCCAGAGTTTAGAGTCCGGAGGTCATAGTCCAGGGTCCAGAGTCTAGAGTCTTGAGCCCCGAGTTTAGAGGTCAGTGTCCAGAGTCGAGAATCGAAAGTCCAGAGTCCAACGTGCAGAGTCCATAGCCCAGAGTCAAAAGTCCAGAAGCAAGAGTTCAGAATCCGGAGTCCAGCGTCCAGAATTTATAATCGAGAGTACAAAATCGAGAGTCCAGAGTCAAGGGTCCACAGTCCAGAGTTCAGGTTCCACAATCCAGAGTCCAGAATCTAGAATTCATAGTCCAGAGTTCAAAGTTTAGAGTCGAAAGTTCAGAATCTAGAGCCCAGAGTCCAGTGTCCAGAGTCCAGTGTCCAGAGTTCCGAAACCAGAGTCCAGAGTCCAGAGTCCAGAGTCCAGAGTCCAGAGTCCAGAGTCCAGAGTCCAGAGTCCAGAGTCCAGAGTCCAGAGTCCAGAGTCCAGAGTCCAGAGTCCAGAGTCCAGAGTCCAGAGTCCAGAGTCCAGAGTCCAGAGTCCAGAGTCCAGAGTCCAGAGTCCAGAGTCCAGAGTCCAGAGTCCAGAGTCCAGAGTCCAGAGTCCAGAGTCCAGAGTCCAGAGTCCACAGTCCACAGTCAAGAGTCCAGAGTCCAGAGTCCAGCGTCCAGAGTCCAGAGTCCAGAGTCCAGAGTCCACAGTCCACAGTCAAGAGTCCAGAGTCCAGAGTCCAGCGTCCAGAGTCCAGAGTCCAGAGTCCACAGTCCACAGTCAAGAGTCCAGAGTCCAGAGTCCACAGTCCACAGTCAAGAGTCCAGAGTCCAGGTCAGAGTCCAGAGTCCAGAGTCCAGAGTCCAGAGTCAAGAGTCAAGAGTCAAGAGTGCAGGGTCCAGGTTCCAGGTTCCAGGGTCCAGGGTCCAGGGTCCAGGGTCCAGGGTCCAGGGTCCAGGGTCCAGGGTTCAGGGTTCAGGGTCCAGGGTGCAGGGTCCAGAGTCCTGAGATCAAAGTCCATAGTCCAGGGTTCAAAGTGAAAATTCCAGTGTCCAGAGACTTACAAACAAATGCTCAGCGTCCAGAATCCAGAGTCCAGAGTCCAGAGTCAAGAGTCCACAGTCCACAGTCAAGAGTCCAGAGTCCAGAGTCCACAGTCCACAGTTAAAAGTCCAGGGGCCAGAGTCCAGAATCCAGAGTCCAGAGTCCAGAGTCCAGAGTCCAGAGTCCAGAGTCCAGAGTCCAGAGTCCAGAGTCCACAGTCCACAGTCAAGAGTCCAGAGTCCAGAGTCCAGCGTCCAGAGTCCAGAGTCCAGAGTCCACAGTCCACAGTCAAGAGTCCAGAGTCCAGAGTCCAGGTCAGAGTCCAGAGTCCAGAGTCCAGAGTCCAGGTCAGAGTCCAGAGTCCAGAGTCCAGAGTCCAGAGTCAAGAGTCAAGAGTCAAGAGTCCAGGGTCCAGGTTCCAGGTTCCAGGGTCCAGGGTCCAGGGTCCAGGGTCCAGGGTTCAGGGTTCAGGGTCCAGGGTGCAGGGTCCAGAGTCCTGAGATCAAAGTCCATAGTCCAGGGTCCAAAGTGAAAATTCCAGTGTCCAGAGACTTACAAACAAATGCTCAGCGTCCAGAATCCAGAGTCCAGAGTCCAGAGTCCAGAATCAAGAGTCCACAGTCCACAGTCAAGAGTCCAGAGTCCAGAGTCCACAGTCCACAGTCAAAAGTCCAGGGGCCAGAGTCCAGAATCCAGAGTCCAGAGTCCAGAGTCCAGAGTCCAGAGTCCAGAGTCCAGAGTCCAGAGTCCAGAGTCCAGAGTCCAGAGTCCAGAGTCCAGAGTCCAGAGTCCAGAGTCCAGAGTCCAGAGTCCAGAGTCCAGAGTCCAGAGTCCAGAGTCCAGAGTCCAGAGTCCAGAGTCCAGAGTCCAGAGTCCACAGTCCACAGTCAAGAGTCCAGAGTCCAGAGTCCAGCGTCCAGAGTCCAGAGTCCAGAGTCCAGAGTCCACAGTCCACAGTCAAGAGTCCAGAGTCCAGAGTCCAGCGTCCAGAGTCCAGAGTCCAGAGTCCACAGTCCACAGTCAAGAGTCCAGAGTCCAGAGTCCACAGTCCACAGTCAAGAGTCCAGAGTCCAGGTCAGAGTCCAGAGTCCAGAGTCCAGAGTCCAGAGTCAAGAGTCAAGAGTCAAGAGTGCAGGGTCCAGGTTCCAGGTTCCAGGGTCCAGGGTCCAGGGTCCAGGGTCCAGGGTCCAGGGTCCAGGGTCCAGGGTTCAGGGTTCAGGGTCCAGGGTGCAGGGTCCAGAGTCCTGAGATCAAAGTCCATAGTCCAGGGTTCAAAGTGAAAATTCCAGTGTCCAGAGACTTACAAACAAATGCTCAGCGTCCAGAATCCAGAGTCCAGAGTCCAGAGTCAAGAGTCCACAGTCCACAGTCAAGAGTCCAGAGTCCAGAGTCCACAGTCCACAGTTAAAAGTCCAGGGGCCAGAGTCCAGAATCCAGAGTCCAGAGTCCAGAGTCCAGAGTCCAGAGTCCAGAGTCCAGAGTCCAGAGTCCAGAGTCCACAGTCCACAGTCAAGAGTCCAGAGTCCAGAGTCCAGCGTCCAGAGTCCAGAGTCCAGAGTCCACAGTCCACAGTCAAGAGTCCAGAGTCCAGAGTCCAGGTCAGAGTCCAGAGTCCAGAGTCCAGAGTCCAGGTCAGAGTCCAGAGTCCAGAGTCCAGAGTCCAGAGTCAAGAGTCAAGAGTCAAGAGTCCAGGGTCCAGGTTCCAGGTTCCAGGGTCCAGGGTCCAGGGTCCAGGGTCCAGGGTTCAGGGTTCAGGGTCCAGGGTGCAGGGTCCAGAGTCCTGAGATCAAAGTCCATAGTCCAGGGTCCAAAGTGAAAATTCCAGTGTCCAGAGACTTACAAACAAATGCTCAGCGTCCAGAATCCAGAGTCCAGAGTCCAGAGTCCAGAATCAAGAGTCCACAGTCCACAGTCAAGAGTCCAGAGTCCAGAGTCCACAGTCCACAGTCAAAAGTCCAGGGGCCAGAGTCCAGAATCCAGAGTCCAGAGTCCAGAGTCCAGAGTCCAGAGTCCAGAGTCCAGAGTCCAGAGTCCAGAGTCCAGAGTCCAGAGTCCAGAGTCCAGAGTCCAGAGTCCAGAGTCCAGAGTCCAGAGTCCAGAGTCCAGAGTCCAGAGTCCAGAGTCCAGAGTCCAGAGTCCAGAGTCCAGAGTCCAGAGTCCAGAGTCCAGAGTCCAGAGTCCAGAGTCCAGAGTCCAGAGTCCAGAGTCCAGAGTCCAGAGTCCAGAGTCCAGAGTCCAGAGTCCACAGTCCACAGTCAAGAGTCCAGAGTCCAGAGTCCAGCGTCCAGAGTCCAGAGTCCAGAGTCCACAGTCCACAGTCAAGAGTCCAGAGTCCAGAGTCCACAGTCCACAGTCAAGAGTCCAGAGTCCAGGTCAGAGTCCAGAGTCCAGAGTCCAGAGTCCAGAGTCAAGAGTCAAGAGTCAAGAGTGCAGGGTCCAGGTTCCAGGTTCCAGGGTCCAGGGTCCAGGGTCCAGGGTCCAGGGTCCAGGGTCCAGGGTCCAGGGTTCAGGGTTCAGGGTCCAGGGTGCAGGGTCCAGAGTCCTGAGATCAAAGTCCATAGTCCAGGGTTCAAAGTGAAAATTCCAGTGTCCAGAGACTTACAAACAAATGCTCAGCGTCCAGAATCCAGAGTCCAGAGTCCAGAGTCAAGAGTCCACAGTCCACAGTCAAGAGTCCAGAGTCCAGAGTCCACAGTCCACAGTTAAAAGTCCAGGGGCCAGAGTCCAGAATCCAGAGTCCAGAGTCCAGAGTCCAGAGTCCAGAGTCCAGAGTCCAGAGTCCAGAGTCCAGAGTCCAGAGTCCAGAGTCCAGAGTCCACAGTCCACAGTCAAGAGTCCAGAGTCCAGAGTCCAGCGTCCAGAGTCCAGAGTCCAGAGTCCACAGTCCACAGTCAAGAGTCCAGAGTCCAGAGTCCAGGTCAGAGTCCAGAGTCCAGAGTCCAGAGTCCAGGTCAGAGTCCAGAGTCCAGAGTCCAGAGTCCAGAGTCAAGAGTCAAGAGTCAAGAGTCCAGGGTCCAGGTTCCAGGTTCCAGGGTCCAGGGTCCAGGGTCCAGGGTCCAGGGTTCAGGGTTCAGGGTCCAGGGTGCAGGGTCCAGAGTCCTGAGATCAAAGTCCATAGTCCAGGGTCCAAAGTGAAAATTCCAGTGTCCAGAGACTTACAAACAAATGCTCAGCGTCCAGAATCCAGAGTCCAGAGTCCAGAGTCCAGAATCAAGAGTCCACAGTCCACAGTCAAGAGTCCAGAGTCCAGAGTCCACAGTCCACAGTCAAAAGTCCAGGGGCCAGAGTCCAGAATCCAGAGTCCAGAGTCCAGAGTCCAGAGTCCAGAGTCCAGAGTCCAGAGTCCAGAGTCCAGAGTCCAGAGTCCAGAGTCCAGAGTCCACAGTCCACAGTCCACAGTCAAGAGTCCAGAGTCCAGAGTCCACAGTCCACAGTCAAAAGTCCAGGGGCCAGAGTCCAGAATCCAGAGTCCAGAGTCCAGAGTCCAGAGTCCAGAGTCCACAGTCCACAGTCAAGAGTCCAGGGTCCAGAGTCCGGAGTCCAGAGTCCAGAGTCCAGAGTCAAGAGTCAAGAGTCAAGAGTCAAGAGTCAAGAGTCCAGGGTCCAGGTTCCAGGGTCCAGGGTCCAGGGTCCAGGGTCCAGGGTCCAGGGTCCAGGGTCCAGGGTCCAGGGTCCAGGGTCCAGGGTCCAGGGTCCAGGGTCCAGGGTCCAGGGTCCAGGGTTCAGGGTTCAGGGTCCAGGGTGCAGGGTCCAGAGTCCTGAGATCAAAGTCCATAGTCCAGGGTCCAAAGTGAAAATTCCAGTGTCCAGAGACTTACAAACAAATGCTCAGCGTCCAGAATCCAGAGTCCAGAGTCCAGAGTCCAGAGTCAAGAGTCCACAGTCCACAGTCAAGAGTCCAGAGTCCAGAGTCCACAGTCCACAGTCAAAAGTCCAGGGGCCAGAGTCCAGAATCCAGAGTCCAGAGTCCAGAGTCCAGAGTCCAGAGTCCAGAGTCCAGAGTCCAGAGTCCAGAGTCCAGAGTCCAGAGTCCAGAGTCCAGAGTCCAGAGTCAAGAGTCCAGAGTCCAGAGTCCAGAGTCCAGAGTCCAGAGTCCACAGTCCACAGTCAAGAGTCCAGAGTCCAGAGTCCAGGTCAGAGTCCAGAGTCCAGAGTCCAGAGTCCAGAGTCCAGAGTCCAGAGTCCAGAGTCAAGAGTCAAGAGTCAAGAGTCCAGGGTCCAGGTTCCAGGGTCCAGGGTTCAGGGTTCAGGGTTCAGGGTGCAGGGTCCAGAGTCCTGAGATCAAAGTCCATAGTCCAGGGTCCAAAGTGAAAATTCCAGTGTCCAGAGACTTACAAACAAATGCTCAGCGTCCAGAATCCAGAGTCCAGAGTCCAGAGTCCAGAGTCAAGAGTCCACAGTCCACAGTCAAGAGTCCAGAGTCCAGAGTCCACAGTCCACAGTCAAAAGTCCAGGGGCCAGAGTCCAGAATCCAGAGTCCAGAGTCCAGAGTCCAGAGTCCAGAGTCCAGAGTCTAGAGTCCAGGTCAGAGTCCAGAGTCCAGAGTCAAGAGTCAAGAGTCAAGAGTCAAGAGTCAAGAGTCCAGGGTCCAGGTTCCAGGGTCCAGGGTCCAGGGTCCAGGGTCCAGGGTCCAGGGTCCAGGGTCCAGGGTCCAGGGTCCAGGGTCCAGGGTCCAGGGTTCAGGGTTCAGGGTCCAGGGTCCAGGGTGCAGGGTCCAGAGTCCTGAGATCAAAGTCCATAGTCCAGGGTCCAAAGTGAAAATTCCAGTGTCCAGAGACTTACAAACAAATGCTCAGCGTCCAGAATCCAGAGTCCAGAGTCCAGAGTCCAGAGTCAAGAGTCCACAGTCCACAGTCAAGAGTCCAGAGTCCAGAGTCCACAGTCCACAGTCAAAAGTCCAGGGGCCAGAGTCCAGAATCCAGAGTCCAGAGTCCAGAGTCCAGAGTCTAGAGTCCAGGTCAGAGTCCAGAGTCCAGAGTCAAGAGTCAAGAGTCAAGAGTCAAGAGTCAAGAGTCAAGAGTCAAGAGTCAAGAGTCAAGAGTCAAGAGTCAAGAGTCCAGGGTACAGGGTCCAGAGTCCTGTGTTCAAAGTCCATAGTCCAGGGTCCAGAGTGAAAATTCCAGTGTCCAGAGACTTACAAACAAATGCTCAGCGTCCAGAATCCAGAGTCCAGGAGTCCAGAGTCCAGAATCCAGAGTCTAGAGTCCAGAGTCCAGAGTCCAGAGACTCCGATATCAATGTTCAGTGTCCAGAATCAAGAATCTACAGCCCAGAAGCAATGGCCCAGAATCTGGAGTCCAGCTTCCAGAATCTAGAGTCTAGAGTCGAAAGTTCATAATCGAGAGTCCAAAATTGAGAGTCCAGAGTCGGGGGTCCACCGTCCAGGGTTCAAGGTACAGAATTCATTGTCCAAAATCTAGAATTCATAGTCCAGAGTCCAAAGTTTAAAGTCGAAAGTGCTGTATCTAGAGTCCAGAGTCCAGAGTCCAGAGTCCAGAGTCAAAGGCAAGAGCCCAGAGTCGAGACTCTAGAGTTGAGAGTTCAGTGTTCAGTGTCCAGAATCCAGAGTTTTCGCAGAAACCCGAGTTCAGTGTTCAGAGTCCTGAGTCCAGCAGAGTCCAAAGTCTCGAGTCGAGTCCAGAATCCAGACTCCAGAACCCAGTGTTCTGAGATCAGACAACAGAGTACAGAGTGCATAGTCTCAGAAAGGCGAGTTCAGCGTCCAAAGTCCAGCGTCTAGCGTCCAAAAGAAAAATCAAAAGTCAAAAAATCGACAATGAAACAGACAGATAGAATAAAAAGGAACTGCGGAACATCAGAATAATGAAATTATCACAGAAACAGTTTAACAGAACAATAGAGTTATCATAGAATCAAGGTTGGTTCGAATCGGATCAAAACTCACTCACTCACCATTCATTTGCCGATTCAATACATGCAGATCACGGCACGCTTGTATCTTCTTGCGAAAAGAGAACCAAAGACGCAACAGAATGAGGCGAAAACACAACACGTGAACCTCTATCGCCGATAAAGCTTTGTGTGTGTATCGCTGCTTGCGTGTGTCATATTTGATTCTCTCCGAGTGAACGGATCGGCGATAATTATCGTTTCCCGATACGAGTGAGTGATGAGTCTTGAACTTCCGATCGAATCACTTGGCGATAATGCAGTACAGCGATCGGAATAAAATTTTATCGCAAGCAGCAAACACAGGAAACAATCCACGAGCGGCGGGTACCTACGCATAATTTTGAATTGAAATTGGCAAATAGAAGCCGTATACCACTAGCACAGTTGTGTAAGCACTAAGATGACCGTTATTACATAAAAATGAGCTTGATAATTTTGACGTAGGACTACGTCTTTTAACATAATAGACTTCATTTTAAAATATTTTACTAGATTTGAAATTGCTATCTTAACGTGTGATTTGCCTTTGCAGGTGGATTTGTATCGAACCGCGTTGGCGGATGCAAAAGAAGAAGAGATAACAATTGAATTTTGAATATTTCTAGTGTGATTTGAGATCACGGATGATGTGATTCGGTTCAGATCGTAAAGTAGTCATTCCCTCGACGGCAACTTAACCCGGCTCAAAATTTCTCGCCAATGGGCATACAGTGGGATTTCGAATTTGGCATGGTTCGATTTTGGCATGCCTCGATTTTGGCAACAAAAGTATCCATTTTTGGCAACATAAAATATTTTACTTCCAAAAATATGCTTTAATATCAATCAATTTCCGCATACATACTTTAAATGACGAAAAATTATTGCCCTAAGTGTGTCCATGAAAAAAAGTTTGCGATTTCGAACAATATTATTTTTATTGCCGTAGGACTACGTTTAACCGCTGGTCGCCAAAAACTGACCTGCACCACACGGATAGCTCTTGGCGGATTTTATAAACATAAAAAGGTTGCAATCGTTGATTAATAACCTTTAGTCAATTTCTAACGCACTTCCATTAATTTTTTTCATCTTAAAAAATGGTCTCGATTTTGGCACGGTTTCGATTTTGGCAACATAGGCGACACGCATTTATTGCCAAATTCGAAATCCAACTGTATTTTGCAAAACAATTACAATACAGGCTGCGATTTATGTTCAATGCGGAAGTGTAATTGATGATTTTTATTTACTTTATATGAGTAATCTGCCCTTTAAAACTGTAAAAGGACGTAACTAAATACAACTTACCTATACTTACTCAGCAGTTTATTGTAAAAAGGATCTATCAAAATTCAAAAGTGCTTTATGTTCAAATTTAGTAAACTTTTTCGTTTTTAAAACAATTTTAGATTTGTATTTTTTTCGTTTGGCGTTTAGGTTGGCTTTTTCTAAGGCCCTCTCCCAAAAATCATTGTTTTGCCAAACTTATTTTCAAATAACTTTTGGACAACCAAATCGATTTTAATGATTTTACTACCAAATAAATGGTTTTGTCATTCTTTATATTTAAATGCCTGTCCAAGTTATATGGAATAAATTGTAAAGCGTCAACTAACAGTTGAATTATGTTCCCAAGATGTTTCGAGTTCTGTATCAAATAACATGTAAGATGGTATAGCAAAGGTTCCTTTCACCAGCAGGTGGATTAAATCAGGTTTTTTAAACGAATTTCGGAATTTGCGCGGTTTACGTGCTCAAAACGTCTTTTTTATACGTAAGGGTAAACGGGGTAACAACGCCCGCCGGGGTAAAACCGCCCACCATGGTTTTACAGGGCCTCACTCAAATTAGTGTTAAATGTTGATGACAGTCATATTACTGAATGCGAACGCAATATTTTACAATACCTTGTACTGCAATATCGTATAAACTTTCGGAGAAATAAATAAAAACAGATTTTTCGTCATAATCGTTTGGTTTTTTATAACTTTGTTCCCGCAGAACTTAGGGTTTATTTTATTCAAAACGTTAAAACTTTTAGTAAATCCAACCCATATCGCATCTCTGATCCTGTCTTCATCCGACAGTACTGAAATTAGGTAACTGTTCATGCAGTTTTGTTGAAATAAATAGTGCAATGTGTAAATCGGTCATATGGGGGTAAAACCGCCCACAACGAACGGCGTAGGACCGTCGTGCATAATGCTAGTGCGATAAGGAGATTTTTAAAATAATTGCATAGTTTGGACCAAAGAATCTCAGATTTACATAAAACAATGTAAATGTGTTTAACTTGTAGCTGGTAGACTGTTTGAAAAAATCTAAATCGCCAATTTTCCCTGCGGGCGCTATGAACATTTTCTTGTTTTCTCGGATATAGCTTTTTTCAATAGTTCCTCCCTCTTGGAACAAATATCATGGAATACACATTTTTTTCTAAAAATATAGCAAATTTTCTTAGCAATGCAAAAATAATATGTATCTGGTTTATCAATCAGAACAAATTGAAATGTAAAAAAAATGACGCACCGGATCAATTGCAGGTACTTTAATACCCAGATTGTTATATTTTATCCTAGATCCTCTCTAGTCCTTAAAGATTGACTCCAGGATGCCTAACCCGATTCACGGTATCAATATCAGGACTGTTGGTTGGATATTCTTCCAATACGAGTGGTTGCCGGACACTCTTTGGAAATTGCGACTCTCGGGGAACCATGTATTGTTTGATGGCAAACTGATTCAATTTGTTTAAATTAGATAAATTCACGAATCCAATGCCACCAGTTTCGTTAGTGGGCGTGTTTCACCCCGCATGGAAAAAATACTCTATTTTTTGCACGTGTTTCCAAATCGCAATAAAAAATAGAAAATCATTACAGATATTTATGTTTTTATTTTTTACATGTAGGTAATAGATCAATTGTTCATTTAAAGCAGATAAATTAGAAATTGAGCTGCAACTTTTTTTTACACAGGTGGTTTTGCTTAAGGGGGCGTTCTTGCCCCGCCTACCCTTACCTAGGTTTGAAAATTACAAGGTTTACGTGGTTTTTACGCGAATTCACGCGTTTTTCTAATCGAATTTGGCAACAAATGCAGGTTCCCTATGTTGCCAAAATCGAAACCGTGCCAAATCGAGACCCTTTTTGGATATGAAAATATTGACTGTAGATGCGTTAGAAATTGACTAAATATTATTAATCAACGATTGCAAGTCCGCCAAGAGTTATCCGTCCGGTGCAAGTAAGTTTTTGGCAACCTGCGGTAAGACGTAGTCCTACGGCAATAAAAATAATACTGTTCGTAACATTCATTTTTTCGTCATTTAAGGCTTGTATGCGGAAACTGACTGTTATTTAAGCATATATATATATATATATATATATATATATAAATATCTTATATATAAAAATGGAAGTGAAAAAGTTCGACCGCGCATCACTTGAGAACGGAGCGTCCGATTTGAGCCGTCTTTTCTTTGTTGTGTTCGTTTCCACCACCGCCATGTTTTTACGGCGAGCAAAATTGAAAAATTTACTCGGAAGATAGGAAAACTCGAAAAATTAGTTTTCCATATAAAACCCGCAACGCATTGTATGCGCCATGTCGTTGGCTGCTATGATCATCGTACGATTTTTTGCAGCACCGTATTCAAACAAACACGTGGTGACCTTCATTGGAATCGCCACATCTAACAATGCTATTAAACATTTTGGGGGTTTACAATTTCAGAAAATAACCAATCAATAGGTCCAACTTATTAATCAACCTAAACTCAAGCCTAAAGTGTCAGCAATAAAATTCGTTAATTTCATTTATTCGTTCATTCATTTATCAAATTTATGAAACAAACACGAACCATTTTTATTCCTTTTTACATCGGATGCGTAGCCAGAAGATCCAGTGCAGGTTAACAAGAGGTTTAAGCACTAAATTCACTAAATTGCCACTTCCCAATCGTCAAATGAAGGATACATTTTGCATATGTTAACGGATTATGAGCATATTCGGTTTAACTGAATATCAAGCTAATAAATCAACAGTAAGAGCATATGATTTAGAATTTAAAAAAAAAATAGTGAACGAAGCAACTATTATACATCGTATTTAAGGGATCACTCCCGGCGTAGTGGTTAGCATTCACGCCGAGGACCCGGGTTCAAATCCCAACCCCGCGGAAGCCACGAATGACCCTAGCTGGTTAAAATGACTATAATCAAAACAAAAAAACAATCGTATTTAACTTTCAGTCGATTTCATTTCGTATTAGACTCTTTAGAAGTGCAAAAAGGTTTATAAAATGACGCTTTTATGCTACATTGTTTTAGTGCGGGAATTACCAAAGGAACAATACAGCGATCAATTAATTTTGTGGAATAATAAAATTTAGTTTGTTTTGAGAATTGAGAATAACAGTTATCGAGATTCAGCAATGCAATTCCTTTGGGTAATTCTTATCAATAGTTTTATGAATAAAAAAAAAATAAAAATTTGATGACTATTGATATTGAATACATGTCAGAATATAAAATTGGCCCTTAAATTATCGAGAAATTCCAAAGTTGCAGCAGACGATATTAGCCGTCGTACCAAATTTTACAACAAATATATTAACATCCAGTATTACTATTTTTAACCAGCAGAGTTTATAAAACAAGACTCAATGCAACTACCACAAACACGACTGTTGATATTGCGGGGATTGGCAAACCAACTTTTACGCCGATATGCATTTCTTACTAATGACTTAATACAGTTGTTAAATTTAGACATTCTCTGAAATCCCAGCGTTTAATAAACCAAACGCAGAACTCCTTAGACAACGGCAAAACTTGACTTATACCTAGAAAATATCCCTTTTTCTAAAACGCAGCAGGAGTTCATCTGAAGTTTACATATCGTATATTTAGCCCAGTTTGTGGCAGTACGAAGTTTGCCGGGTCTTCTAGTTTAAGCATATTTTTTGAAGTGAAATATTTTATGTTGCCAAAAACGGAATATTTTGTTACTAAAATGCCAAATGTGAAAGCCCACTGTATAATGGCCCTAAATTCACAGAGGTGATATGGATAACCAGAATAACAGTGTATCAACACAACTGAGTACGCAAAACGGTTTTATAAACGTGCAGTGCCATTCAAATCTGTGCTTTCCACGTGCTGCCTCGTTCTTAAATTGCAAAACTTGCTGCAACATTTCTTTACTTCAGCCATAATATTTTTTTGTAAACATTTTATTAAACAGCAAGTTGCTGCCTTGTATTTATAATAAAACATCACCATATCCTCCATTCGCCAACACAATTGCAACAAAAATATCCATAACCGAAAAATCTTACATTTTTTACCAATCGAAAAAAGAACGATAATCATCCAATGATCGCAATCCTTTCTCATCTGCGAAAATTATCGCCTGGCGATCCTTTTCCGTGATATTTACACACAGAGCGAATCACGAGAGAGTGAATCGCATTCCCCATGGCGCGTACACGTTCAGGATACAATACAGAGAGAACTAACTCACAGGATTGCCGATTGTGCTCACACACGGAGCAGCATCGTACGATGAATATAGCAATACACTGATAGACGATGTCGTTTCATATACCGAGAAAAAGTTGAATGCCACTCGCAGTTTTCTCGCGGATCACCAACCTTGCATAGAATACATTGGAATGAAAAATTTCAGTGGCTTATTTTGGTTCAAATGCATAATTTGCATCCCAGCAGTTATTTTTATGCTCATAAATTTAATGCTCAGAAATTAAATAATAGAATGAAAACCTGAAGTGTTGAAAAAACTTGGAACTAGAAGAGCAGATGAGTAAAAAACTTTTCCTTCAACACTAAGTTTAACACGACGGAAACGTTGTAGCAGACTTAAGCAAGCATAAGTACGAATTAAGAAGTGAACGGTTCAAACGTCATAATTTCACAAGTCAGAGAGCATTTCGTCAGCAGTCAGAAATCAGAAACTACTTCAGATATTTTTGATTTAAATGTGGTCATTATGAGCGTGCTTAGTGTTAAGAGGCCTTAGTTAACTTTCTTTTGTTTTCTACCGAATACGAATATCTACTGTTGTTTGAGGTGAACCGGCAGTTGACCCTCCCGTTAGAAACTAAGCAAGTAAGTAAGTAAGTAAGTAAGATGAGAAAGTAAAAGTGCCGCTGCTTGTGGGTCGTAAAACTATGTGCACAGTTCACAGCACCAATATATTGTGTATTTCAGACGGGCGGCTGTCATACGGATCGGATGCAAATAACGGCTTTCACACACCCTGTTTTGTCATAAACGGTTGTCC
This sequence comes from Sabethes cyaneus, assembly GCF_943734655.1. Lineage (NCBI taxonomy): Eukaryota > Metazoa > Arthropoda > Insecta > Diptera > Culicidae > Sabethes > Sabethes cyaneus. The sequence goes on from NC_071354.1 coordinate 229,093,641, forward strand.
GTCATCATAAATGAAGATCTCCCCTCTCATGATATATGTTCAGTGTTACATCAGTGGGGCCGCGAAAAGGTACCGCCAAATAAGTATGGAAATTAGTTCCTATGTCATTTCAATCATAGGTCTAATATCGTGAGTGAACCCCTAAATTTCTCGTAAAATTGAATAGTCGTTGTTACAAAACATGCATGAAAGCGTGAGGTTTTGTTCTGTACCATCCAAACTAATCTAATTAAGATTGCATCATCGCGGCATGATCGACTACGATCAAACAAAACCTTGCTTTGTAGACAATCTATTACCTTAGCAAACACAATCGAAAATTGCGTGTTGAACTACATATTATAAACCATTATGAAAGATCTCGAATCAGCTGTGTGCGCTTCATAACAATATCCTACCTACATATCGGCAGCCTCTGCCATTACCTACGGGCTTTTAGTGAAAATTTCGGCGGCCCAAACCAAACAATGTAACAGCGCCAAATCTGGGTGGTGGCCCGGGTCGGCGACGGTGAAGGCGTTGTCGGCGGATTCGGCAAGCATACCGCCGAATCGCTCACCGTAGCATCTTCGTGGACGTGGACTAGGTATATGTAGTCTGCCGGGGCGAAAAAATAGAACAATCAACTGCAAATTTTTTCCTCCGACCGACAAGCCGGTTTTTGGTCGGTCTTTTATTTTGGGTGAGGTACTTTCACTTTCTTTTAAAAAATTGCAGTATTTTTTGTTTTGCTTCTTCTGGTTAAAAAGGTGTTGGGTTTAAAATATTACCACTTTGTTAAACGTATTGGTTGTAAACTTGGTTGTGTGTACCCCAAAAATGGTTCGAAATCACAACTTCAACTCGAAACGGAAGGGTGAAGGTTTCCGCACTTCTCACCGACCGATGCTTGCGCAAAGGATTTGACACATTTTTGCTTGCGGTTCCTTTTGCTGCTCAGTGCGGCCACAGAGGTGCTGCAGACAAGCTTGCGTTTGCGTCGCAAAACTGGTATCGGCTCAGCCAGCATCGACATCGGCACAGGTATTTTGATTTCCTGACCCATTACGTAAGATGAGGTAATTTGGCTGAGCAAAATAAACGCGTTGGCGAAAGTAATAGAGCTCTGAAGTTCGATTGAGGCCATCATAAACCTCGGTCGGGACCGCATTTTTTGCAACCGGCACAGTTTAACTTTTTTACTTCGATCGTTTGAGCGGGCAATTGAAGATCAACTGTCACTATTAAATTGATTTCTTTTTCATGCCGGTGCTAGATTGGTGAACGTAAGAAAAAGGTCTTTCGGTTTGCGGGTGAGATTGCTTCCTTATGGGCTCGCTCGCCGGGTAACAAGTTGCACCGGCAGGTTTCAATTGGAGCGATGCCGGGCTGTAAAATTGAAAAAATGGGAGCACCTACCTTCCTACCGGCGAAGCGGGCGGGCGGTGCGGTGGCATGTAGCTCGCTGACAGGTCTCGGAAACAAATACCGGTTCTGTAGCTTGGAGCGGCTTGGATCCAGTTGCGTAATCTGCTTGTTCCGAATTACGTAGCGTGCGCTGTTTGGTGCTTTCTCGAGCTGAGGCTGGTAATCTACTTTCCCATTTCCATGGCACGCATGCCAAGCCGAGGTTACGGCATACGCGGGCGAGAAAGGGCGCATAAAATAAAACGTAGTAGAACAGCTCAACTTCAACCGTCAACCGAGCCAGGCATAAGCGGGCACCCATGATTAGGCCGATTAACACATAAAAATTAAACGATGCCGTAACGATACGCCTGTGCCGTGTTGAACCAGCAGCTGGACATGGTGAATTTTATAAGGCATTATGTATTTAGAGTAAGTACAAGACAATACAATGCGCGGGTTATCGCTTCGCTCTAGACCCGTGTCGTGCAACGTATTCCATTTGGGCTTATAATTAGGCTTAAATGAATTTTAAATTAAGTTATACTTCTCTAGCGTCACCCAGCGTTAAATCAGAGCTGAGGTTGACGGGCAGCGTTAAGTAAGTGTTTCTCTTGGATCTTTCGCGATAACGGGAAATTCGCGAGTTCTTACACAAGCTGTGGTCGCAAATTTGTGGTCGCTTTCCTTGCATACTATCTGAAAAAAGCAACAAAATTATAACAGAGTTAATTCTCAACAAAGTTTTCCATTCATGGCATTAATGCCAGGAGTCATTTTTGTGTTGCCTACGCTGCTCAGCAATGGTTATTAATACGATTGTAGCGCAACCACTTCAACAAATTGAAAATGAAATTCAACAAGTTAAGAAAATTCTCTTCCACCTAGCAGCAAAGAACCGGGGTGTTCACAATATTTTCGAGGACTTCAATTTCGCACATATATCGTTGATAAATAAAACGAACGACAAAAGTCTGAAAACTCTGCCTTGAAGTACACTAGCCTGAATCTGAAATGAAGTAGGACAGGCTCCGCTTGCTTTCACAGAGGACCTGCGCCCCGTGATATAACACTATCCATGTCAACAACTCTGGCAGCCTTATTCGTTTGAAATTTTCAACCGCTATTACCAGTGTAGCTCTGTGAATCGGTGACGCAGACTTCCACTCATTAATAGAACGGTTGAATAAGATACTTGCAGGATGCACAAGAGCATTTTGTGCTTCATAATGAGAGGTAATTTTCTTTGGATCGAATCCTTCGGATTCATCAATGGATTACTGCTTGTGCAAGACACGTTTGCATTCCAATGTGGAATGCTGCTCAGCTATGTTTCAAACAAAGGCGATGAATCATTGCTTGACACACTTTCAAAGAAAGACGAGGACATATTCGTTGACTGGCATTTAATCCCTGGTAGCACATGTTTTAAGGTACACGCAAAATAATCCACACGTTCTTTCAACGTGAAAAATCACGTAAATTTCGATCGGGTTCTGCAAGTGGAACTCGGGTCTATGTTATCGTCGCCGTTCACAAATAAATCTGGTGTACCGTCATCCGGGGTGACATTGTGCCAAAAACCAGAAATGTTTCTTTGTGAAAATTTACTATATCCATGGAAACTGGTGACCTAAATTCAAAATGATGATGAACATAACATATTTATTCATAACTTAGAATGGAACACAGATAATATTAGCAAACTATTAAGCCTCTTAAACGGGGTTTCAAAGTTCGCGATCAAAAACACTCGGAAATAACGCTTGTGAAAAATGTCCCGTATAAAGCAACCCAAATAAGAAATCGCATCAACTTGCTAATTTGAAGATATATAAAGTAATCATTAACATTGTATTGAAAGGTTATTATGCGTTGGATAAGTTTGCGAAAATAATATTTTTCCAAACTTTGTACTTTTCGAGCTTCACGGGGGTGAGATTGTGCCAAGCCATAATGATCAACCCAATTATATATATATATAATATATTATGCCGTGTATAAACTGCCAATTTTAAGGAGGGGGGAGGGGGGTGGCATGGGCCACATGTTATGCGGCCGCGGGTTTTCGAATGAAGTAATGGTTACTTTTGTTAAATGATCAAATAGGTATCCCAAGCAGGTATCAGAATATTTTGGCTCAAACGGCACGCTCCCCATACTTATAAGGAAACTAGCTGACCCGACAAACTTCGTATTGCCACAAATTAACCTGTGTGTACATAAATCATGAATCTCGGATGATCTTTGTCATAATCTCGACTTTTGCAAGCCCCTCAGTGGGCGGCGCTTCCGACGGCGGGTCACCGGCAACACTCGCGACCGTCTCGTCCTGAATGATCTAGTGTTACTATAGATAGTTTTTGTGGTCTTGTATTGACTAATGTTTTATGGAAGAGTCTCGAATTTCTCGAGTTCGATTAGTTTTTGAGTTTCACAAAAATTTCTGTTTTATTTGTATGAGAGTCTATATTCCCCTACCACAGGGGTGAGAGGTCTCTAACTATCGTAAAATAAATTCAAGACTCCAAAATCTCCCATATGCCAAATTTGGTTCCATTTGCTTGATTAGTTCTCAAGTTATAAGGAAATTTGAATTTCATTTGTATGGGAGCTCCCCTCTTGAAAGGGGAAGGGGTTGTAATTCACCATAGAAAAAATTTCTGCCATCTAAAACTCCCACATGCCAAATTTGGTTCCATTTGATTGATTAGTTCTCGAGATAAGAGGAAATTTGCATTTCATTTGTATGGAAGCCCACCCTCTTAAAGGGGAGATGGGCCATAACTCGCTTTCTAAAGAGAGAGGGGTCTCAATTCACCATAGAAAAAAAATCTTGCGTCCAAAACCACTTACATGTCAAATTTGGTTCCATTTGCTTGATTAGTTCTAGAGTTATGAGGAAATTTGTATTTCGTTTGTATGAGAGCCCCCCTCTTAAAAAGGTAAGGGGTCCTAATTCATCATAGAAAAAATGGTTGCCTCCAAAAACACCGACATGCTAAATATGGTTCCATTCGCTTGATTAGTTCTCGAATTATGAGGAAATTTGTATTTCATTTGTTTAGAAGCACCCCCTCTTAAAGTTGGGAGGGGTCCTAATTCACCATAGAAAATATTTTTGCCTCCAGAAACCTCCACATGCCAAATTTGGTTCTATTTGCTTGATTAATTCTCGAGTTAAGAGCAAATTTGTATTTCATTTGTATAAGAGCCCCCCCTCCTAAAGTGAGGAGGGGTCCCAATTCATCATAGAAAAAATTTTTGTCTCCAAAAACACCCACATGCCAAATTTGGTTCCATTTGCTTAATTACTTCTCGAGTTATGAGGAAAATTGTGTTTCTTTGGTACAGGAGCCCCCCCTCTTAAAGTGGGGAGGGCTCTCAATTTACTATAGAAAATATTCTTGCCCTCGAAAACCTTCACATGCCAAATTTGGTTCCATTTGCTTGATTAGTTCTCGAGTTATGAGAAAATTTGTATGGAAGCCCCCCCTTTTAAAGAGGAGAGGAGTTATAATTCCCCTTATAAAGAGGGGAGGGGTCTCAATTAACAATAGAATAAATTCTTGTTACCGAAAACACCCACATGCCAAATTTTGTTCTATTTGCTTGACTAGTTGTCAAGTTATGCAGAAATTTGTGTTTCATTTGTATGGGAACCCCCCCTCTTAGTGGGGGGAGGGGTTTCTAACCATCACTAAAACCTTTCCTGGCCGCAAAAAACCTCTACATGCATATTTTCATGCCGATTGGTTCAGTAGTTTTCGATTCTATAAGGAACATACGGACAGACAGACAGACAGACAGACAGACAGACAGACAGACAGACAGACAGACAGAAATCCTTCTTTATAGGTATAGATAGATTTGTGCAGCATAAAAGTTCAACATGTAACTTGAAAGTAATCGGATAATGGTGTCTAAGAAAGGTCAACAAGCTTTATGTCTATGCATCTATAGCTTGCTAAGTAGCTTTAGCTGTAATTAACCGAACTTTAAAGTTGTCTTGAGTTCGCGGCATAGAACGCTAAGCATCTGCTACAGAAACTTTGTCAAAAATCTATAAAATTGCACTTTAAGTTCTATTTTTATACTTTTATTTTTCTACCTCCTCCGCCTTCTCCTAACTTCTGTAAAGTCGGTTCATGCGATTAAGATAGACCATACAAAAAAACTCTAACTAACAGATACGCTGCAGCTAGATTTGAACCCGAGCGTTCCGCGTTGCAAGCCTATCCTAATGCATTGCGCCATCTTTGACGCCGCTAGCGACATGAATTTTGCCGATTAGTTGTTCTTGAGTGTAAGTTCGTTTCGGGGCTCGGCTGTGGTAAATGAGAAATTAGCACATCGAGTAAAATCGATGCAAATCGCATATTCCAGCAACGGAGTAGTGGCATGCGTCTAAGTCAACGAAAGAGAGTATTAGAGTTCAAATCCCCGAAGTCTGGTGGTTGGTAATGTGCGGTAAGTTACAATAAATTAATATTTATAAAAAGAACAGTCCCCAGCTAGCACCAACTCGTATATCAATGTACGAAAACTATCGTAAATATCTCCTAACAAACTCGAAATCGTAACTAAAGCTGGATAAAGTGGGATCAAGTTGATTTTAGTATATTTTGTTTAGTATTTAGTATTTATTTATTGCCCAGTAGCGTAAAGGTAAATCTTTTTCAAATTTGCTACCTGCGGATGTCTTAGTATTGTACATCAAAAACTTAACTCTAACAAAAAAACTTAACTACTAACATTAATTGCGATTCCAATAATCGAGGCAGCCCCTCTTAAAAACTGTTTCAGAAGTTGATCGTTTAACAATCGGGGGTATTGCGTTATAGTTTATCACACCTCTAACGAACAGTGAGCTTGAGTAGCTAGTCGAGTTGTTGGGAGGAACTTTCAGGTTCTGTAGCCGACTCCCTTGGGATGGTAACAATTTGTCAAAGAGTACTGGCGGAGATTGCGTTCTGATCAGCTTGCGTAGGAACACACATGAGCGGTGCGCGTAGAAATTCTCAAGTGGGCATCCGATCAGGTTTTCCTGCAGTTGAGTTACATGCGCGAAGCGGTTTAACCCGTAAACAAAACGTACACATGAGTTCAGCGCGACTTTTAGCCTGTCTATGGAGCCCGCACTTGGTTTAACGTGCAGTAGTTCGCCGAATGTGAAGTGGTGTAAAATCAACGCTTTGGTCAATTTCAGGTGTGTGCTGGTTGGAGCAGCAGAAGCAGAACCGTAGAGCGTTCGAAGGCTTGCGTAGATTTTCCCGCATTGCTGATTTACTAGCCTGTCCCATTTTAGATCCGTCTGGAAAATGAATCCAAGATTCTTCGCACACTCTGTCCACTCAATAGTTTGCCCGTCCATAGTGACAAAAGGCAAAAAGTTGGTCTGATCTGTGTTTTTACGGCGACTCTTCAGAAACATTGCTGTACTCTTCGATTGGTTGACGAACAACTGGTTACGTTGAGACCATTCCATTATTCTCGCTAGATCTTCATTCACCATCCTAATCAATTCATGAGAACAGGGACCAAGGCGGCGGATATACAGCTGATTTTCTGTCGTATATAATGATAATGACTGACATACATACGATTTTCAGCACAAAATCGTAGAGTAGTACGGAGCGACTCGCGCTTAATCGGATATTATCGTAAATAAATACTTATATAGTCGTAACGCTCAATATTATTCGTAATCACGTATATCGCCTCCAAAATAGTACGGATATGCCAATTTTGCGAATGAAATACGATTTGTTTGGCATGTATATCTGTACGTAATGCTGATTTTTACCTTTTTTATACATATGAAAATGCTAGCTGGGGATCGATTCTGCTGATGATCTTTCATTAAATGAAATAATTGATATTGGTTATCACTATTAACCGAAATTAAACGCCTTAGTTTAAATGGGAAATATCATGAATCTGCAATACATGAAGAAGTAGGAAAAATTCCCCAGTCTTTTTTTAATTTAATTGGAGTTTCCTTTTGAGCTGAACAGTGTTCTATATAGTGACTTAAGTGAACTATTTGCGAATTTTATAGTTTTGTTAGAAGTTGCTTTGTATTCCCTTCGTAGTTAAATCATCAAATACGCACTTGAAAGTACGGTTAATTACTTAAAAGTTAGGCTGAATAGAGTTCTATTCATGATCATTTCGTTGGCTGATTAAGCCAAAAAATCTCCTTCTCTCGAAACTTTTGGTTACTTGGGATGCCCCCTTAGGATACACGCCATCCCTATGTCTCCCCTTTGTTAACCCTAGAAACGCTTCTGGCTATATAAAGGCTGTCCATTGACTACCAACTCATTTTTGGTTATTTCAGACCTCCCCAGGTTCTTTTCGTTCATACTTTTTGTATGATGCGTTGTTTTGGGCCGGTCCCCTGTTCCTAATAGTTCACTTAGTTCATGGGCGGCCTCATATGAACTACTTTCTACTGATATTTATGTGTATTGTTTATAAACATGCTGGTGTTCACTGTTTAGGTATTTACCTTAATTTAATGTTTTTGGCACAATGTCACCCCCTAGAAGAGGTGAGATTGTGCCAAAGTTCATGCACTTCCAGTAAAATTAGGTTTCATTGTAACTAAACCATCTCTACAGTAGTTGTTAATTGAGCAATTTGGTATATATTGACAGGTTTTAAATCAACTTAGTTCCTAAATTGTTTGTATACTGAGCTAAAGAACAAAACCATATGCTTTTTGGTACAATCTCGCCCCGGATGACGGTACCTCAAGACAGTAACTTGGTTCCACTTTTGTTTATTTAGCTTTCAACGACGCTACCGCAGCTCTAGCAATTGGTTGCAGATAGGTATATGCTGACGATCATAAAATTGTCTTCAGATACTGTTAGACACATTTGTGAACTGGTGTAAATCGAACTACATGACCATCAGCATTACTAAATGTGAGATTATGACATCCCACCGTATCAAATCGCCGATCGTATATGACTACAGAATTGACGGTCAAGTATTAAAAAGGATCGATTGCGTTAACGATCTTGGTGTCACACTTGACTCTAAAATGGCGTTTGATCGTCCAAAATTGGCCGAAATTTCAATAATCCGCATTGTCTCAAAGCGCTCTATTGCGCATTAGTCCGTCCGATTCTCGAAACGCATAGTTTGGACTCCGCACCAGCTCTATTGGAACCGTCGAATTGAACGAGTCCAGAGGATGTTTATACGACTGGTTCTATATACTTAAACTGCCTTGGCGTGATCCAGACAATTTGGCTCCGTATCCTAACCGGTGCCATTTGCTTGGATTAGATACATTATTAGATTATTAGATAAATCCCATCGCCTGTGCTGAAAAAGTGTTCCGGTACTCTAGTAGAACTTCTCGGACATTCCCTACAGTCTAGAAAAGCTCGTGTAAGTCTCCGGTATACAAAAAAAGTAGACAAAACGAATATTGCCAACTATCGTGGGATAACTTAGCTGACAGCCGGGTCGAAATGCTTTGAGACCATACTGAGCAAAGTGATTTTTGCAGCAGGCATACACTACATTACATCATCTCAACACAGATTCTTCCGCACGCGCTCTGTGGAGTCGAACCTCTGTGAGTTTACTTCCTTCTGTATCAGGAAGATGGATGGTGGTATACAAATTGATGCAATATATACGGATATCAAAGTTGCTTTTGACACAGTGAACCACGAGTGAATACTTTACGCCAAATTTCGACATCTCGATTTCTCGGATAGACTCTGTGATTGGCTGAAATCTTAATTAGCAAACCGACAGTTATACGTAAAGATAGAATCTACTGAATCAACAACATGCAGTCCGCATTGCGGGGTTCCTCAAGGGAGTGATTTAGGACCGCTTCTTTTCGTTCTTTTCTTCAATGATGTTTCCTTGATTCTACCAAACAGTAGTGTGTTGATCTATGCGGATGATGGCCGGCACTTTTCTGATGGCGTAGACGTGCGACCCTTTCGGGGACCAAATGTCGACTCGGAACACTATAAGCAAGATCCGCGCCCGGTTGTCCAATGTATTGAAATCGAAATCAACGAGGAAGATATGACTGAACATTTGGCAGTTATCAGCGGAAGGAGTTGTTGTAGAATACTATTGGAAAATTGATGAGAGGATCAGTGAACAACTGGAGAGAGGTTCTCTCCAAACCTGAACGAACAGTAGAGACACATCCACGACACGATCAGTACTATAGCGCTAGACGTGTTGAGTACTACTGCTGCAGCCAATTTCAGTTAGTGGTTTGACGCAGAGCGCCAGCGAGTGACTGATGAGAAGAATCCAGTCGGATGTTATTGGCTGCAACGGTGACACACGGAAACGCGAGCACTGTGATCGCGTTCTTGCGGAGGCGGAGAATTGCTTTAATACGATCAACGGAATCAGGAACCGGACCGTCGCAACGACAAGGAGGGGAACCTGATTACCGAAAGATCAGAGGTGGTTATGCTTTGGATACAACATTTCGATGCATTGTTGAATGGTGAACAAAATGGAGCAGTTAACAGAAATAGGGTACCGATTGAAGATGATGGACAAGCTGTAGATCCATCAACTTTGAACAAGGTTAGAAAAGCAGCGAGAGCTGAAAAACGGCAAAACAGCTGGAATGAATCCATCCATCCATCAGGTTATACTAAAGGTATGGACTGAGGGAGAACTACCTATCAACTGGTTGGAAAGTTTCATTCATGTAAATAGGGCATTACAATAAGGTTCACCGACTCGAATGCAGCAATTACCGAGACATTACTCTTCTCAGATCTGCATGCAAAATCCTCTCCCGCATCCCGAGAAACATCTCAGACTAAGGCCGTTGCAGGAAACGCTTGTTGGCAGTGAGGTTTTCAAGAGGGACGCTCCACGATGGACTACCTTGTTCACCTTGTGACAAATCCTCGTTAAATTCCGGGAATTCAACCTCAATACCATAACCGTATGCTCGTACCTTACGCTTAACTCCACTCAAAAAGTTTTGTACAACCTAGCTGCAGCTTCATCTATACGGAAATACCCTTTTTCTTCATGTCTTTCACAAACTTGACCTCCTTGGGATGCTTCCGTAGTGCCTGCTTCATAATAGCCTAGTATGTTTCGATGGGCCTCAGTTCCGGTGCGTTGGAGGCGTTCATGTCCTTGGCTACGAAAGTGACTCCGTTGGGTTCGTACCACTCCAATACATCCTTTGAACAGTGGCACGAAGGTATACCCAGCCAGAAGACCATAGGACCCTCGTATTGCTTCGACAGAGAAGGCAGATGCTTCTATAAACACTCCTTGAGGTAGATCTGTCCGTTTACAGTCCCGTTAGTCACGAACGGCGCACTCCACTTGCCACATGATGTATTTCTAGGCCAAATCATGTATTTCTTGGCAAACTATGAAATTTTCTGCATCCTTACTTTCTCCGGAACATCAAACTTGTGCTGGGCGGTGAAGTACAGTAGTCCCGGAAGCTGCCGGAAGTCCGCCTTGACGTAAGTCTCGTCATTCATGATGAGAGAGTTGAGGATTTTGCAGGCGCTTGCGCAAAATAAATTCGCAACGTTGCCTTTCGGCCTTTATCCAATGGGTAATTTTCTACAGCGTTTCTTCCGTGGTGAAATTTGCTGTGGGACACACTTTAGGCTGTGGCAGATTATGCTTGACAGACTCCGGTAGACTCCGTACCCATTGGATGATCGCTGTTGACGTGAATGGTAGAGCAGCGGGTTTTAGGGGCTGCTGGAGAGCGGCAGCCCAAAACTGAGAAAGGTTGCGACGGCTCCTGAATTCGGCATGGACTCGATAAGCGGGTTGTCAGCGAAAAAGTAAGTAAGTAAGGAAGGCTTCCAATGCGCAGCATTTCAAAAGGCGAAGACGGGCTAGCAGGCTGCGATACATGTAATGAGGAAGTTCTCTATCGAGGACGTAGTTTCGGGTTCGTACGAACGTTTCACACAGGAGTTCCACCAGATGTTGGATGCGTTGAACGAGGAATTCGTTGGACGAAGGCCAATTAGCATTCATTGGAGGAGACTTCAATGCTTGGGCTATGGACTGAGGTAGCAGATACACTAACGTCAGAGGGTACAGTCTGTTGGAAGCCCTGGCTAAGCTGGAAGTTGAACTGTTCAACGAAGATACCGTTAGTACTTTACCTAAGGACGGCCGCGGCTCTAACATCGACGTCACCTTTGGTAGTCCATGTTTGATGCTGAACATGATCTGGAGGGTCTGAGACGCGTATACCACAGCGATTACTAAGCGTTAAAATATACCAACCGGTTACAAAGCACAAAACTAAAACCTGAGAGCGAAAGTGGAAGATGACAACCGTTAGCAAGGACTTATTCGTTGAAGTGCTTTGGGTGGACAGCGGAAGAGTGATCTTGAATGCGCGCGAGCTGCCGGACACACTGCCGAGAAATGCTCGGCGCGCAGCTTACTGGCGGAATGAGACACTTAGCAATCTTCGTACTATGAGTCTCAGAGCTAGAAGATACGTCCAGAGAGCAAGAGCTGCAGCGTGGAGCTTAGATTACCCAGGGCAGCTTTGAAACGGATGATAAAGCAGAGCAAAAGCAATTGCTACAAGGAGCTATGCCGGAATGCTGATGCCAACCCAGGTCCGGGCGGAATCCCTAATGTGGTCCTGAAGGCAGCGATTCAAGCGTACCCGAATATGTTCAGGACAGTGCCGTAGAAATGTCTGGAAGATAGTCGCTTCCCGGTCAGGCGGAAAATCCAGAAATTAGTGCTGTTGCTTAAGCCTGCGAGGGATACAACATCATATAGGCTGATATGTCTGCTGGAAACACGCGGAAAACTCCTGGAGAGGATTATTCTTCAGGTCTGTCAAACATGCAGTTCGGTTTCCGAAAAGAAAAAATCCACTGTAGACGCAATTCGGATAGTAGTCCAAACAGAAGCGAAGAGGAGCTCGTTTTTGCGCCGTTGTAACTTGTAATGATCGACGTAAAAAACGTTCTAGGTCGGGAGGCAATCGCCGAGTCACTGCACAGAATGCAGATCTTTGGATACCTGCGTAGAATTCTGAGGAGTTCCTTCCGAAACAAAGTGCTTCTTTACGAGTTCGTCGAGGGCCGGAAGATAATGAACATTACAGCGGGAGTTCCGCAACGCAACTTTGGAACGAGATGTACAACAACGGTGTACTGACTCTGAAACTGCCCAGAGGCGTGCTTATTCTCGGCTTTGCTGATGATATTGTGAAATATCGGCGACAGGCGAAACACTGGAGGAGATGAAAATGCTAGCGACCGAGGCGATAAGAACAATAGAAAACTGGATACAGAGGGCGAAGTTGCAAATAGCCCACCACAAAACAGAGGTCCTGCCGATCAGTAATTGTTAAACGAGTTTTCATTGTCCAACCGAATCTAGTCACAAAAGGATATTGTCCGTCCGATCGCCACGTGTGCACAAAGGCTATTCATCTGAATGTAGAAAAAATCTATTTACCGCAAATGTATGTATAAAAGGCGATCAATAGGTAGCAAGTTGTTTAGTGTCCCCAGCAGTCACCGCCGCTGGCGGATAGTTGTCATAAGGCAACCTTGTGTGTTGAGAGCAAACCATATTTTTCGAGCATGCGTGACAATCTCACATCACAACTTGTTTCTTTAGGATAAAGGTTTCATTGAGACGATATAACTTACTTTTTTCCTGAATTCCTGAAATCGTCATCGGGTCCTTTGAATTAGGCAGCGTTTCCTTCCGCTCTCATTTAGTCGGTAACCGAATCAAAGGGAGCTACCATCAATGCTCCGGATCGAAACTTCCCAATTGATTTATGAATGGCAACAATTCGCGCTGCTTTGCCTTCTGCTTCCAATTCACACCAAAAGACAGCATTGTTCACAAGTTCCGTTTCCTTTTGTAAAATTTTTCTTTCACAAAATAAAAATAAAAACTTAAGTTGAATGTTTGTTTGAAAAACACGCGAACGAACAACTTTGACAGCCGATACCGGTCATGGCTTACGTCGATTTCAATAAAGTATAGAAAGAACACTGCACTGAGGTGGGACTGACCCCAACAAGCAGCTGCTAAGCCGATCGACAAATAAAATGTACATAAAAAACCGTTTTATGCTACAATCAACGTTTTATGGTGTTGAATTAAAATTATATTGACAAATGCAGTTTAACAGTTAAAAGGAAAGTATTTTCAGTTCAGATTCAAACATTGACATTTCTTTTCCAGTTCAACTTGTCAAAGGAAATGTTTTTCAATTGCTTGATGGTGTTTGTCTTTATTTTGAAAAATTCAAAAAATGTAAAATGTAATAACGATGATTGCTGACTTATGTTTACAACTAGCATCAATATACAATACATAATAATAGTAACGATTCTGATGTTGAAAAACTTGTATGACAAAATATCTGCGTGTGTGTTTGTGTCGGTATTTATTCTAGTGATGAGAAAGTTTTCTTTTTAGCTTCGATCAATCACGTTTGAATGGTTAAACGATTCAAAATTTTAGTGGTTTGAAACGGTTGGAACTGTTCAACGTTACGGTAGTACGTTAAGTAGTACGATAGTGCGCTATTTAATGGATCAATGGGGTTTATGGTCGGCTGACCAGCCCAGACCTGGTGAGGCGCGCGCGCGCAAAAAAAAAGAGTGTCACTTTCACTGCTGTGGGCAAATGAGTTTGATGGATCACACTTTTTGTTTAAGTTTTATTTTTTTCCTTTAGATAAAAGAAAAGAAAATGGGAAAAGAGACAGTGAACGGGCCCGAACAGGTGATAGATAGAGGTTATGTTTACGATATTAGATCGATTTGGAAGGCGATGAATAGAAGCGCGATGCGATGGGCGATGTGATGCGATGCCCTGCCCCACGGTCCTCGAGTCTTTAAGTCCGTATTGCTTTGCAATGATTTATGTTCGTCGTCGTTTGGATAGATAGATTGGAAGCATTAGATTGTTTTTGCGAAACCACTGGCTGGCTGGTAAGTAACTGGAACATAAAAGAGATAATTCACTTCAAGTTGCCTGGCTGGCCGTTTTTGACCCGTTATTATTAGCGGGCTGAGCTGGTTTCACTCAACTTGAGTCTTGACAAACAAACTTGACTTTTGACGCTCATTTGCCGTTGCTGCAGTTGTTGGTGCTGTTGAACGTTCATTCGTTAGGTTGAAGGGGCTTTGGAAAAAAGTGCGCTGCTGGGCATTATTGTTGTGCTAAACGGGCTATCCTAAGCTATAACCTAACTAACTACCTAACCATTTCGTTTTAGTGCTGCTCCTCGATAGCATTTTGAGCTGAGCTGATGCGATCAATGTCAATTACCGGCTGGCTGGCAATTGATTGCCGTGTGGAGACAGCTGAATGGATGTTTTCGATTATCGGTACACAGGGTCTGCTGGAGGGCTATTTAGCTTCTGTAGCGCTTATGCATATATTCGATCGCGACCATGATTATGATTTCAGAAGCTTGGAGGTTTTTATTGACACAGTTTTATTTGTGTCCAATAGTAATAAAAAATGTGATTGTAACCTTCAAGCAAATGAGATGATAAAAAATTTACAGATAATACCTATCTTCACGTTGCTCAAGCAGAGAGCACTTAAATATGAATCTAACGACCATTTACAAGCATTGAAAGCAGTCAGCCTTAAGATTAGCAACTGAGGTACAACATGCAAAATGATAGAATTTACTGGCACCGAGTGCTACCATGCGTCTCCATCGCATGCTCACAACTTTATTTCTCATCCCTGAAATTTCCGCAGGTATGTAAAAAATTCTTAACTTTCCAGAAACACACCGAAACACAAATATTTTTAATGCCTTCATTAAAAATTTCGAGCTTCGTTCCAATATTTATGTTTTGGAAAAGCTCATTGGAATGCCGTTCATTAAGTACCATAAAACGGGGTTACTTACATCACGTTTCTGTTTGGTTATATTTCGTTCTTTGTCCCAAATACATGCAGCAGCTTTTTATTCATCAACAATTGTTGAATTAGATACTGCAGGTTTGTCGTTTGATTGCGGTTCATAGATCTAGATGCCTCGGGTGTACAAAAACGTGAACTAGGCAGTCGTCCATATGCAAATTTCTTTTACAAATTTGGAGTCGTAACAGTTAAAAAGAAAAAAAGAGCTTTCATTGAGAGAAGTAGCTGAAATGTTCAACATTTGTACCCCAACCATTAGCATTAGAAAACATATGCCGAACTCCTAGTAGAATTGTGACACGCGATAAGGGCGCAACTAGCAAAGTGTAAACAATGAGGAATATCACTGTGATAATTCGCAAGTACATTTTCAAGTCATAATTTAAATAAAAGTTACAAAAATCGAGTTTAAAGTCATAAATTGGTGTAGAATAAATCAATCTTATAATTTCACAACAATACTGCAGAAAATTTGTGCATTCAAGCTCAAAATCTAAGTTTTATAGTTTAACCCCTTGGAATGAGCCTCAAAGCCTTTTGACAATGAGATTCGCCCAGCCCTGTTTCGCCTTGTTTTGATTTTTTTGTTTAGTCTCGCCTGTTTACAATGCGCCTGTGTTTTGAAAACAACGCAGTTTCGCTCTTTACTATCGCCTGTTTACAAAACGATTTGCAAACAAGCCTGTTACTTCATAACAATGAAAGGGGCTAAACTGCAAATTGTCTTTTGTTTTGATTTAACACTTCCATCGCCCATCACTAAAAACTTGTTTTAAATAATTCTAACAATTAAAACAGAAGAAACGATTCTTGCCATCGATTTGTTTACAATTTGATAGTTGCGCCCCAATCGCGAATCACTCGGGAAATAAGTACTTTCTTTCCTCTCCTTTAGCAGCATAAAGCCGGGATGGCAAGTGGTGCAACTAGAGTTACTGTTCGCTGTATTGGGTCCTGGGCTATTTACCGCCAATTCGTTGAGCATCTCGACGCAAGCAAATCGGCTTCAACCTGGTCGAGCCATCTAGTAAGTTGGGTTTCTCTTTTTCTAAAGGCCCTCAGACGCGTACGAACATGTTGGCCGAAAATGTTGGTGAATTCACGTTCGGTCAACACTCACGCCCGTGTATGAGCGCCACGAACCAAGCAGGCAATTAAAGATGTTGGGCTCGACCTGAATGGCACGCCACCATTTCATTTGTTTCCAGCCTAACATATGCGTACGTGTATGAGGCCCTTAAGGCCGATGAAGGTCTAGAAGAGAACAGATTCACTGCACGGTCATCCGGTATTCTTGCGACGTGACCGACCTATTGTACTTTCCCAACTTTCGACAAGTGTACTTTGAGAATCATTCCAAGTAGTGCCTGCAGTGCATGGTTCACATGCTTACGTCATTCTTCGCTTTCGGTTTGCGCTCCACCTCCTCCTGATGAAAATCTATTCGCAACAAAACACAGTAATCAAAACACTGAGATAAACGTGGTGGGAAAGTGGCATTGATTTTTCGGGAAAGATTTTCGAATCTCTTCAGAATCCGCAATCACCAGATTCATCTTTGATGAAGTAGCAAGGTATGAGGACTAAGTTTCTGAAGTAACAGGAAATATGAACCGAACTCTTTCGTTTTTGAAGGCTGATAATGGGTTTCAAGAAACCGACAATTATTCAAAAGAAATGGCGGTTGACTGTGACGCTGTGACCAGTGTGACGAAGCCCGCACTTGTGTGGGGTAATTTTCTCACACACGCGTACTCGTTCTAATGAACACACCGGCATGAGCATTCCTTTCGGACTCCCGCTCTTGTTTATTTATGCACTACAACGACTTTTGCGAGTGTGTATTTAGCTAACAGCCATGGTCGTCGCTGTCGCATGTTATTACAGCCTAAGCAACTGATACCGATCACTCGCGAGGACTCGCACTCCCACCCGCGTGTAGAATCGAGGGCGTAAGATGAAGACGAAAACAAAAAGTAATGCAAAATCTGTATCCCAGTGTGCCGCTAGCCCTCACGGGCAGCTGGCTGCTCACGAGTTGTTTGCCACGTAGGGTAAATTAGTGCAGAACGCACCGCTTAAGCAAAACATCATTTTGCAGAGCAACGGCGTGTTTGTTCCACGTTTTTCAACTTCTAGAAGACTTTAGGATATTTTTAACACTTACTCCTGGTGAAATTTCCTAACAAAGACCAGTATATTTTGTTATTTTTGACGATTTTTGGCAAGTGTCAAAATCATTATGTGAGGTAGAACGCCAAAGGCCGTGGACAAAACGCACCAAGTTTGCCCAGCTAGGCGTTAAACGCAACCAAAAAATTTACATTCAATCACGTGTTGTATAAACTCCTAAAACTAGGCTGCCGAAATGGCGGAAGTGTTCGTTATAGCGTTTGTTACAAACGCTTGTTTGCTGGGATACAATGGGTTCATATTTCAACATAATTGGCAATAAAATTTAATCATCTACTTTTCTCCAACTGATGTGTGATGAAATATTGGAAATTAAACAATGTACAATTAGGTTTAAGGCAAATTCTAAGTCTTATACAACACATAATATTGCTACATTTTTAATAAATAATCCGAAACAAAAGATGTACTGCAAATTAAAAATATTTTATAACTGTTCGATCCCGCTGTGATGCACTCTACTCCTGTTTTGTATTTTGAAGATTTTTGCAATATATGTGAAAAGCATGCCTAGTTAATGCCGTTTTTGTGATGAATCATCAAGTATGATAGTATATCAATCAGATAGACTGTATTTATTATGAAATTTGGATACCGACTAGTGGTAAAAGCTTAAGAGAAAACTTTGATTTCATACATGTGGAATGAGATCGCGGATAATCGCTAGATTTTATGATTTTATTGGATGTGGCTATGTTTGATGGTTTTACATGCTACACAATTATGAATTAGCTTGTTTTACACCAAAATAAAATGCGCATTCATAATTTTACCAAATAGTTTCCGCGTTTTTAAACAATTAATAGCATGGGTCATTCTACCCCCCCGGTGCTTTCTGGACAGTCTTCCCCTAAGTGGTTATGTAGAAAGACGCTACGAGAATGTGCGTTTGCGAGTATGTAGGTAGCAGAATGTCGGCACACAGCAACGCAATTTTCGTTGTGGTGTTTTCGTTTGTTCTGGGGGCGCCATTTTGAGAATTTGCGTGGAGCGACAAATTGGCTAGCGCCAGCCATGCACAAATCTATTGGCTATTGGCGATAGTCGATGGAAGATGACTTGAGACTAGGGCTGTCGGTATTGGGCCCTTTTGGTGAAAACCGGTATTTCGGTATTAGCGTAGAAAATACCGGTAGTACCGGTAAAATACCGGTATTGGCAGATTATTCGGAATCAATAGAAATGTTCATGTTTTTCAGTAAATATCTTTGTTTTTAAACTTTTACTTCAGTATTGTTGGTTTGCAAAGTACTATTAAGGCAGAAATAATACACTTAGTGATTTGTTTCCTTTGGTAGAACGAATTTTGTTGCCAACGCTTCTAACAATTGAAAAAACTTCCGCTTTCATCGAAGTCTGACGAACGACTTTAAGCGCATCAGGAATTTTCCTTTCATTTCTTCAAATTTATAGTAGCGAAACCCGCTTTTAACTATTTTGAGCCTCCAGCACTGGTCTCTTACAGTCTCTTCACGAATTTTTTCTCTATCCCTAAACCGGACCCCTTGCATAGCATCATTCTCTTCATCATCGTGCACAGATACCTTCTCATCTCTGCTTTTAATCTTACTCTTCATAGATAGTGGCTTGGAGATTTCATCTATTTGTTTAATCAATATATCATATGAAAGACTTGAAAAATATTCCAAATTCTTTCCTGGTAGATCCTTTGATGCCAAGAATACTCAAAAAGCGCGAAAATTCTTATCACGGACCGGCATCATCGAAACAAATAAATGAAGCTGACTTTCTCGTACCATCGCTTCACACATGAAGTCACTTGTTTCATTTGTTGAGCAAAACGTTTTAAGCAAACTTCAGCTGAAATTAGTGACTGTATCAAATGAAGACGGCTGGCAGTCAGGCACGATTTATCGTTGTTTTTTTATTATTTTTTAATGTGGTTTTAACCAATTGGTCATTCACCACGCTTATCGATGGTTAATTGTAATATGCATTAAATTGTACGAAATTTTGCTCAAATTTAATTCAATTGCATTCAAAGTTGTTGGCCTTCTAGTGAATATTTGATAGAAGAATACAAATGAAACAAATAAAACCGATCGTCATGGCGAAGTGAAAATCGTTTCATGGTGCCTGATTGAAGCCAGTTTTGAAACGAAACGGCGTCGCTGCAGTTTCATTATTTCATTGTTGAGTGACTATTGTATTTACTATTGCAATCGACGTTGCCGGGCTCTGATCTTGTTTCCTAAATTCATCATTTGAGAGCTTCGAATAATTTGGTGGCTTGTAAATGTCAAGTTGTTCAAAAATAAATTGAAACGTGACGTCTGGCTTATACAATGAAACGTTTGCATGAAACATACAGCAAAGATGCTGTGCTGTGCCTTAACCCTTTATAAGGCCGTGGCAATTATTTTGCCACCAACGAAAAATATTTGTTTTGCGTCTATAATGACATCAATATAATTATAGAAGCAAAATAAAAATTTTTTGTTGGTGGCAATATAGTTGTCACTGCCTTATAAAGGGTTAAACGGGTTCAAGAGCTATAATTATTTGAACCACAGTTTCACGCTCTTCATTGCTAGTAGTCGAAGAATCTCGTCAGCATTAACACGAAGTTGTTTTTCTATGAGTTTTACGATCTTTTATCCAACTTAATTCATTTTTGAATAAGGAAACTAAAAAAACTAGGATATTAGAAAATACCGGAAATACCGGTTTTTTGCCTTTCCAAAACCGGTATTTCGGTATCCAAAAATTGGTCGGTATTACCGGTTTCGGTACTACCGGTACTACCGGTTAGACAGCCCTACTTGAGACAGAACTTTGTAGGCGACATTTAGTATCGTGATCGCTCGGTGGTCCTTACAAACCAGCTTATTTTTTTGAAGATAGGGCAGAGAACCCCGTCTTTCCACTCCTCCGGTAGTGGTTCCGTACCTTAAATCTTGACAATTAGTTGATGCAGCTATAGACCAAACTCGTGTTTCAGTCTTTGACCTTGAAATGCGGTCAGGCATTAATATTAATATTTTTTGAAACGATGGTTTTTACAATTGATGGAGGGAAGGTAGGGGAAAGTAATGAAATTTTTTTGGGAAAGGAGGGGAAAGAGTGGAAAGGAAGGGGGAGGGGGGGGGGGGTAATAGGTGGCTATGCTTAACAGGTTATCGTTGTGACCAGGGCCCGACAACGTCACCTTCAATTGCATAGCGTCACTCAACAATGAAGCAGTTTCATTTATTTGTTTCGACGATGCCGGGCCCTGGTTGTGACTCAACACGACAACTTGTTAAGCGTAGCTAGCTATTACCCCCCCCCCCCTTCCTTTCCACTCTTTCGCCTCCTTTCCCAAAAAATGATGCAGACAGCCGGCCAACCTGTCCGGGCCCATTTCAATAAGTTCCGCTCCAATACTATTCTTCCCTTATCGATGGGGGTGGCACATCTTCGTTGCTTCCTACACCAATGTGCTCACTTCCTCCGCTATCTTGGTCTTCCACCTGCACGCCATTCAGGTGTTTATGGTAGTGCTGCTTCCACCTTTCGATCGTCGTCAGTCAAGATTCCTTCGTCTTTATCTCTGCACATTTCGGCCGCGGCACAAAGCCTTTGCGAGATTCGTTGAGTCTCTGATAGAACTTCCGTGCGTCGTGAAAGCGGTACAACTACTCGAGTTCTTCGCACTCCTTCTCCTCTTGGTGGCTTCTCTTGGAAGAAGCGGATTTGCTGTCTCCGCTTCTGTTTGTATCGCTCTACATTCTGACGGGTGGCTGTACGCAGCATTTGTACACGCGCTGCGTCGTTCTCATTCCATATCTGCTGAAACTCCTCGTCAAACCATTCGTTACGTCGATTCGGTACCACATGGCCTAGGACGTTCTCCGCCACGCTGTTGATGGCTGTTCTTACGGCATTCCGACAGTTCTCAAGAGGGGCTTCACCCAGCTTACCGTCTTCTGGCAGCGCGGTTTCGCGGTTCTGCAAACGTAGTGTGAAGTACCTGGGTGTTATGACAGACAACAGGGTCAATTTCACTAGCCACGTGGATTCTGCTTGTTATAAAGCGTTAACAGCGTTTACTGCGCTGTCCAGGATTATGCCGAACGGCTGTGGACCTAGCAGCAGTAAGAGACGCCTGATGGCCAGCGCTGCCATGTCGGTGCTGAGGTGCACCGGTATCGTATGTTGTTCACAACAGATAGTTTTTGACGTATCCTTACCATTACTAGGTAGTGATCCGAATCAATGTTAGCGCCCAGATAGGTTCTGATGTCGATAATGTCTGAAAAGTGCCGACCATGTGTCAGCACGTGGTCGATTTGTGCTTCCGTCTGGTCGGGTGATCTCCACGTGTACCGGTGGTAGAGGTTATGCTGGAAGAAGGTACCACGTATGACCATGTTCTTGGAGGTGGTGAAGTCGATGAGTCTCAAGCCGTTTTCATCCGTTTCGCTGAACCCTCCAATCACCGGTTTAGTCCTCGAACCTAGTTCCATTGATTGGCGTCTATATTACTATTTTTATGAAACGATGATTCTACAATTGATGAAGGGACGGTAAGGGAAAGTAATGAAGAAGGATTTTTTTTTCGGGAATGAAGGGGAAGGGTGGAAAGGAAGGGGGGGTAATAGGTAGCTATGCTTAACAAGTTGTCGTTGTGACTCCTATCTTTTGTCCAATGCTGGAAGGTGCATGGGTCGAACCAAGCTGTAATCAGAGATTATAACTGGATTTGAACCCACATCACCTGCCAGGGCCTATATTACGCTAAATGGTCTAGCAGTAATGGTTTTTCTGGAACTATGTTTGCGATCATCGTAAAAAAATCTGGCTTTCCTTCAACCATGGCCCTCAATGGTGAGATTGCTTAAGATCCGCAGTTTGTCTACTAGCTATTTGCTGATGAATTCGCGCGAATCTTTTGCGATGAAGTGATCCCGGATGGGCAAGCCATCCAGACTGCTTGCTAACGACTGGGAATACTCTGAGTCAGCTATTCCCAAATGAGGATTCGCCAAAAATTTAGTTCGCTGTAGAAAAGTATAGGGAATTCCATCAGGGGGTTCGCGAATGAAAAAGGGTTGGGAACCGCTGCTCTAGGTGTTTTCAACACGGGTGAAGAAATGATCTCTCGAGCCGCCTCAATGTTAAAATCCTCGACTAAATCCAGTTCAGATGGTATTCAGCCTGTGTTTTTAAAAAAGCACATCGAAGATCCCTGCTTATCCCTCTTTAGCTTATGTTTAACCTGTCCGTCTCTAGCGAGGTGTCTCCGTTAGCATATGTTTCCTGTTCATGCAAAAGGGGAACGGAAAGATGACAGTAATTACCGAGGAATCTTGCCATTGTGTGCCTCTTGGAAATAATAATCATAAGATCATTGTTGCCGTACCCGGTGTTTCTAGGAGATTGTCGCAGCCATTGTCTGATCTATAGAATACGTTACGGTGCGTAAGTATAAAGTTGACGAAGCAGCGCGGGATTGACAATCTCAGATCGTAAAATTTTTCGATTTCGGTTGTTTCGTATGTATCAGTACACACCCGCGAATAAAAGTGGTCTCAAATTACTTCTATGAGGGACCGCGGTCTCTGAACTGAGTGTTGTTTCATTTCGACCCGGTAGACAGTGAAGTCTATTAGGGTATGAAATGGAAAAAGTTACCTGGAAGGAGCGTCAATTCTAGCCTTGGGTCTCTCAATCCTCTGGCTAACGCCTCCTCGGAGATTTAAGTCAATGATGACGAATACATTGTATTTTTTCTTTTATGGTTGGTTCTTTTATGGTTTCTTTTATGACAATGTAAAAATTAACCAAAAAGGGAAAAATACAATGTTGTATGTAGGCCAGGTATTCGTCATCATTGACTTAAATCTACGAGGAGTTTGTCATGTTTGTAACAGTTTCTTTTTGTTACTTTCGTGCCCTTTTTGTTTTATTGTTGCGTTAGTTTTCATCTTTGTATTATTATTGCGCATTTGTATGTCACTTGTACCAGTATGCCAGATAAATTTGGATTTGTCCAGATTTTTTATTGCGCGCCAGACAAACAGACAAAGCTCAAACTCTTCCAGATATTTGGCAATTTTTGGCCAGATTTTTGCCAGATTTTCGTTCCTTCATCTTTCAAAACGGTCATCACTTCTAATTTTAGACAAAATCTTGCATCTGTGATGTGCAAAACTTGCAGGGCTTTTCAAGGAAAACACTTTTAAGGGCTTTTCCAGACACTATTGTTCGTGTTCGGCCAGATTTTCGGAAAAACCTGTTGGCAACCCTGCGTGTGCTTCACATTTGTGTATCAGTTATCAGTATCTTTGGCTCGAACAGCACGTTCCTCTGGTTGTGAGGAAGATTTGTGCCTTTTAGGAGCGTCTTAATAAAATCCATAGCTGGAGGAAGATGACACTTCTCTTTTAAAATCCATTATTTATGTGTTGTTATTATTTGGACTAATACGTCTCTGATCTGCCTATTCAAGTTGGAAACAAGTGCTGATTTCTATGTCAATGCAAGCTATTTTTCGCTCTATTTTATAAAAAATACAATCTGGACAGAAACTTTAATATTTTGTGGATTGCTGAGAAATCGTTTTTGTGTTTTGATTGATTTTGATTGTGTTCGGTAATTGATTCAAGAGTCATAAACTTTTCACATAAACGATGCGTGACAAAATAGAGAAATTTACAAGAATTTTTGCGGAAGAATAGGCGACTTGGAATTTTCGAATATTGGTTTCGTTATAACTCAAATCCAGACCCCAAACTGATCGATAATTTTGAATAATCCGTAACTGCATTAGTGTCCAGTTCGTAAATTTTGAAAACATAAAGCGCTGCTGATATATATTTTAGTTTAAAGGAACTTAATCTATGAATGGAGAACTGCGAATTGATGAAACTTAGGGCATCATCTGTAGATCATGCACGATCTCAAACGCTAAACAAACAAACGGGCCCAAATGTGACCCATCCTAGGCACACCAGTGACACAAACAGTGAAAAATGACAAAAAAATATAACATTCTCAACTTTCTTGATTTTTGGCACTGCAGGCTTGAGTTTTTATCCCATTTTGTTGAGATACCCAACTCCTCCTTTTTGTCAACCAAATACTCTTACTTTTACCAATAATTGACACTTCATTGTAGTCTACCTCTTTGTGTACCGAAAACATCCAAATTCTGTCTGATTAATCGTTGATGACATTGTCGCTATGCAAAACTGTCTCCTTTTGGGTTTCTCTCTTTCTTCTTCCTTATAACGACCCTAAATTTAATTAAGCAAATTGAAGTACAATCCTAGCTAGCTAATCGATTCCGGAAAGCAATCGGGTATTTAGGCCAAATTGTTAATCACTACACTAAAATAGTATATACTAGCAAGTGTTGTGCTGTACCGAATAAGCAAATTGCAAAGTGCGTTGGCTGGAGCATGCTCTGGAAGGTGCTAAGCTAGTAGATTTATTCAAAATTGACTCAAATTGCATGCACGCTTAAATTTAATCGATTCGAAAAATATATCGGCCCTTTCGCCTACTTTGTTTCATGCTTCCTTTCTTTTTTTTTCGCACAATTTAACCTACTCTGTCTTGTGTCCTTTTTTTGTTTAATTTAAGTAAGTGAATTATTAACGATTATTAGGAAAAATGTATAAAAAAATAGTTTTGTTTTACATTGTTTTGTTGAATGATTGTAAACACAGATAAATACTGAACTGTTTGCGAACGTTTTGTTTTGTTTTGATTTGCCTTACTTTCTTTCTGTTTGCTTGAATGACGAAGATGAATATTTACAACTCTGTTTATGCGTTAGTGCAAAATGTTCGAAACAAAGTAATTTTTCTCTTTGATTGGACGGATCAGGGGGTATGTTTCCTATACTAAATTTTACTCTGACTATGCCCGATGATTCCGTAGTTTTGTTTTCTTTTATGATGGAAAAAACAACGAATAAGTTCAAGCCAATTGCTGCTATGTTGATTAAATTGATGTTGATTAAAGCTTTAGTTTTTGTGTGTGTGTATGATTCGATTCTTAGTTGTTTTTCTTTAGTTACACGATAGGAGAGTTGGTGAAAATGAATTGTTGATTTATTCAGCTGAATTCTCACTGAGCTAGCTAGAGTTAAATGTTAAATCGGTTTTCAAACGGACAACAATGAGTAAAACGTGACAAGCGTAAATTTAAAATTGACACACCACCTTCTGTTAGTGTTTCGGCGTTGATTTTTTAATAATAAATAATTTATGTTTTGTTCTGCTATTCGCTAGTACTATCTTTTTACAATCATACTGCAGCTTAGTTACTTCTAGAGTTCATTTGTGACTTGTAAAAGTTTGGATAAATTGGATTGTTAAAGGTTTTATTTGGAGTTGATTTAAACTTGAATTGAGTTCTAAACACGAATTCAATGGGGCTGCGTCACAGCTTCTTTTTCGTATAAAATAATTGCACAAACATAACAGCAATAGTTCAACTTGTTTCTAGACTAGTAGCTTTCTTGTTCGTTCTTGGTTTCGTTCAGTGCGTTTGCGATTGTTTCGATTTACACGCTAGATGGAAGTAACTGTATCATGATTGACGATCGAACGGATTTGGACTGATTCTAACAGTTCTAAAAGATCAGAGAAAAACATGAGAGCTTAATAGTAAGGGAGGGGGGTTACCAAGATCGGCAAAAGTACGTTGGCTCAGTTGTCCTTTTTGTTGATATTCAGAACCTTCCTAAGTTGCTCCCTAAAGTGTCGCTTCAGGGTAGTTTGGTAGCATTACGAGGTTTTGTGTTTTTTGCGAGGATCCCGCCGGGCCATATCCGGTGTTGAATGTAGAGGCAACTCTCGCCACATGATCTGTGAAAAATAAAATTAAAGCGTGAGCAATTGGTTTCGGATGGGAGAGACGACGATTTCAAGCTACAATTTCTTCATCGTCCGGAACTCGCGATAACAGGTCCAGGACCTCATTATTAGGAACACTGTGCGGTCGAATGAGGCGACGACTGAACTTAACCAGTCCCCACAGCAGAAGTAGCACTCGCATCGGAATGTAGTGCAGCACCAGGCAGACGATCAGCAACAGCAGCGCTGTCAGCCAACTCAACTCCGGAACGGAAAAGTTAAAGGTGCTGCGAAGAATAAAACGTTAATAACTTTTCCAAACTAACTACTAAAAGATGTAAACAAATCGTACTTTTTAACACTCTCGCCCAGCGAGGCCAGATAGCCGATCGTGTTCTGCACACTCTGGGAAACCTCTTGTATTGCTTGCAGTCTTTCCTTGATGGTTTTTTTCTCCTCCTGCAGCAGGCAGCGGGATAAAAACATGATGGCACTGCAACAAAGGTTGGTAGTAACGAAATTATGAAACCCTACCTTTTCCTTGTCCTCTTCGTCCTCGTCGTCGCTGGCCACGTCGTACTCGTCGGTCGTCGACGGCGACGATGACCCCGTTAGCCATCGTATCAGCCAGTTTCTGCACAGAAACAAAAAGGTAAAGTTCAAAGCATATTTGTTTCACTTCATTCAGTCGGTGACTGAATAAATAATGATCTTACTTCAGCAAGTACAGCAGGGCCGCCGCCGGGATGGTGGAAATATCGAACCAAATGCAGCCGCATATCCACAGTACCAGTGCGATGAAGGACCGCACCGGGGATTCCCATTCGAAGCAACTTCTGCAATTGTTGTGAATGAATGAATGAATGAATGAAATTGAAATGAAAAGCCAAGAAACTCCACCACCGTCCTAACCGGCCTAAAAGGGGGCGGGCGTGGGGGAGCAATACTTACTGAACAAATTGTCCTACTTCTATA
Source organism: Sabethes cyaneus (assembly GCF_943734655.1). Classification (NCBI taxonomy): domain Eukaryota; kingdom Metazoa; phylum Arthropoda; class Insecta; order Diptera; family Culicidae; genus Sabethes; species Sabethes cyaneus. The sequence goes on from NC_071354.1 coordinate 229,120,940, forward strand.
AAATACATAATAACAGCTTTCAGTCTAGTAACGTTACGTAGAAATAGTTGACGCTTGAACTTCGCCTCCTGCTGGACCAGCTTTTCTTCCTTCGGTTCCAGCACCCGCAGGGCCGCCCGCAGTTTGTTCCACACCACCGTCATCTCCAGCAGGATCTGTGATTTGCAATGGAAAACAAAGCGTGGGAAAAGAAAACAATCAGTGATAACTCTTTGGAATGAAGTTATGTTTATAAAGGATTTTCATTGGTTTTAGGAATTTCGAAAGCAGATTTTAACCTTAAAATATTATTAACCCTCTAACGGGTAAGACCGTCTGTAGACGGCCTTCGCTTTTGGAGCTCCAGAGCCGCATACGAAATTTGTTTTTAATTGGCAATATAGAAAATATGTTCTGTACAGATTTCTTGACATTTTGATACTAATATCATAACATTCTGACCATGCATTCAAAAGTTATCATCTTTCAAAAACAAAAATTCCGAAAAATTTCGAAAATAATTAATGCGCGAATTTTCCCTTTTTTACTTTTGTAGAAAAAGGACATCTAGAACAAAATGATTGACCTAAAAAGTTTTTCTATGAGTAAATTTCATGCATTATTTTAATTTTGTAATATATCTGAATTGAAAAAATATCTGGGCAGAGCGTTAAACATGAAAAAGGAAAAAGAGAAATTGGACTTTTTCTTACCTGGCGCTCCTCCAGATAATTATTTTTGCATGAAAATCAGAACTTAAGGTTTTTTCGTGTGTACTTTCATGATAAAATAGTCATTAGCTTGATCGCATCGTTTTTACGGTGTTGCCCGTTAGAGGGTTAATTTTGCTGATTAAAAATTAAAAATTCTTGTTCTGAAAATTGACAATTTCAGCTTCACACACAAATTTAGATAATTTAATTATACTTATATGAATGCTGATGATTTCGACTGTTTTGTAAATTTATAGAGTCGCTTGTTTTCTGTACAGATATTGAGTAGAAATTTTATTACTATATTTAAGCTAAACTGATCAGAAGTCGCAGATTTTTTGGATTTGGATGACTTGTCTCGGATGACCAAGCGACCCAGAAAGTGTTCCGCATTGAAGAATTTGTTCTATTATGCCGGTTGGATGTTAAAACGTTCAGAAAAATACTACAGGTAAGACAGAATTTTACTGAAAATTGCAAACAGTTGTTCGGAGATCTTCTTGACTAACGAAGAATTTTTAAAACAAGTAAACGGGAGAGTATTTTCGGCCTGTTTCTAAATTATGCCTATTTTTCTTTTTCGCTAAGTAAATACTTTGCCGACGTTCAACTTTAACGTGTGTGTTATCACTAGTTTCTCAAAAATGTAATTAAATTTTTTATTAAATGAACATCAATCATATATTCAGCAATTTTCGAACAAATCTGTAATGAACTACAAAACCAATTTTTTTTTTCAAATATTACCATTCAACTTGTTCCGCTTTCACCTAGAAATTTTAAAATTCATGCGTCTTCGGTCCGCACAGTGGTCCCATTGGTATCAGAGCACGCGTTTTTTTCATTGCGCCTAAATGGTTGATTATACTGGTTAAGTATGTTCAAAGAAATTTCTCAGCGTTAAAAGCTCTTTCATATGGCATGAACGATTATTTGATTAATCCCCCTAAAAGTTAGATAAAAAATTTATTTTTTGAACAGTAAGAGATACAGCAAAACAATGTTCTACAAAATTTACGAAAAGATTATTATAAAGAACTTTGCCAAAGAAAGTAACCTTCTAGCTATTATAGTTTTAGAGATAAAGAACAATTTTTGTGGAGACTTTACGAAAATCAATTTTTTGACCACAGTTCTTTCTACAGTATTTATACGCATTAGATATGTTCGGCAAAGATGTTCTAACAGTCAAGTTACATACTTTTGTAGAATATAGTAACTTGCTATCGTCAATATTTGCGGAGAAAATTAAAGTTTTCGTTTAAAAATTAACCAATTTTCAATAGCAATAACTCCCAAACATGCAAATATATTCAAACCATTTATTACCCATGTGAAAGTACAAGAAAAATACTACAAAAAGCAAAACAAATTAGCTTGACCCTGGCTATCCCTCTACAAAAACACTCGCATTGAAAATTGTTACTCGGTTGAATTTAATATGGCGTAGTGTAAAAACCGTGTTATCCCGATCAAGTAAGTGTGCAAAATAAATAATGAAAATGTGTAATCCAAGCAGCATGGATTATTTGTAGAGAAAAAGATTTTCAAAATTCGTTTTCGGATGAAATTTGATTACTGCAGTTCGAGGTGTACGAATTTCGAAATGTATTTGAAGATTCTTCATCTTCACTATCGCTATTATTGTGCATATCATATGTACTGACCAACAGTTGCAGTAGGTACATCTTCAGAGGACATGGCGTTTTTGTTATTTGGTAGTTCCCTCATGCTAGAAATTACCGGATCAGAAGATTCTTACAGACGGCAGAAGATCCGTATTTGTAACCATCCTGGAGATCTTTCTTGTGTGATGAGTTCGGTACTGTTGTATGTCCTTGTCCACCATTGTCATCATCAGCTCGTAACCACTACCGTTCTACCTTCACATTCAATGGATGTAGGATGAATTTTTGCGATTTGCTGGTCTATGTTAATTTTTTCTTGCAGCGTTAGTACAGCCGTTTCCCTTGCAAACTGGAGATGCAACGGCCGGCAATACCTGGTCGAAGACGATCTAATTAGGCTAAATGAGAGAAACATATCTGGTCGAAGATGGATGTGGATTTAGGAATATATTCTTTCCATTTGTTACTGCTTTCATGGCAACAATTGATGTGACACAAAGGCTTGAGTTGGACTTCGTGCCATCATCATCAATGAATGTTTGCTAATACTGGCTAAGATCTGCGGTTCCATCTTCCATCGCAACCGTACTTTACGAAAAAAGTTACTGTCTTCAGTTCTTCATCAGAAAACGTGTTTAGTGATGCAGCTTTCGAGCTGATAATACTTGAGGTCTGATAATCACAGTAACAGCGATGAAGTATCTTGAAATACACTTCGAAATTTGTACACCTCGAACTGCCGTAATTAAATTTCATCCGAAAACGAATTTTGAAAATCTTAATAATCCATGCTGCTTGGATTAAACATTTTCATAATTTATTTTGCACACTTTACTTGATCGGGATAACACGGTTTTTACACTACGCCATATTAAATTGAACCGAGTAACAATTTTCAATACGAGTGTTTTGGTAGAGGGATAGCCAGGGTCAAGCTAATTTGTTTTGCATTTTGTAGTATTTTTCTTGTACTCTCACATGGGTAATAAATGGCTTGAATATATTTGCATGTTTGGGAGTTATTGCTGTTGAAAATTGTATAATTTTTAAACGAAAACTTTAATTTTCTCCGCAAATATTGACGATAGCAAGTTACTATATTCTACAAAAGTATGTAACTTGACTGTTAGAAAATCTTTGCCGAACATGTCTAATGCGTATAAATACTGTAGAAAGAACTGTGGTCAAAAAATTGATTTTCGTAAACTCTCCATAAAAATTGTTCTTTATCTCTAAAACTATAATAGCTAGAAGGTTACTTTCTTTGGCAAAGTTCTTTATAATAATCTTTTCGTAAATTTTGTAGAACATTGTTTTGCTGTATCTCTTACTGTTCAAAAAATAAATTTTTTATCTAACTTTTAGGGGGATTAATCAAATAATCGTTCATGCCATATGAAAGAGCTTTTAACGCTGAGAAATTTCTCTGAACATACTTAACCAGTATAATCAACCATTTCGGCGCAATTAAAAAAACGCGTGTTCTGATACCAATGCACTGTGGTCCAGAAAGCCAAATTAAGTGGAAAAAATTGTTTACTCAGTAGTCGTTGATTTTAGACTATTTACGTCTTAGCAACAAAATCTTGATTTAGGATGCCGCTTTTTTGGCATAAGCTATTTTAGGGTGACCCTTAAATTAACCAAGATCCAGAAATTATCTTCAAAACGAAACAAGATAGAGCGATATTCACTTCAGCAATTTTATAGCTTGAAGTATTTTGAGTAATATTGCAGAAGACGAAATCCTTCTATCTCGAATCGTTTCCATATTAGAGCGATTTTCCTGAGTCAAGTTAGGGTGACACTGCTATTTTGCGATTTTTCTCCATAACTTTTTTATTTTACTTTTCTCGCAAAACACTTGCTCGGATGACTTGTGAGGCTCAATAAGACGCAACTTTTGGTGAAAAAAGAAATTGGCTATCTACTTTACTTCTACACTTATATTAATTTTTATGATGAAAATAGGCCGTTTTCAAATGTTAGTATCTCAGAAAGGTGCAAGCAGAATTAAAATCGGTTAATTGCGTTTGAAAGATCGTGATTTTTTGTGTATAATATCAAAAAATTGGAGGGTGGATTTTTGTCTATCTCAAATAAATCAACTTTGAATATGTGTGGTTTTAACATATTTAAGTATATAAAAGTAAACGAGTTGCGCCATAACTACGGAACGCCTTGACTGTTCTTCAGCAAACTTGGCGTACATGTTTCTTGATACAAGTGAATCAGCGCAGGAGGTTGACAAAAAGGGGATGGTCGCTAAAAAGGGGGGGAGGGGGAGGTCCAAATAAGTAAAAGTGACTGCGATCATCTTGCATTAAGGGGCGAACCAGCCACAGGCTGAAAACCTCTCAAACATAGAATAATAATAATAATAACATCTTGCATTTGGCCTGTTAGAAGTTGTACAAGTGGCTGGGAGATTAGATGAAGAGCGTGTGAAAAGATGGGAGGGTCACAACTACGGAAGTAGAACAATATAAGGAAGGCTTTGTTTCTCTTTCATTATCTTCGGAGAGACGTACAAGTTGCTGTAGACAAAATGGCCGCTGACCGAGGAGAGCTAATCAAGGGGAGGGGTAGATATGTCTAAATGAGGAAAAAAGCTTTGTTTTTTGTATTATGAGAATTTGCAAACTGAAACGTAGTGTTGTGAAGCCCGCATTCGTGTGGTCCAATTTTGTCTCACGATTTTCTTCTAACGAACACATATGCATGAGCATTTCTTTCGGATTTCTTTTCTGATATTCTCATACACTGCGACAAGTTTTTGCCATAGCGTATTTAGTTATCACCTCCCAGTTGGCCTCGAGGTATGATGCTGGTCTAATAAGCCAGTCGTCATATGTTCGAATCCCGACTGGGAGAGGCTGATAGAGTTAATAGGATCGTAGCAACTGGCCCTGCAATTGTCCTGCACTCTAACAGTCTGTCGTATAAAAAAACAGAAGGTCAAGTTTCGATAACGGAATGTAGCACCTAGGCTTTGCAATGCTTTGCTATTTAGTTATCAGCCACGTTCGTTGCTTACGCTCGTCATTACAACCCAGCAGTTGATACCTATCATCGCTCGCATTGGCCCGCACACTTACCTGCGTGTGTAAGCGAGGGTGTAAAATGAAGAAGAAAAGTAAAATCCGTATCCATACATCCAAGTGTGCCGCTCGTGCTCACGACCTATGGACAGCTCGTGAGCTTTGGATTCGCGGGCGGGATGTGTAGAAAGTTGATATGAGGCTGTACACTCGCGAGTGTGTAGGTAGCAGAATGTATGCACACAGTGCCAGCAGTTGTTTGGCGTAGGCTTGCGTCAGTGGAGTAAGCTTTGGATGCTATGCTTTTCACACTCGCTCGCCTGAGATTTTCAATCTTATCGAAAACAGATGTACAAGTGGCTGAAAGACAAAAAATGGTGGCCTCTGATGAAAGGGGAGGGGCGAATCACGGAAATCCCCGTCGCGGGTAGAAAACTATTTAAACTTCTCATTCGGTAGTTTCACTCCATGATACTATGAAACACATATGATTTCATTACTTCGTCTACCATTCCCTCTGTTTATTGGATAGTCTACCGTTTTTAATGTCTAACCTCATTATGAAGTTTAAGTCAACAAACATGAGGTTAAGTTTATACATTCTCTTTTAGATTTGGACCACTCACACAACTTATAACCCTGTGCTGATTTACGTATGTCAAGAAGAGTGTACGCTAAGTTTAATCAAGAACAGTCAAGGCCTTCCGGAGTTATGGCGCAACTCGTTTACTTTTATATACTTAAATATGTTAAAACCACACATATTCAAAGTTGATTTATTTGAGATAGACAAAAATCCACCCTCCAATTTTTTGATATTATGCACAAAAAATCACGATCTTTCAAACGCAATTAACCGATTTTAATTCTGCTTGCACCTTTCTGAGATACTAACATTTGAAAACGGCCTATTTTTATCATAAAATTTAATATAAGTGTAGAAGTAAATTAGATAGCCAATTTCTTTTTTCACCAAAAGTTGCGTCTTAGTGAGTCTCAAAAGTCATCTGAGGAAGTGTTTTGCGAGAAATGCAAAATTAAAAAGTTATGGAGAAAAATCGCAAAATAGCAGGGTCACCCTAACTTGACTCAGGAAAATCGCTCTAATATGGAAACGGTTCGAGATAGAAGGATTTTGTCTTCTGCAATATTACTCAAAATACTTCAAGCTATAAAATTGTTGAAGTAAATATCGCTCTATCTTGTTTTGTTTTGAAGATAATTTCTGGATCTTGGTTAATTTAAGGGTCACCCTAAAATAGCTCATGCCAAAAAAGCGGCATCCTTAAACAAGATTTTGTTGCTAAGACGTAAATAGTCTAAAATCAACGATTACTGAGTAAACAATTTTTTCCACCTAATTTGGCTTTCTGGACCATAGTGCAATGGGACCACTGTGGACCGGTTCATGTTCTCAAAACGCCTAGATGCAGACACACTGGGTCGTATGTACGTACCGTTCGTACCGATTGACACGATGTTATTCTGCACTGTCGCTACTCGCATTACAGTCCCATTTTCTATAGAGCTTCCTGTGTACATGGAATTGACATGCGTGTAGTGGTAGTGTAGCGATACAATTTAAAAACTATGGAGGGCTGTGCCACGGGGAACAAACGAGGGGTTCACGTAGGACTACGAATGCAATACAAATCGACAATGCTTGACAATTTGAAAATATTAAGTTTGTTACGCAAATTTATAATTTATTGTACTTTAATGACCTAAACATTTATGTACATTTGTTAAATGAAGTTAAGTTTAAATATGCTAAATGTCAGTATTCTGTACAGCACTCGTGCGCTATTTGCACGTCCTCTGGTCGCGCCGTAATCACAAAAAAAATGTATGGGGAAATTCGAAATATTTTGTTAATTGTCACTATTTAGTGGTTTAGAAAATAAAACTTGTAATAAAAACCACATAATTGCTACTTTTATTACTAATCGATTGGTATTCAAATCATCAAAATTCCTTCATAGCTGCCAGAGCTATTAGCGTTCAAAATCTTTCATTTTTTAGTGCATTACGTGGACTCTGTTTCGGCAAGATCAAATGAAAGTGTCCAAAATAAAATACGCGTAACGCGTGCTCAAAATAAATGAAAAGCTGCGCTAACTACCGTGCCTGCGGGTGACTCTATTCAATCGCCAGTAAACGTATTTCTCGCCAGTGAATTTCACTAAAACACCACTAATATTTATATTATTATGGTATGTCATGATATATTCAACATTGTTGTGACTGGCAAGTATTGATGCAAAAGTTATACCATGCTGCATCAAAATCTGGACAGTACCCATATTCGGTCTCAATCAATTTATTTATGTCAATTAAGTAGTTTTATAGACTGTTCCGATAAGTATAAATACACTTTCTTTCTTTAATAAAATTAACCACATGTATTTTTTAAGTTATTTTATTCCCAAACCTGCTTCACAATAGTGTTTTCTTTCTATTTTTAATTCAAGCTGTATCAGTTTTTGTAGGGTAAGCGAGTTCTCTAACTTTTCTCTTGACACTACTCATAAGCTTTTGCACAGTGCTTTCTCCGACCATTTTGACCACTTTAGGCCAATCTTTGTTGGATTTTTCAACGCTGACGGCTGGTTTCATGTCTTTCCTCAGCTTTGCTTTCGCCAATCTCTAGACAGTTTGGTGGATTCATGTCTTTCGGTACACATGTGACATTGTTGGCTTCATACCACTTTAGCGCATCCTTAGAGTAGTGGCAAGAAGTAAGATCAGGGGTGACATTGCGATTCTCGTTTCGAGTGATTTTGGTTCGAGACGCCCATTTGTTTAACGTGGTCGAAACGAACCAAAATCACTCGAAACGAGATGCGCAATGTCACCCCAGGCCAAAAGATTGCAGGATTGCCATGCTGTTTGATCATGGGTAGCAACCTTTTTTACAGAAATTCTTTCACGTAGATTTTGCCATTCATAGTGTCTGTTGTAATGAATGGACGAGACATTTTTCCGCATTCGCATATGGCTTGCCACACCATAACCTTCTTACCGAATTTTTCGGTGTAAACGGCCTTAACTGATTCAAGAACATCCTTCCCCTTCGCTGAGGTATAAAACTGTGGTCCCGGCAGAGTTTTATAGTCGAGTTTTATATAGGTTTCATCATCCATGATAACACACCCCAATTTCTTAGTCAAAAGTTTATCGTACAGCTTGCGATCGCTCGGTTTCACAGATTCCGCCTGTTTGGTGCTTCGTTTCGGCAGCTTCTGCTTCCGACGTGTCTGCAGACCCATTCTCTCCTTGGCACGCATCACCATAGTCGGTGTGGTACCCTGTTTTTTGCCACATCTCGTACTGATGCCGAAGGATGCCGCTTATAGTAATCTCTTATCTTCCTGTCCATTGTAAGGTCAAAGGAATCAGGTTTTCAACCGCACACCTTCTTCCTTAGCTAGTTTTCTGATTGAAAGTTCACTGACGGTGCCTCATTTGTGCACAATCCGTTTTCTTTGATCGGAAAAAAGGCCACGCACTGCGAAATTTCCGCACAAAATACCGAAAAAAAATGACGACATCTGTTTCGTTTGGATATAAACAACAGGACGCAGCCAAAATTTGGTTGAAAACTGCACGATATTTGAAATGACGGTTAATTTTTAGTGTATTTACACTTATCGGAACAGCCTAAATGTGTATGAAGAAAACTTTTCAAATACATCAAACATCGTTTAAATATAACCGATCAAGTAGGCTGCGCAAAATAAGTTAAATTAATACAAACATGGTTTTGTTGCCAAACAGTATTCTTCTCCGGCGAGTTTTTTTGCAGATTAACATCAAGTTTTACTTATTATTACAAGGAAATCAATGCTTTAAGTTCAGTATCAACATAAGTAGAAGAGTCTGTGCTTAGGGACCAGAACGCAGGCTTGGCGTAGGAATACGTAAAATAAATATTTACGAAGGGAATGGTGGAATGGTAGAATACGTAAAATAAGTATTTACGATGGGAATGGTGTGCTCCTGTCAAAGGTTGAGTGAAAAAGAAGCTGCTTCCAGCCTTGTTATGGTATTTATACCATTTTGCCTCTGTTTCAGTAGACTCACTCGGCGGTTTTAATGAGTGTCGCAATTCGTTGTTGTTCTTTTTTTCCCTCCTAAAAGATTTTAGAGTTTGTTTTTAGCATATTGTAGGTGTATCTGATAGTCGTCCGTGCCTGGGGAGCAAAGCGATGGCATGGAAAATGTATGGGAAAATTTTACCTCATCGTAGTTTGGTTAATTTTTGTTATATAACAATTAAAGAACGATCATTTAATAGTAGCCAGACAATTGTTGCATCTTTTATGAATCGAATGGTATGAGAATCTTCAAAATCCGTTCTGAATTATAAGAGCTATTAGCGTTCAAAATCTTTCACTCTTTCGTGACGCTGGTTCCAATCAAAATTTTGGAATGACCCCCTCTGGTAAGACGTAGTCCTACGTCAAAAGTAAGTTATAACTAATTGATGTCTGCATGCATTGCGGTCTGCAAAACCACAGAAAAAAATTGGAATTCCGAAAACCACGCTAGAAGATAAGGTAAATCCAAGATCCAAGGTGATCGAAACGGCATTCAATCTGCGCCTTCAATTGATAAGTTGAAAATATGTGTGGAAAACGAGAAAAAGGAGAAATACGTGCAGCCGAGCTGCCCACCCCATGGGTCGAAGATGTTGCAGGTGAAGAAAGCGCGATGCAAAGGAGTTTACTTTCTGAGGATACTGGAATAATCAAGCTAATGCTCTTAAACTAATAAAACAAACTATTGGGAAATCGGATACAAGCAACCAAGTGACTGCAATTCTGGAAAATGGGAACATCACCAAGGATTCACTACAGATTTGCACGGTTTATAATGAATATTTCTGTAAAATTATCAATTACAATGAGATAGTGCTGGTCATTAACAATTTAGACTACAAAAAATCTACTTAAGCAGATAAAATAACAGCGAACTTAATCACCACGAATTTTTCGCATGGTTATTAACGGATATTTTTAATGAAATCAGTTTGTAGAGCAGTATCATAATTGTTTAAAAATAGCCCGTCTAGTTCCTGTTTTCAAATCAGGAGGCACGAAGGCACTCAACAACTCTACAACAATCTCTACGTTATCTATAATAACCGCCTCGACATCTCTATCTTGGTCTACAGAGTTTGACAGTACCCCCATTAAGATAGAGCCCTCGATATTGTACTCCAAACAACAATGGCCGCCACATTGATTTTCTGTGAAGTGATCAAAGTAAATCAAAGTAAAAGCTGCACGGGAAGGTCCTGGGTGGAAGACCCCGGCGAATACAAAATGAATGGTTTGATGGGGAATGTTTGCAAGCGGTGAAGAGTAAGAAAAGTGCTTGGAAAAATTGTAACAGCATAGCCACTAGGGAGAATTTGGCCAAATACCGACGGGTAAGGAACCAGTTGACCACGATGCTGAGGAGTAAAAAGGTCAATCTCATAAGAGCTACACATCGAAACCTAACATGTGTAGAGACGAAGGAGCGAATCCAATCACCAACGAGCGCGAGGTGGAAGCAGTTCTTGAATGAGCACTGCAATGGCGAAATTACAAAAGAAGGCGAATCGGAAGTTAACCTAGGAGTGCTCATGGAAGATACTAATGTCTCTGATCTTCAAGAAGTCGAACGAGAAATCGGGTTACTAAAGACCAATAAAACCACTGGTAAGGACCGTCTACCAGCAGAGCTTTATAAACATGGCCGAGAAACGCTGGCAACGACTCTTCACTGGGTAATTTCCAAGATTTGAGAGGAAGAGAAGCTACCGAAGGAACAGAAGGAAGGAGTGGTTTGTCCTATCTACAAAAATCATGTGAAGAAGGAAGCAGAGCTCGGCGCACTACGGTTGCAAAGGAGTAAAACCATACTCGAAGGTGACCAAATCGGTCATCTTCGCATACTTCGGGAATTCAATCTGACACCCTTAGTAACTTCAGTCTCTGACTGCATGGAAGCCAGGCCCAATATGGACGTTCCATATGAGGTGATTGAAACAGATCGCTCAATGTGGAATAATGGAGGGCCAGATCTTCCATCTGGAACTATCTGTTTTTTTACAGATGGTTCAAAAATGGGGGCCTGCACAGGCTCCGAAGTCTACGGACCCGGCATCAGGGAAACTATCTCATTAGGAAAGTGGCCCACCGTTTTTCAAGCAGAAGTATATGCCATATACATCTGTGCGACAATATGCTTGAAACGAAAGTACAGGCATGCGAAAATCGGTATCTTCACGGACAGCCAAGCAGCACTACTGGCTCTCAAGTCCGCCAAATGCGTGTCCAAATTAGTTTGGGAGTGCAGCACAGCATTGAGGGAACTCTCCCGCCAAAACAAAGTTTTATTACTTTGGGTGCCCGGTCACTGCGGAATCGAGGGCAATGAATTTGCTGACAACCTAGCAAGACAAGGATCAGCTCAGCAATTTATTGGTCCTGAACCGTTTCTGGGCACCTCCACATCCGCCGTGAAAGGCGAACTGATGACATGGGAAAAGCTAGAAATAGCATCCCGTTGGAATCAAACACAGGGTTGTAGACAAGCTAAACAGTTTATCTACCCAAACCCTGCAGTAGCTAAAAAACTACTCCATTTAACTCGTAGTGAACTACGCACGATCACGGGACTCCTAACAGGACACAGCCCCGCTCTTTATCATTTAAAGAATATCGGCAAGGTATCATCTGACACCTGCCGCTTTTGTAACTCTGAACCTGAAAGTTCAGCGCATCTGCTCTTCTATTGCGGAGCTCTTGCATTATCAAGGCACAACTTCTTAGGAAGTTTCCTTCTTACTCCATATCAGGTATGGAGCCTAAATCCCAAAACGGTCATTGGCTTTATAAACCATGTAGTACCGAATTGGGGCACAGGATTACAACTATTCCGCTCAACTCCATCAATGGGTATGAGCGATCCGTAAACTGTGTACAGCAATCGGGGCCTGCCACAAAAGACGATCATTAAGACTGTCGCAGTGGCCTTTTAACCCAATGCCCTTCTGGCAAACAAAAAAAAAAAAATCTACAAAAATGGTGAACTGCTCGACTGCTGTAACTACCGCGGCACAACGCTGGTAAACGTAGCCTACAAGCTACTGTTCCAGATCCTGTTACGCCGGTTCACAGAGGGACCGGGCCGGACAAAAATGCCAAAATCGATTTTCGATTTTTATTGTTTTTATATTTGTTCTTAAATGTACTATCATTGAATATATATTTGCCAAATTTTGAAGTAAATCGAGTAAAAACTAAAGCTTGCACAATTTTTTGAAGATTCCAAAGTCAGTGAAATTTGTTGAAAATCGTAATGCGAAAACTTTACTCCCTTTGATATTTAACTCGTTCTAGTTAGTTTAAAATATTGAACACCAGTACATGCAAAGATGTGTTTTGATAGGAAATTTTCTTGGGAATCCAATGGGATTTTTAGATTTCACAAAACTTCATTGTTATAAAAGTTACAATATAAAATACACATTTTTATTTGATTTTTAAACAGTGTTTCGGTCTGTAGGACGTCATCTACTTAGGAGTGCATACTAGTGCATCGACCGCTCATGTTTCATTTTACTGGAAATTTTGTCTAGTTTTCAAAAATCATAGTGGCATCTTGCGTCGTTCTGCGCCAGGGTCTCAAATTTGATGAATTCTGAATAGGGTTGGCGCGATTCACATTCATTTGACAGCACCGTCTCAATTAAGCAGAATTTGAAAAAGTTGTATGACGTATTTGTAGAGCTAGCTATAGTGTACAATTTTGCTGAATAAAGCTAGGTTGTATCTTTTGTAATCACTGTGCTACAATGCTGCTGCCCCGTTGGTAGTTAAGTGAATGCTCATTTGGTTACCAACAAGGTAGCAACCGTATAGTACCTTAAATACAAAACATACAGATTAGCTTTATTCAGCAAATTTGAAGACAATAACTAGTTCTACAAATGCCCCATATGTAACTTTTTCAGATTATGCTTGATTGAAACGGCACGGTCAAATGAATGTGAATTGAATCAAAATGATTGAGCTATGCCTGATTCTTTATTATTTCTTTATCATCTTAATTATCTGAAAGCGAACGAAATCTATCTCTGATTATGTAGCTTCCATATTAGGTTACTATTTTTGTTATCCATCAATATCTCTCAAATTGCTTCAAAATTCCAAGGATAGCAAGAAACACTATAGCCAAAAAACAGTTTTAATCTGCTATTTGACATACGTGAATATGAAATAATCGTTGAAATTGAAACACAGTTATGTTTTGAAAACATGAGCTTGCAAAATTTATTTTATTTTTAGTAATTCAGCTTGTTGCAAAACACTCAGAATACATAAAATGTATATACAGAAAATAAAGTATATGATTTACAGTATAAATATTCTTTTAATCAACCCCAGACGTTCATATGATAATTTTAGAACATTTTAGATGCAAAAATCAGATTCAGCGACCCAAAATTACCCTTAGGAGGCATTTTCAGCATCTTTGGACAACTTTTTCATTTTTGTCCAGCTTTTGTATGGAGAGAATCCACTGTGCGGTTGTCAGCGATAGCACAAGGTTTCGTTAGGTTATCACGCTGGCTTCAAGGCAGTACAACGTGCCCACGCATCACATCTATATCTCTAAGGGGTTATATTTTATTGTCTGCAAGTTTAAAGGATCGGTCAACTTGGTAATTGTTTACAGCGTTTTTTCCGCGATGCAATTTGATGTGGGGCACCCTTTATACTCTAGAAACTTTAGTAGATCTCTTGGAAAAAGTCAATCAAAATTGTTCAGTCTGAAAAACAACGCAAATGTCCGAGATTTCGGTTTGTGGCTTGCAGAACGTACCAGAGTATCAAATGGCATACTGTCAGAAACTATAACGAACACTAAACTTCGTAAACTATCTTGTAATGCTTAACGCGGATATTATCAAGCTTATTGAATTACACCAACGTACTCGGACTGTCGACTGTCGACGGGAAATTTATGCAGACATTTCAGTTTCAACCAGGTTAAAACTGTAATATCCTGCAAAAAAACCTAAATTTTCAAATCCAGCCGAAAATGCAGGAGAAAAATCTTAGCTTCTTTTCACAAATATTCTTCTTTCAATTATTCACAATGTAATATGGCTTAGCTCAAGCCTTCTTGCTGCATTGAAAAATCCCTGGCAGCGCCTTTCTATCGTATCGTATCGCATCGCTTTCATTTTCTGGTGAAAGCGATGCCCCACATGTCTGTCGCTTTTAAACGAAAAAGCGTATGTAAACGGAAAAGCTAAACCTATAATCTGATAACGAACTGAAATGTGTGGGACGATCGGAAGGAAATTAAATTATCTTCTTTTGGGTGGTAAGAACTTGAAAATTGCTCTTTTTCGTGGCAAGAACTTGAAAATCTTCTTCGTCGAAAACCGTCGATGGAAATAGTATTCGATATCGAGAATATCAACGACACTGGACCATGAAGCAATGCATGTTTAATTTCTTTATCGTTTTTATCGTTTAATTTGTTGTTTTAAATTTGAGAATTCTGAACTCTAATGAGATAAAATGAGAATAGTTCCTAATAATAAATACCTAAGAAACAATATTCCTTTCGCATATTATAAATTATCAAGTTAACGTTTCAAATTGCTATTTCCCGAAATAATCGTCAGCTTCATTTGAAGCTCGTTCATCATTTCGTGAGAAGTATTCCAGGATGACAGGATTGTGAAATTTCTAATTCGTTATTAAACACATAAGTTTAATCGAAACAGCAATAGATTTCTGTTAATATAACAAAAAAGCGACCACGCGCTAACGGACGTACCTGTGGCTGCGATCCTTTTGCGCGGGTGTACATTTTCTTATCCTTCAGGGTGTACCATCGCTTCTCGCCATTTCGTATCCGCAGCAGCGGTATCACCACTCGTCCAAGGAACTCCACCTTGTGGTCCCGATCCTCGTCAAAGACAGTTATCTCCAGCACCGAGGACATGTCCTTTACATTACTGCAAAACATACAGAGGCAAACACGGAGTAGATAAATATAATAAATTAATTAGGAACGACCATGATAGCAAAAAGAACAAAACAAATTGCATAAACAACAACTAAACAACAAAAATCGGTAGTAAAGGAGCCGACAAGTACAAGTACAAGTTAGGAAGTTGACAGTTGCTTGCGAAACTTACAACGTGAAGATTTTGTTCCAATTGGGTGTTAACGTTTTATACTCGGTTTGGGTTTGCAATCTAGCGTTGATTAGCTCTAGCACTACGAATGGATCTGACTTGCCTCCGATATCTGCCGCCGCCAGACCAGTGGCCCCAAACACCTTGACCGTCAGATGGCCGACGTCGCGCAGGTTCTGCAGGGAATGGTGCCAGACCTTAAAGAAACAAGTTTCCAAAATTTTAAAACCCCTGTTTAAAGTGGCTAGAAATGCAATCGTTTTACGTATCGTTTCAGCAGCACCGACTTCTCTATGGGATCCTCCCGGTACGCGGTCAGATCGGTAATGGTTTCGGAAGCGGTCGTTCCACTGATGGTCAGCATCAGTTGCACCTCGCCGGTGCACTCCTCCAACGGATGCCAGGTAATGTGCGTTCGTTCCCGGGGAAGACTTCGCAGATCGATCGTACACTTGCCGTAGGTGTTGTACTTCCCGCACACGACCAGCTCCAGCAGCTGATCGTCGTCGAACAGGTGCAGATCGAACTGCTCCAGCCAGCGAGCTCGGTAGGAGTTTTTGCTTTTGTATTTTTCATTGCCTAACCTGGAAGAAAATCTGCGATTAGTAACCTGTACCTGAGCATGTGGAGGTTAAAATGCGCACCTAAATCGAACGTAAACATCGTTCAGTCCATTCTCGGCGTCCGGTGGGAGTCCTTTGGCTTCGATCAGCACTATCGTTACGACGGAGCTCCAGATTTGCGACTTTAGGCGGCGGGAAGCGTCGGCCAGCTTGGGATTTCGCTGAAAGTACTAGCGGGTTAAGGAAAGCGGGTGTTGTTTAGTGGTGGTGATAGAAAGAAAAATTGCCAGCCTACGTCTGTGGTAAGTGTGGGGGGAAGGGGGAAGAGTAAAATTTTAAAAACAATAAACTAGCGTAACATTGAACATAAAACTATGGCGGGTGGGTGTGTGTAGCTGGAACTTTCGCCAGCATGAACAACCTTGCCGGTTTTAAACATTAGCGTGCCCAGGCATCAACAGAAGGTGGGAAAACCGACCTTTCAGAAGTATGATTGCCATATAAAAATGATTAATTTTTAGAATGGTGAATCTGTTATAACTTATCGTAGAAATAACGGCTAATTAGGTTGAAAATCTCGGACTTTCGAATGCAATTGGATTTAAAATCAAAGTTGAAATTGGATTAATTGGAGCTGGACTTGTGATCGGACTTGATACAGGGCATTAAATTAGATTTGAATTTCAACTAATTAAGGCTTGAAGCCTAGAAATGGGACCAAATGTTGGATTTGCAATTGGACTTGAATCTGGACTAATTTGGACCGGAAGTTTTACTTTGAATAGGACGTAAAGTTAGACTCCAAAGAGAATTTGAAATTTTTATTTGAAATTGAGCTTGAAATTTTACTTGAAATTGAAATTGAACTAGAACTGGGAATTGGTTTAGAAATTGAAGTTAAAATTGGATATGCAATTGGATTTGAAATTGGACATAAATTGGATTTGAATTGGACTTAAGATTTGACTTGGAATTGGAGTTCACTACTAGACTTAAAATCATTCAACTCTGACATAACATTGGAATTGAATTAGATTTGACATAAAATTGGAATTAAATTAGACTTGAAATTGGGTGTAAAATCGGATACGTACTTGGAGTTGCAAATAAACTTGATATTCGACATTAAATTAGACTTGAATTTGGGCATTCGCACGTTATTAGACACGAAGCTTTACTTGAAATCAGGATTGACATATTTCGTCTTCCTCTCTCACACGTTTTATCCCTTTTATATTCCTGTTTTATTTTTTTCTGTCCCGTCTTTCCACTTTTTGCTCCATTTTTCTTCTTCTGTACAGAAAAAGTTTTCTTGGTTTTGGTTCTCACTTTACTTGTTTTTTCTTCCGTTTCTTTTTCTTTCATTTTTCTTTTTTTCTGTTCCGTATTTTATGTTTTATTGTTCGTTTTCTTCGTTTCCTGTTTTCTTTTTTCTTATTTTCAGACCTCTTTTTCTTTTCCTTTTTCATTCATTTTTTAAAATTTTCTTTTTCATTTTACCTCTTTTCGTGTTCCTTTTTCATCTTTGTCTAACCTTTCTAATTCTCGAGTCGTTCTTCTTCGTTCGTTCTAATTTTACTTTTTTATATGCCTTCTCTTTTCTTTTTTTCTGTCATGTTTATTCAGTGTTTGGCTCCCATTTTTGTTTTGCTCTCAAGTTTGCCTTTACTGTATCTCGTTTTCGTTACTTTCTCTGCAGTTTTACGGTTTCCTTTGATCCGGTCTTCCCGTTTTCATTTTTTTCTGTTCCATTTTCGCATCCCACTTCCATTTTGTGCCATATTTTCTCCTTTTATATCCCGTTTGACCTCTTTTTCCGTTTTACTAGAGTCCCTTTCCTCCTTTGGTTTCTCTTGTTTTCTGTCCCATTTTCCCTTTCTTTTCTAGTTTTTCCTCTTTTTCTTTTCTATTTCCCATCTTATCTATCACATTTTTTCAGTCCCGGCTTTCTTCCATTTATTTCCTTTTGTCACTCATTTTTCCTTTTTCTGCCGCTCTTTTGTCTTTTCGTTTCGTTTATCGTTCCTGATTTTACTATTGTTCTTCCTCAATTTTTTGTAATTTTCTTTCCTGTTTTCTTCTTTTCTGTCACATTTATTCTACTTTTGGTTGCTTTTATTTTTCTTTGCTCTCCGTTTTTCTTTTTATCTCTCATTTTTTGTCTCTTACTTTCCAGTTTCACTCTTTTTGTACATTTTTCTTTTTTTTCTTCATTTTTTGATCCCATTTCCCATTCTCATTTTGTTCCATTTTTTCCATTTATTTCTTTTTTCCGTTTTCTTCTACGAGAATAGTTGTCTTTTCTCTTGCTATTCTCTCTTGGTTTCTCTTGTTTTTAGTTCCGTTTTCCGTTCTTTTTACCATTTTCTCACATTTTCTGTCTTTTTTTCTATTTTGCTCCTGTCCCGTCGTTTTTTTATTTGTCACGCTTTCACTCCTTATCTATCTCGGGTTTCCTTTTTCTTCTCACAGTTTTTTCATTCTCTTTTTTGCCCTTTTCAGTCCTTGTTTTTCTCTGTTTTTCGTTTTTTTTCTTCCGTTTTTCCTCGTTTTCGGGCTCGTTGTTCCTTTATTATCGTTTTCTTTTTTCTCCATTTTCCTCTTTTTTCAACTTTCTCGTTTCTCACTTTTCGTGGTCCCGTATTTTCCCCCTATCTTTTCCACACTCTCTAACCGGGGTTTTCCGTTTTGTTCAGTATCTTGTTGTGTCTTGTTTGTTCTTATTTTCTTTTTCGTTTTCTTCGTTTTCTGTAATACCTTTTCTGTTTTTATTATGTTTGTTATGTTTTTATCGACGTTACTATTCTGTCACGCTGGTTGTGCCCCCTTTTGTCCTCGTTCTCTGAAGTATCCCTTTTTCATCTCTCATTTTTTGTCATTTTTTCTTTTACCCCATTTTGTTTCATATTTCTTTTCTTATACCTTTTTCTTTTTGCGGTTCCTTTTGTTTTCCGTTTCCCCGTTCTTTCACGTTGTTATACCTTTTCTGTTATGTGTTTCGCCTTCTTTACTTCCGCTCTCTCTCTCTCTCTCTCTCTCTCTCTCTCTCTCTCTCTCTCTCGAGTTTCGTTTCTTATTTTCGCTTTTTGTTCTTTCTCTCTTTTTCTTGTCCCGTTTATCCTCTCTTTCAGCCTCGTTTTTGCTACTTTTCTATACCGTTTTATGCCCATTTCCCACAGTTTTCTTCTTTTTCTTTCCGTTTTCCTCTTTTTCAGTCCGTCTATTCTGGCTGTTTCCTACTTCATTGTTCTATTTTTCCTCGTTTCCTGGCTCTTTTTTTTCAGTGCTATTTTTCTTCAGATTTTCGCTTTTGAAATTTTCTTCGCTGTTTTTCGTCTTTGCTCGTTTCCTGTTTTCGTCTCTTTTTTGTTTTCTATCTCGTTTACTTCTTTTCAATTTTTTTGTTTTTGTTTGTTTTCCGTTTTCTTTTTTTTCTCCACTTTTTTTCTTTACTCGTTTCTCAATTTCCTGGTCCCGGGTTTTCTCCTTTTCCTTTCAATCTTTTCTACCTCATTTTTATATTTTTTGTTTCATTTTTTCATCTTTTCTGTCTAGTTTGTTCACATTTCCTTTGTCGTTTGACTCGTTATCTTTATCGTTTTTCCAGTTTTTATCTTTTTCGAGTTAGTCTCCTCCTTCTCCTGTCGTCAATTGCGTCTATTGGGTGTCCCGTTTTTCTTGTTTTCTGTGACGTTTATTCTGCGGTGTCCATTTTTCTTCAGTTTTACCATTTTCTCCGTTTCTCTTCTTTTATATATATGGTTTCTTTATATTTTTTCGCTCTCTGTTTTTTCTTTTGGTTGGGCTCTCTTGTCTTGTTTTTTTCTTTTTTTGTCCCGTCTTTCCTCTATTTGTGCCGCTTCATCTCTCTCTCTCTCTCTCTCTCTCTCTCTCTCTCTCTTACTCTCTTTAATACCTCTCTCTCTCTCACTCACTCGCTAATCATCTTTATTCATTTGGTTTCTCTTGTTATCTGTTCCGTATTCTCTTTCTTGCCCACCTTTCTGTCACGGTTTGTTCTTTTTATGTATTCCCTCTATTTGTCTGGTTTTCTCGTCTTTTATTTCTGGGTTTTCTTTTCTCCTCCTTCTTCGTTTCCTCTTTCTCTTCTTTTTCTGTCCCGTTTTTCGCCCTTTTCAGTCTTTATTTTCGCTTTTTTTCTTTCATTTTTCCTTAGTTTCAGACTGGCTTTTCCTTTTTTCAGTCTCGGATTTTATTTTCTATCTCCTTTTTTATTTTCTGTTTTCGTCTGTTTCGTTCTTTCTCTTATTATGCCCTGCTTTTCCTTCTTTTCTGTCACCTTCTATTTGTCGCTTTATACCATTGTCTTCCGGTTTCATTTTATCTCTTCATTTTATCCTTTTTTATTTCGTTTTCTTTGACTCCTTTTCGGTCTAGTTTGTGCTAGTTTTCTTTTCTATTTTCTTTTTCCGTCTTTTTCAGTCCAGCCTCCTCTGTTTTCCTCGTTTTTCCGTTTATTTTTCTTTTCCACTTTTCTCTATATTTGCGCCCCTTTTTCCTGTCTCATTGTGTCACTATTTTCGATTTCGTTTTTCTTTTGTTCATGCTAGTTTTTCTTCTTTATCTTTCGCATTTCTCCAATTTTTGTTATTAATTTATAATTTAATCCTACTTAATTTATAACTGAACTTCAAGTCTGAGGACTAAGAACTAAGGACTTTTGGGTTACAGAAATTATATTTTGTATTAAATTTTCAAGAAAATGCGGGGCACGTGCCCTAGTATGCCTCAGTATGTTCCAGCCTGGGCACGCCAGTGGTTTGACATATTTTAAAACATAATTTCTACAGATCCTTCTACCACTCTTCAGAGACAGAGAGTGAGAAGAATCCAGTATGGAAGGTAGTTTTTCAATTTAAACCTCCGGCTCCCGTGGTGCAACAGTGAATGTGTGGGTGCATTGTGGCGCAATAAAAAGCGATAAAATTGTAAAGTTGGGTGAAAGAAATATGACACTTTTAAATCGATTGAACCGTTCATTGCCTTACTTGTTCCTTGTCCTCCTGCGTTTTCGGCCACAGGGTAATGTTCAACTTGATTTCCCCCAGATCCTTGTTCGCCCGCTGGGCATCCTCCAGTTTGATGATCATTTCTTCCGCTCGGTTCAGTTCCAGCGCGGTAAGCTGCAGCTTGGCTGCTCCCATGAAATCATCCTGCAGACCCCAATCGTAGTCGAAGACCTATTTGGAAGGGGGAGGAAATGTTCGCTGATATTGATGAGTTGTTAAATGGTTGATACAATCAAACTTACTTTGATATTGATTGGCTGAAAGGGGTCTTCCACGGGCACGACAAACGTCTCATCCCACACCGGGTTTAAATCCTTGTGAACGGTTTTCGATTTGTAAAGCAGCCTACCACCCACTTTGAACTTTACGTACGGATCACTTGTGCCTGTGAAAAATCATAACAAGTGATTGATTGATTGACTAGCGGAAGGATGTGTGGAATTAGGACTAATAAGCGGCGAAATTCATAATGCAAACGTTACGCTACGTACCACTTTTATCCATGGCCACCAGATTGTGGCCACTGATGAGGTGTATCCGCAATTGGAAGAACGAATGTTGCCGTAGTTGGGTTTCGCGTCGCCGTTGAACGTCGTCCGGACTTCCGATGGTGCTGCCACTGGCAGCAACCGGGCATCCGCTCGTGGTGGGAACATCGTTGTGTCTTACTGCTACTGTACTACTACTGGTGCTAGGTTCAACATCTACTTTGGTCGTGAGCTTCAGAGCGTTGCCCTCCGAGCTCATTGAGGCATTCCTTTCGTTCGATCGCACCAGCGGAGAATCGCCTATCGTTTGTGCCCGATGCCGGGGTGATTGCGTTTGTGGCGTAGCGGAGCTGCTGTGCTCGGAACTGTTGTCCGCCGCGTAGTCACTTTGACTGTCACGTCGTTCGAGATCCTGCCCGGTGGATCCACCACGGGACCGTTCTTTACTGCGACCTCGGGACCAACGATTCTAGGATGGGAATCACAATCAAAAAAATGGTACCTTTTTAAAAACTAACAATTCTCACCCTTAGCGTATTGAAAAAACCATGCGTCCGCTGGATGACACCGGGAATGGAAGGAGCCGCGACGGCACTGCGTGCCCGCTGCGGCGAGGACTGCGGTGAATCGCCCGATCCGCCGCAATCGTTACAGCTGAGCTCCGAGGCCGACTTGCTGAGGTGTTTGCGCAGCGACGAACACTTGGATTCTAGATTCAGTCGAGAACGTTCTACAGCGTTAGTAAGTTTGATCCGGTGGTTGATTGACGCAGAAGCGTGAACCACAAGCAAGAGCAGCGCAAGAGGTTGTGCGGAAGGATGCGGTGCCAGTTATGCCAGCGGCCCAAATGCGGATGTTTATTTTGAGGCACAAAGATAGATGAGCAATACTGAGTGTGGTTGAAATAGTGTGGGATTAAGTTCTTTTTTTTTGCTACATTTATTGACAGTATAGGGTTGCTTGGATAATTTGTTAAGAGTTGGGAAATTGTAGAAGGAAAGGGCTAGTAAAAGTGGAAAGTGTGATGTTGATCTTCCATAAAATATTGTCCAATAAAAAGTTTGATGTCCAGAATACGTGCCATAAAACAACACACCGACATGTACCTAGGTATGTCGCTTACCGAGGAGCAGCAATTTTCCGCCCCACAACGACAGCATTTACTACGCATGTTGTGATTTACCTACACTTGCTATAAAACGTACCGCCAGTCTCACATGGCACAACCGCTGCGGGTACCCATCATTTGAATATAACTACTTTATTGTCACACAGTCCCGCCGTCGACTGATGACGGCAAAATTCGGCACTTAGCTATTACGAAAACGACTCAAACCCGTTTTGTCATGCATGAGTAGATGTAAATGAAGCTAGAATGTAGATATGATTCGCTGTTTGTGTTTTACAGTCGGGAGAAAATTTTGATTTGGTTTCATTAGGATTTGAGAGAGTTTACTAGTTCAAATCACAATATAATTATTTCGGTACCTCAGTTTCTCTCAACCCACACAAAAATACAGTAACGTTATATTGTTGATTGGCAGAAAACTTATTTTATTTCTTTATTGAAAATTTTTAACTGTTGGGCATTTTTCAAATTTATCGGGCCAGAGATTCTGAATTTTACGATATTTTTAACAAACCAGATGGCGTGAGGAAAGAGTTTTATGAGCTTCTCGAAAAGACATATGGAGAGTACCCAGGACATAACATAAAGAAGGTCATCGGTGATACAAAAGCACAGGTCGAACGGGTGCACAACGTTAGGTTTGATTCAGAGCAAGACGGATGCAGGCTGCGAATATTGGCGGCAATCCGCCGTTGGAAGCGCAGGCCAGCTCCCCTAGCAGAAATTACAATCGTCCAAGTTTGTTCCTTTTTCTTTGTCTACCCATTCTAGTTAGTTTTCCCAAGACCACGTACTGACTCCCTCTAATGCCATACCTAATTTCTAATATATGTCTAACCGTCCATTATGCCTAACGTCCGTATGCTTAATGGAATACACCCCCAGGAAACGCTCTAATGAAGAGGCCTGCTGTCATATCGACCACGTTCTGGTTGATGGTCAGAACTTTTCGGATGTCGTTCGAGCCAAATGCGGACTTGGACTACTATCTAATGGTAAGCAAAATTCCTGTAACGTATTCATGTTGAAACCAAAATCGAGGAAGATACGATGAGGTAAATACGAAACCAACGATGAACATGTGGCCAGGCGTTGGAAAGAACGGTGAATAAAATAGAGCTGTCAATAGAAACAGGACAGAAATCGTGAAGAGCTAGAACATCTTTTCTGGGCTAATGAGATGCGCAAGTTCTATGAGAAGGTGAACCGAACTCGCAAAGGATACACACCGCAGCCAGATATGTGTAGGGACGAGGAGGGAAACCTGGTCACAGATGAATGCAGTTTTTCGATGAGCAGCTCAAAACCGATATAACAGAACAGAACAAAACGTAACGAAAGTTAACCTAGGACTGCCTACAAATAATAACAGCGTGCCTGTCCCCGATCTTGAAGAGATCCGGCGAGAAATCGGTCAGCTGAAGAATAGTAGTAGAGCCATCGGAAAGACCGGTTCCCGATAGAACTCTACAAGAATGGTCATGAACCGCTAGCAACGGCACTTCAGTGGATTGACTGAAGTTTTTGAAACCTCTTAGTGGAATACAAAACCTGAATTTTTTTCCCAATTAAATTCCACTATTGATTTTATTAATGATAGATATGTGTTTGAATCTCGGCTGGGCGGTGCTGCTGGATAGTCAGTAGGGTCGTTGCATTAGCCCCGTAATTGTCCTGTACTCTAACAGCCGGCTGCGAAGTCTGTCGATAAGCAGGGATCAAGTCTTCTTAAACGTTTTATTAATAAGAGCTGGTGCATGATTATGATCAAACAAATCTCTAGTATTACGCATCTACTCCCTTTTTAAACGGTGTAGCAACGCGCGCTGGGTCTTCTAATAATTATTAAATTTTCAGCAGTCTTCGGAGTTGTGCAGCATATGCGCATTAAATTGTTTCGTGGATATTAATATAGATGGATAACATCAACGCGTCATAGAAATTATGTTATTTTAACAAAATATGAATATACTCATCAGTTAGTCAAACTCAATTTCTTGCAAAATCATTGAGGCTCTAAATGTTATGCTTGGCGTAAACACGATGAAAAACGTGGTCCTGGCATTTTTATTCTACGACTAGCTGACCCGACAAACTTCGTATTGCCACAAATTAACCTGTGTTGTACATAAATCATGAATCTCGGATGATCTTTGTCACAATCTCGAGTTTTGCAAGTCCCCCAGTGGGCGGCGCTTTCGACGGCGGGTCACCGGCAACACTCGCGACCGTCTCGTCCTAAATGATCTAGTGTTACTATAGATAGTTTTTGTGGTCTTGTATTGACTAATGGTTTATGGAAGAGTCTTGAATTTCTCGAGTTCGATTAGTTTTTGAGTTTCGCAAAAATTTCTGTTTTATTTGTATGAGAGTCTATATCCCCCTACCACAGGGGTGAGAGGTCTCTAACTATCGTAAAATGAATTCAAGACTCCAAAATCTCCCACATGCCAAATTTGGTTCCATTTGCTTGATTAGTTCTCAAGTTATAAGGAAATTTGAATTTCATTTGTATGGGAGCTCCCCTCTTAAAAGGGGAAGGGGTCGTAATTCACCATAGAAAAAATTTCTGCCATCTAAAACTC
This sequence comes from Sabethes cyaneus, assembly GCF_943734655.1. Taxonomy (NCBI): domain Eukaryota; kingdom Metazoa; phylum Arthropoda; class Insecta; order Diptera; family Culicidae; genus Sabethes; species Sabethes cyaneus. The sequence goes on from NC_071354.1 coordinate 229,146,309, forward strand.
CCACATACCAAATTTGGTTCCATTTGATTGATTAGTTCTCGAGATAAGAGGAAATTTGCATTTCATTTGTATGGAAGCCCACCCTCTTAAAGAAGAGATGGGCCATAACTCGCTTTCTAAAGAAGAGAGGGGTCTCAATTCACCATAGAAAAAATGGTTGCCTCCAAAAACACCCACATGCCAAATATGGTTCCATTTGCTTGATAAGTTCTCGAATTATGAGGAAATTTGTATTTCATTTGTGTAGAAGCACCCCTCTTAAAGTTGGGAGGGGTCCCAATTCATCATAGAAAAAATTTTTGTCTCCAAAAACACCTACATGTCAACTTTGGTTCCATTTGCTTGATTAGTTCTTGAGTTATGAGGAAATTTGTATTTCGTTTGTATAGGAGCCCCCCCTCTTAAAGTGGGGAGGGGTTCTAATTCACCATAGAAAATATTCTTGCCCTCGAAGACTTTCACATGCCAAATTTGGTTCCATTTGCTTGATTAGTTCTCGAGTTATGAGGAAATTTGCATTTCATTTGTATAGGAGCCCCCCTTCCTAAAGTGGGGAGGGGTCCCAATTCATCATAGAAAAAAAAATTGTCTCCAAAAACACCCACGTGCCAAATTTTGTTCCATTTGCTTGATTAGTTCTCGAGTTATGAGGAAATTTGTATGGAAGCCCCCCCTTTTAAAGAGGAGAGGAGTTATAATTCCCCTTATAAAGAGGGGAGGGGTCTCAATTTACCATAGAATAAATTCTTGTCACCGAAAGCACCCACATGCCAAATTTTGTTCTATTTGCTTGATTAGTTGTCGAGTTATGCAGAAATTTGTGTTTCATTTGTATGGGAGCCCCCCCTCTTAGTGGGGGGAGGGGTTTCTAACCATCACTAAAACCTTTCCTGGCCCCAAAATACCTCTACATGCATATTTTCATGCCGATTGGTTCAGTAGTTTTCGATTCTATAAGGAACATACGGACAGACAGACAGACAGACAGACAGACAGACAGACAGACAGACAGAAATCCTTCTTTATAGGTATAGATTTTACTTGAAATTAATAATTGCAATTGATTTTCAACTCAAATACTAACATACACTCGTAGTTCCAACGTTAATTTTGTGAAGCACGTTAGAGATATATCCATTTATTCTTAAGAGGGGCGCATTATACCACCTTCCCCTATCACTCACTTTATACGGATTATCGAAAAGAAGGTAGATTTACATGTGGCTGAGGGACAGTAGGAGACTCAAGGTATAATTCAAAGTTTAATTTCATTCCTTTAGTGGTTTTCATGACCAATTTTATAGAATCGCGAAGACAACTATGAACTCCACCAGAACTTCCTAATGACCGCTATAAAATTGCCTTTTGACCAAAGAGCCCCCTCTTCAGATGGTTTTTATAACCTCTTTAAGAATCGCGTTATAAGTTCAAGTAGTCTTATCACGCTCTGCCAAAAACAGCAATAAAACCGATTATGCATTTTGCAGCTTTATAAATTATAACTTTGTTTGACTCGTATCGTACAGTATCGTATCGCCATGGTATTGCGCAATACCATAGTAAAACCAGAGGTAATTATTGATACCGCAATAAACCCTTTATAAAGTTTAAATAAAACCAAGGGGCTTTAGAATTTTCACGTGGGATAGGGTAAGGGAAGGTATTTTCAATCTATTAAGCGATTATTTCTATTTCGTCGACCTAAGCCTAGTTCTAGTGGAAGAGCTGGTGGTTTTGATGCTATTATTATTTTTTAATGTGGTTTTAACCAATTGGTCATTCACCATGGTTTTGATGTTCTTTGAATAAAAAACAACAGATTACTCACATTTTCGAGAAAATAGTTAGAGTAAAGAAGGACAAAAGTACGATGGGGGTAAAATGGAGGTAAATGGGGCGATTCAATGATTTATCAGTGTAGATTACGAGTATATCAACTACATTGGCATGGATTGGTTACAACTTTCTTAGCTTGAATCTATCATAAACATTTGTTATTTGTGAAGCACGGTTGCTGAGTTATGTGCAAATGTTATTTTAGAGCGATTTTTATATTTGTTTATTTGTAAAAAAAATCATCGGACACAAGGTGGTCTTCATGATATAAACACATATGACAGTAAATACATACAATAGTACAATTACAAATTTATCGTCTACGAGAGAGTCGTCGTTGAAAATTATTAGGCGTCATGTTGAAATCGAACCAACCGTAGAGTTCGTTGAACCGCGTTGCCATAAATCGGATAGGGTCGTACAGTCCGTAGTTTGCATTCCGTCCCTGCAGGTGCAGGAAATACCTGGTTCTGAGGGGTCGTTCTGAGTATACAGATTTAGTTGACTCAGAAGAGCGGGGCTGTCAATATCTCCTAGTAGCAATCTAGCCAGGAACGTGGCTTGAGCGTTGGCACGTCTTCTTTCAAGAGTCTCCAAGTTAAGCAGACGGCAGCGTTCCTCATATGGCGGAAGGTTTCTGGGATCGCGCCATGGAAGACTGCGCAAAGCATACCGTAGAAATTTTTTCTGCACTGCTTCGATTCTAGTGATCCAAATTTGTTGATATGGACACCAGATCACTGATCCGAATTCCAAAACAGACCTTACAAGTGCATAGTACAAAGACCGACAACAGTACGGGTCACGGAACTCCTTGGCGATTTTAAAAATAAATCCAAGTTGCTTATTGGCTCTGGAGATAATGTCGTTGTAGTGTATACGGAAGGTTAGTGCGCTATCCAGGACGACATCAAGATCACGAATGTGATAGACGCGTTGTAACAAATGTCCTGCCATGCTGTAGCTAAAAGCTATGGGCTTATTTTTACGATGAAAGGAGATGGCGAAACACTTTGAGATGCTGACGGTAAGCATGTTATTCGAGCAGCAATCTTCAAATTTATCCACAAGGTGTTGCAGTACAATGCAGTCGGAGTCCCTTTTAATTGCTTTAACGATTTTTACATCGTCAGCATAGAAAGATCGACAGCCAGGTGGCAGAAGAGCTGATAGTTCGTTTATAAAAAGAGAAAAGAGCAAGGGTTCAAGGTTGCTCCCCTGTGGCACGCCAGAGATGTTGTTGAACGAGTCGGAGACCACTGATCCGATCTTCATACTTAGCCTACGGTGTGTTAGGTACGAACGTAGCCACTTGCAGAACGGTGCGGAAACTCCCAGCTTCTCCAGCCTAGCAAGGAGGATGCCGTGGTCCACCCGATCAAACGCAGCTTTCAGGTCCGTATACACTGCATCAATTTGCACCCCTTCATTCATGTTGCGCAGGCAGAACGAGACGAAATCGACGAGATTCGTGGAGACTGAACGTTTTGGAAAAAAACCATGCTGATCTGAGGAAATGTAGTGTTGGCAGCTAGCGAACAAAGCGTCGTTCACGATTATCTCGAGCACTTTTAGAACTTGAGCATGACGATGTAATCCCTCGATAGATACTAGCTGACCCGACAAACTTCGTATTGCCACAAATTAAAGTGTGTTGTACATAAATCGTGAATCTCGGATGACCTTTGTCACAATCTCAAGTTTTGCAAGTTTCTGGGGAGTTCATGGGTGTTTTAACATACAAATTTCCTCACAGTAAAGTAGAAAACAACTCCCCCCATTGCTTAGCCTGATAAAATAAAGCGGATAGCATTTAAATATTCGCCATCATTACAAACCATTTTGCCGAATACCATTTTGCGGAACACCAATTCTAAAATAAATAAACCTAAATAGAGGTAATCTCTACGGGGGGCTGCCCCCCGCAGTGGCCGACGCTTCCGATGGCAGGTCGCCGGCAACACTCGCGGCCTGTGGCCGTCTCGCGCTGAATTAGCTAATGTTACTATTGATAGTTTTTGTGGTCTTGTTATTGATTAATGTTTTATGAAAGAGTCTAAAATTTCTCGAGTTCGATTAGTTTTTGAGTTACGCAAAAACTTCTGTTTTATTTGCATGATAGTCCTTATCCCCCTACCACAGGGGTGAGGGGTCTCAAACCATCATTAAAAAAAATCCTGCCTCCAAAACCCTCCACATGACAAATTTGGTTCCATTTGCTTGATTACTTTTCGAGTTATGAGGAAATTTGTATTTCATTTGTATGGGAGCCCCCCCCTCTCAAAAAGGTAAGGGGTCTCAATTCATCATAGAAAAAATTATGCCTCCAGACTCATGCCTTCAGCACTCACATGCTAAATATGGTTCCATTTGATTAATTAATTTTCGAGTAATGAGGAAATTTGTGTTTCATTTGTATAGGAGTCCCCCCTCCTAAAGTGGGGAGGGGTCTCAATTCACCATAGAAAAAAAATCATGCCTCCAAAAACACTCACATGCCAAATATGGTTCCATTTGATTACACTCAAGTCTTTTTTTACACGGTTTGTTTTTTTCGATTACTCAAGAACGGTGTAAGTTAGGGACCATTTACAAACTACGTGACGAATGTCGGGCCCCTCCCAAATGTATTGAGAAATAAATGAATGGTCCCTAAGTTGCCCCGTTCTTAATAATCGAAAAAACAAACCGTGTAAAAAAAGTACTTGAGTGTAATTAGTTCTCGAGTCGTAAGGAAATTTGTATTTCATTTGTATAGCAGCCCCCCTCCTGAAGCGGGAAGAGGTTTCAATTCACCATAGAAAACATTCTTGTCTCCAAAAACACCCACATGTCATATTTTATTCCATTTGATTGATTAGTTCTCGAGTTATGAGGAAATTTGTATTTCATTTGTATGGGAGCCCCCCTCCTAAAAAGGTAAGGGGTCTCCATTCACCATAGAAAAAAATCATGCCTCCAAAAACACCCACATGCCAAATATGGTTCCATTTGATTAATTAGTTCTCGAGTTATGAGGAAATTTGTATTTCATTTGTATAGGAGCCCCCCCTCCTAAAGTGGGGAGATGTTTCAACTCACCATAGAAAAAATTCTTGTCTCCAAAAACACCTACATGTCAAATTTTGTTCCATTTGCTTGATTAGTTCTCGAGTTATGCAGAAATTTGTGTTTCATTTGTATGGGAGCCTCCCCTCTTAGTGAGAGGAGGGGGCTCTAACCATCATAAGAACCTTCACTGGCCCCAAAAACCCCTACATGCAAATTTTCACGCCGATCGGTTCAGTAGTTTTCGATTCTAAAAGGAACATAGGGACAGACAGACAGACAGACAGAAATCCTTTTTTATAGGTATAGATTTCGTTATACAGCAAATACATATCAACAGGAGGAAGTTACTTGTTGACAAATTGTAGCATTTACATGTAGCGTTTTACATCACTCACATATCTATCTTGAAATGGAAATTGGAATTTTCCATTTGATCAAACCTTGTCAAGCGCCTAGCGGGGCAAAAGTGCGATTCATGGACGAGGTAAATATGCATAGGTAATTATATACAGTTTCAGGCACTGTATTATAGATACTAGAAATGGAAGATCTGCCGAAAAATGGGTGCTCTACAGATGCTGGCCGAAGGAAAACAGTGTCTATTCGTTGGTGAAACAAAAAAAACGTTTGTTAAATTTTCGATCCGATGGAAGCTGCAGTACACCAGGGGAAAATAAGAAAGCTTCGAATTGAAAATATTCCTTTCCGAAACATATCCTAGATTAAAGATATTATGGTTTTGTTAGCTACTGCTGTGCTAATTTCATAGATTCAAACTTCGAACTTTTGCCCCGCTAGTGGGGTAAAAGTGCGATTCGACATTTGATCAGAAAACCGAAGAAATTATTTTGCATAACACAATTACTGCACGCTTCTTTATATCTCGTGAAAATTGATGACAACTTCAAACATCGCACTTATGCCCCGCCTAACTCTGTAACATTAAAGTATATGAGCAAAGTGTTTATTTAGCGAAAGAAAAAGAAAATAGCCGGAAAATACCCTCCCGTATCCCAAGTAGCTGTTGTAAAACAATAAGTGGAAGCTAATAAAAGAGAAGGGACGTCTAAATGAGGAAAAAGGTATGGTTTCTTGCATTTTGGAAATTCCGTTACGACAACAGATCTGCAATTGGGTGTGAGACAAAACGGCCCCGTGTAAGATCGGGCACTCAGCTAGTATTGAATAAAACATCCAATGAATTTTTTGAATGAGATTTTTTGAATGTTTTCAGTGAAACAAAAACACTGTTTTATTTCTACGTGACGCATTTCAGCCTACTTAGTTCTTTCGACCATGTTTGGACGCAAAAACAGTTACGTCTAAATCCTTTCGGCGTTCACTGTCTATTCTCAATAGAAGAATCAGAAGATCTCAAATAAGAATATTGCGGGGATTGAATGTTCAAACCGAATGAATTTATGCTGAATGGGCTGACCCGGTTCTCATTGAATTGTGATGATTGACTCAAGTCCTTTTTCATAGCAAAGCAAAGTTTTGTAAATTATGCCTAACATCCATTATGGCTATCGTCCATTATGCCTACCGTCCAATGTCTAACGTCGCGAACCCTTACAATAAACTGTAACAAAAATCAGAGGGGTTGTGTACAAGACACGACCGCATATATAGGTGACGCAGGACTACGTAAGTGTCTTTGTAGTGATAGTAGCATGTAATCATTCGATTCTTCATGTATACATGCTATATGCAACATATATAAATGCTACATGCGTTATATGTAACATTTATCAATGTAGTAACATTGCATACGTTCAATTCTCAAAAGATTTTACATTTAAAAACAATTTAACAAAATCAAAAACACAAACTATTGCTTTCCTGCTACCTTACTGAAATTAAAGATTGTTTTTATTACCCATGGTTCCCCACGTTGAAGGGATTTTACCAATTCAATCCTATTTGATCAACAGCACATCTTTTCACTACACTTCTAATGGAACGACAAGCATGCGTATTCATACAGAGTCGTGTTATAACCGAACACTACAGCTGTAGTACATTTTTCCAACACAGATATCAAATTCGCCGAGGTTTAATCGCCTCGCAGTAAAGAATTTGCGATCTGTTGGGACAATGAACTTGTGTCATTTTTCTAACACTTCCCTAACACAGACATCAAATTGGACTAGGTTTAATCGCGTTCGTAAGAAATCTGTTGGTATGAGGGGGCTTTGTCACTCTTTCTGGCATACTTCCCAAGCAAGGACATCAAAATGGTCTAGGTTTAATCGCAGTGTTAAAGAAATCTTGTTGAAATGAGGAAACTTTGTCGCTTGTTTTGGCTTACTTCCCAAGCACAGATATCAAATTGGTATAGGTTTAGATCATCGTAAAGAATCTTCCAACCAATCACAAAGCGAGAATTCTAGTAAAACATAGGTTCATTATTTTCAATTTTTCAATAGTTCAGCATCAAGAATCCATACTTTTCTTCATTTGGGTCAATTCTTAGAAGATTTTCCGATCGATTGGCGTAAGAATATTGAAAATCGGTCGGAAAACCGCTGAGCTATTAGCGCTCAAAACCTTTCATTTTTCGTGACGCTCGCATTTTTCGATTTTTTGGAATGACACCCTATCTCAAAACTTGGCGTAAGACGTAGTCCTACGTCAAAAACCACTTTAAAGCAATCAAATAGAAGCATATCTTCCAAAAACACGAAATGGCAAAAAAGCGAATAAAATCCACTCGTGAGACATTTTATCCCTTAGCAACGAACGGTGTTTTGAGTTCACGAAATGTAGCCGATCCGAGGTTAATAATACCATCTCCCTTCGAGTTCGACCACCCAACGGTACTGTGCGACGGTAAAATGCAGCAGAAATTGAAAAGGAACACCGAGAGCAAGGCGATCGCATTGTTCCGCGTCTTGACCTGGCCAAAATACACGTTTTTGTGCGGAAGCGTCAGTCGAGGTCGTTCGTATCTGAGCAGAAGCTAGTCATCCAGAAAGAGCTGCTGAAGGTGAAAAACATCTCTCTGGCGAAGCGCGCTCTGGGATTGTGCTCCGGGGTGGCGCTGGCAGTACGAACAAAGTATCGAGCGTAGTTGCTCGACTGTTTTCGGCATGGCTGTCGTTTTTTTCTGTACAGGCTTAATGAATGTAGAATTTAAGAATATTTTGTTCTACTGAATTATTTTTTTCCATCGCCATCCGAAATACGTCCATCCGTTTTTCACTGCATACGTTAGAATAGGTATAATGAATTGATGAGTAGTTCATAAAACATTTTACTATTGTTGGAGTTGATACTTGGTATTGTCGATATGCCATAAGAAAAAAAAAACATGAAGATGAACAAGATGAATGCTCAAGTGAAAAACTTTTGGACAGTGCATCCCGTAGAAGCGACGAATGACATACCAAATAGCTTCTTGCGACAAGACACTATGCTAGCTGTTAATTTTATACGTACGAGAAATTGTAAAAATTCAGCAGGACTTCAGTACTGGCTTCTGGCAATTATCCTGTACACTGCACAGGCCGACAGTGGTAATAAAAGAGAGTCAAATTTCGGTAAGAGTAATTTGCCGCAAGTGTCATTCTCAAACTTGGAGGTTCCCGAGCAGGAGCGAAGAGCAAAATAATATCAAAATGTGTTATGGAAGTCGAATATTCTCATATCAAAATTTGGTCTTGTTTTGGCTGACATAGTTGGTAAAATAACAAAAAATTATATCGAAATTTTGCTCCTTTAAGGCCAAAAGAATAACTACTTGTGTTATTTTTAATAACAAAGCAATAACATGACTGTATTCAGAGTTTAGAATAATATATTTTAGTATTATTACGATATTGAATGACAAATTCAGTAGCATATGACATATTAAAAAATAATTTTATGAAATATTTATTATCTAAAATTTCTTTAATCAATAAAAAAAAATATGAATCGAATGTCATTTTAAGGTCAAAATAAGGTATTAATACAAAATCAGTTATTACACTCATCTTACAACCATTGTATATCTATTCAATAACTATTCATTATTCTATTCTATTCAATAACAAAATCTAGCATTATAACACAGTTTGATATTGTTTTTATATTATTTTGCTCTTTGCTCCTGCTCGGGTTTACATAGCTATATAGAAGTTTGTATATAAATTTGCGAAGCAAAACAAGTAAGGGGATTAATTCCGCAAAAGTTCTATAACCAGATGCTCTTCTGCCATACAAAAAATGGTACCATTTCTGCTTTGAACTCAAGTTCCGTTTATATGTTGTAAAGCTATCTATAATTTCAACAGTATTGTAAAATTTTCAATGTTTCTTACCGTTCCTCACCAAAAAACATATTTAAAAAGTTTTAAGTCGTCATCACTTGTTTCGAAATTTCATATCGTAAAAACCACACAACATATAGCAAATATAGTTTTATGCAAATTTAAGTAAATTTTCTCATCAATCTAAGTAAAATATCATTTGAAAAAAAATCTTTATTCGAGTATTCATATATTATTACCTGTTTCTCTTTTTTGAAACATGCAAAAGTACGTACGCAGGTAATTCAAAATAAAACCGTGCCTACCATCAATCTTGGTAACAATAAAAAATGCAATAAAACTGGATCAATGCATGGATGCTCGTATAATTAATTAGCGTAAAGAGATTTCCGTCAGGTCTGTTTGACAAATAGCCGCTAACGGTTGCGCTGCACTGCTGGTTGCTGCAATTCGTGGCGAAATGCGTTGGACACAAATGTTGTTTTTCCGAGTGACCCTGCTGCTACGTGATATGTGTGCTTGTTGTTGATGTTTTCCATTTTTAATTAATTTTATTATAAAATTAATTTTGACTATCTTATTCCACACGAATCAACGGAACGAGGAAGTTAGGATAAACTTTTATTTACCATAATTCTGCGGTAACTGCCAACCGCAGCTTCATCAGTGTCCGTTTTTAAACTTACGAAGTTGTAAGTCGAAAAAAGTTTCGACTTTTTCGTTGAATTTTTTCAATTAGATGTCAAGATTTAACAATTCGATTGCTTTACGATTCGTTTGCAATAAATTTTGAAGAACACGCTGACCGTCACTCAAAAAAACTAAACCGATTTAAAGTTTTAAAACTAATAAAATCGAAACGTTACCGTTTTGCTGATTCCCTTTGATTACACTTTATAAGTGCGGCGATCAAACATTGCCATTTCATGTTGCACTGAGTTGCTGGATATTTATGTTTTGTTTGTCGCCTTGAAAAGTTCTCGGCAGCGCGAGGAAAGTTTCCATTGATAGAAAGCTGCTAGAACATAAGTTTTGCCACGCCACAACACACTGTATCAGTGCAGTGGCATCTTTCCTTCTGCGGGGTTTATGCTTGTGCTGTTGAATCCGAGAACAGAACACAAAACAAGCATCATTTTTTTTTGCACTCTCTGCAAAGCGGAAGGTGCGGAAAAAATTCTAAACTAGAAATAAATCCGGTGAAAGATGTGTGGTAATTTTTTTTCCCGGCGAATGCTGGAAATTAAAAGGGTTCATATAAGCAAAAACTATGAAAGTATCGTATTGCAAATGCAATAGCGAGTGATTAATGGTGCAAATCCTACAAAAAAAAGAGCAGTGTCACCACAACTAAAATATACGTGCATGTTTTGGTCGTAAATGTGAATGCATTCGGAGCAACACAAAACCACAAATGTAGTGATTTTTCAAGATCTTCTGAAGAGGGAAAGATAAGACAGATTTGAATGAATCTGGAAGTGACCCATATATGCATTTCGTTGTTGTGGATTTAAATTCACTTGGAGGTAGATGGTCGAAACTATGGAATATGGTCAATCATTTCAGTAAAGTTGGAAAATAAATTGTTTTTGCAGAATTTTTGTATTTTTTCTCTCTCAACATAATCCTAGTACCCGCCGATGTTGTCGATATTCGTAGGCAACGCTCTTGATTACATACCATCAAATGAGAGATAATCGTTCACAATTATCTGGCTTGCTAGAATCGATTACCTGTTCGTTCACAAACGATAACTGACAGTAATCAATACTGTTGCGGCCTCGCTAATCACTGTTGAACGAACGAACGAACCAACGTGTTGGTGGGTAATAAGTAAATGAATTAATTTGCAATGTGGCTTGCCCGGAGGTAATTATTATTATGTGTTTCATTAGTAAAATCATTTTAATTAATTGCGATTGAGGGAACATAACCGTACGCAAATAGAGCCATATTGTGATTAATGGATGCACCTGGCCTACAGTGGAACAGTTTTAGTTGACTGGAATTTATGTTTGTTTTCGGTACGATCACAATAAAACTGCCCGAACCGGGTTTCCAGCTGATCTCACAACCAATAAATTTTCAATTCATTGTTTATTCTTTGAATCAGAGCTACTAACCCAACGGCAGAATCCAATACAGCGGTTTGGCTCTCGAGACACACTCTACCTACCGGCAGAGCTATTCAGGTTCGAATAATTACTTCACTGCTATTGTCGGCTTTTCCGGGCAATGCACTATTTTTATCCAACTCCCACAGTAACACAACACGAGCACAACAATTCACATGGGAAAACGAATGAATGCCATTACGGTACAACGAACAGCTGGATGCTGACTGTATCCCGGTTTTCGCTTAATCCTTTTTAGTACACAATATACAAGTATAGTGTAGTACACCGAACCGAACCGGAACGATTGTTACTGTTCTGCCGAGCTCTGCTCTGCTTTGCTCTGCTCGATTCGAATGCCAACGGGAAACTGAAGCTCTCAGCACGAATTTTGCGAGTGCAAATTTTAGTTAAACCCACCAGCTAGCAGCCAGCGTGCTATCGAAAAGTTTCCACACTATGCTGCTCTCGTTGTGTTGCTATATAGATTTCGCCTTTTCATCGTCATCGTCAGGCGGCAGGAGTATACCTACCCAACCCACAACACAAGCCCACCTGCTCGCCCCGACACCGGACGATGATGATGCTGTGCAGTGTTTGGTTGGTAGACGACACACGCAACGGTAGGTGGTTCCCCGAAGCACCTGCTTCGACTCGGGAAAGGTTTTCGACACTGGTTATAATTATCCTCGACAGAGTTGTTCTAAAAGTCAATTAAAAATAGTTTTCCAGCTTAGTGCCAAATACGGCTAAAGGTAGAACATTTTGCGCTGATCGAATTAGAAAAATTTTCGTCTAAGAAAAGTTTCTTAAAGAGATTTGAAAAGCTCTACTTGAAACTAATCACATGCTTCGAAGAGAAAAAAAATCGGAAAGGTTGAATTCTAGACAAAAGATCTACATTAAGCGTACGTTTGTCCTCGCTGTGACAATTATCAAAAAACAAGTTTGTCGTTCAGATGCCATATAATTATGTTCCGTGTCGCCCGAATATGTAGCTAATCATTAAGGCACGAAAATTGATTTACATTAGCCAGTCCGTGAGTGCACCACTGCTGGTAAGGTTCAAGCCTAGATCGAAGAGGAAAGTTGAACTAAATCGAGCAGCGAATGAATGTCGATAGTGACTGTGGATTGCTTTTTATGCTTTTCAGTAGTCTGTTCATGCCAGAAAGGCGGTTGTTTCCTTGAAACAACAGTAGCAGCCACACGCTTGGTGTATGAAATGTTCGTCCGCGCCTGAGAAGCAGGACTGTCACTCGGAAAATGTATGGGGAAATTCACCCTTGCTCGTTTTCGTTAGTGTTCGCTATCTAACGATTGAAAAACAATCTTTTCATGAAAACCGTACAGTTGCCGGATTATATGCGAACCATCAAAAATCCGTTCTGAATTAGAAGAGCTAGTAGAGCTCAAAATCTTTCATTCTTTCTTGATGCTGGCCTAAGTCTGAATCTTGGAATGACACCCTACGGTAAGACGTAGTTCTCAAAAATCTCTAAACAAGCAAATAAACCGGCGAAAAAAGGACGACTTTACGACAACCTTGCAGAAATCATAGATTGTTTTTATTACTAACCCTTCCCCCCACGTTGAAGATATTTTACCTCTCGATCCCTTTTTATCAGTAGCAAACCCTTGCCACAACATGATACATTCTCTTTTCACTACTCTTCAAATGAAATGGTAAACGTGCGCATACATATGGGAATCATATAACAACCGAATACTACACGCACTTTTCCATCCCAGATTTCAAATTGGTCTAGGTTTAATCGTCTCACGCTCACCGACCCATAAAGAATTTGCGATCTGTTGGGACAACGAACTTTAGTTACTTTTTCTGGCACACTTCCCTAACACAGTCGTCAAATTGGTTTAGGTTTAATTGCGGTTGTAAGAAATTTTGTTGGTGCGAGGATACTTTGTCATTCTTTCTTGCACACTTACCAAGCAAAGAAATCAAACTAGTCTAGGTTTAATCACCGTAAAGAATCTTCGATCTGTTGGGACGGGGAAACTCAGTCCCTTTTTTTCTAAAAGGAATGTAATCGAAATCACAGTAAACAGACGGTGTATTTACCAGTCTTCCATATCTGTGAAGTAAGACGATCACGAAGAAAATGTATGAGGATATTTGACCATAAAACTTTTCGATAATTTTTACTAATTAGTGATTGAACGAGAATATTATAATAGACACCACATAGTTGCTACATCCACAGACTAACAGACGTAACACTTTGAACAAATTTTCTAACAAAACATCGTATCAATGACATCCGCAAAACTTGGAAAAAACACTAGCATCACCCGGTGCAGTCTTTGCGCTACGCAGAGTTGGTTGCTATAAACCTAGCAATGCTATAAATGCTATAAGTTTTTATAAGTAAGTTTTTTTTATACGCGGTTTTTTTACGCGACTATTTTTACGCGGTTTTCGGAATTTACGCGGTTTTCGGAATTTACGTGTTTTTTTCACGCGCTTTTCGGAATTTACGCGGTTTTTTTTACGCGGTTTTCGGAATTTACGCGGATGTGCTCAAAACGTCTATTTTTTCGCGTAGTGTTGAAATCCACAAAGTTTTTTTTACGCGAAATTTTGGTTTTTTTACGCGGTTTTCGGAATTTACGCGGTTTTTTACGCGGTTTTCGGAATTCACGCGGTTTTTTTTACGCCGTTTTGATTTACGCGGGACGTATCCTGCGCGTAAAAAGCGACTTGAGTGTATATTATCTGACAACAGCGCCAACGCAGGAGACCGGCGTTCTCGCAAAGCGACTGTTGTTTGAATCTTGACTTTAGCGAAAATTTGAAATGATCGTTTTTATTGACGATGGAATGAGACTTCAGTGCTAGGTCTGTTAGTCTGTGCTACATCTATTATGAGTCGATCGGTATCTAAACCATGAAAATTCATTCATAATTGGCATAGCTTTCGTGACGGTAACTATAATCTAAATTATGGAATGACACCCTGCGGTAAGACGTAATCCAGATTTGCTCGTGAAGACAAAGCGTAACAGACTTTTGGCAAACCTGCTATCAATATACATATATCAATATAATACCGTGGACCCCCGTTCGTTTGACAATTTTTAATCTAAACACTTTTCAATTTGAACCCCGCTGGTTTGTACGACGTGCAAATTAAAAATGGTTCAAATGTCATTCTCAACATGACATCATTTGTTTATGTAGACAAGGCACATAAACACGATTTGTTTGTACTGACCTAGCGTGTTTAATCGGTTTCACATTTCGTTTTCCTAACGATTAAGATAGAAATTCGGAAAATGCAATATTCGCACTTGCAACTGCCAACTAAAACAAACCACCAAAACAATAACAAAGAGCAGGGCGGCCAGTTCACACAGGTTTCAGTATATTTCGGGTTACCAGTTGTTCAAATTAAAAAGTAACCCCGTTAGTTTGCATGAGGAATCGTTCAAACGAACGGGGGCCCACTGTATATGAATCTATCAACTCTCACAAGTTACAAGAAATTTCGCGAAATTCTTAATAAAATCTGCGCGAATGAATTGTGATAAGCAGAAGTGAATACAAAAGATCACGTAAATTGTGCAATCAAGTGGGGCCTTATTAGTGTTAGAATAGTGTGTTAAAACCTCGTGTTTTTATGGTCATTGTTTAATATCAACTTCTATAATTTGCCATCCAACATGAACTAGAAACGAAGCAAATGGGACTTCCGTGATTACAACACAACCGTTATTTCTATGCCGAGTTTGATAACGAGTGTGCTAAATTGTGATTAATGAAAAAGCAATAAAGCTATTAAGCAATATGTTTATTAATAGACGTGAGCCGGAAAAGGTTTACGAGTTTGGTACATGGGCGTACTTTAGTTTACGAAATCGAAGTCTGTGACAGGAAAGTTATAGGTTTGTCTATATTTTCAAATCCTACTTTTTAAGTTTGAGTGAGGTTATTATAAAGGTTCCCCTTAAATAAAAACCGGAATTTAATGCAAAATAATCATGTAGAGTAGGGCGGGGCATAAGTGCGATGTTTCAAGTTGTCATCAATTTTTGAGAGATATAAAGAAGGACAACAACAAAATATATTTTATAGTGATGCAGTAACTCAATGTTTACACATTCAACTATAAATCGTCTGGAATTATAGTGTTATGCAACATAAATGTTTCATGTTTCTGATCAAGTGCCGATTCGCACTTTTACCCCACTAGTGGGGCAAAAGTGTGAATACCGCGGGGCAAAAGTGCGAAGTTCGATTCCATGAAATTAGCACAGCAGTAGCTAACAAAAGCATATTATCTTCAATCTGCGGTATGTTTCGGTAAGGAATATTCTCAATTTGCACCTTTCCTATTTTGCTCTGGTTTATTGCAGCCTCCGGCAGATCGAAACTTTTCCAAACGTTTGTTTTTTGTTTCATAAGCGGAAGAATATTGTTTTCCTTCGGCCAACATCTGTAGATAACACAGTTTTCTGCAGATCTTTCATTTCTAATATCTGTAATATAGTGCCTAAAGCTGTGTATAATTATGTAGCTATACATTTTTGCTTCGTCCATGAGTCGCACTTTTACCCCGTCCATGAATCGCACTTTAACCCGCTAGATGCTTGACGGAGTTTGATTAAATTATGGAAAAGCTAAATATATTTTGTAAATTCTTTTCACCAGCTATATGAGTGACGTAAAACGCTGCTACAAATTTTCAACAAGTAATATCCTCCTGTTGATATCGTAAATTAACTGCTGCGTAAGCAACCAAAATTGACGTTAGATTCAAGCTGTCAAAGTAGTCTCCCATCCATGCCAATGTAGTCAATTTACTCGAAATCTGCACCGATAACTCTTTTACCCCCATCGCACTTTTACCCCTTTTTACTCTATATAAACAAATAGAACTTTTTCACCACATTTTCCTCATACGCAAAGCATTAAACAATCTACTCCTAGACATAACCCTTTCAGGAAGGCCTCCATTATTTGATTTGGCGAGCAACTGTTTCGAGCGGCCATTGACCTATAAGAAATTCTTCTCGGTCCACCAATGGGTTTAATTTTTGGGCCTTCTAGTCCAATTTTAATTCCAAGTTTTAATCCAATTGTGGTCCAGTTTTAGTTCAATTTCAGCCCAATTTTAATTCACTTTTGGGCCTGTTTTTTGACCTTCTACTTCTACGTCCAACGTTTGTCTAATTTCAGTCCAATACGGTTGGTGTTAAGTCAGACCGAACCAAGAGACAAAATTCTGATTTTGAGAAAAACGCGTTCAAAGTTTACTGCTCTCTTTGGTTTACGGGGTAAATCAACCATTAGTGGACCAGTTAGTACTTGAGTAGTTTTCTTCCACGAAATATTTCAAACTGGTAACCGATGGCACTTACAATACGAGTAACTTTCGATGTATATATTTTACACATTTTTTAAAATAAACGCCGAAACTGTACCCGAGGTCCATTATAGATAAAGGGTCCACTTACCCTAACTATCAATCGTTCGGTATCATCTCATAACTGTGGCTGTTTGCAGCATGTATGTAGCCTGATTAAAGTAAAATGTAGCATAGAGCATTCTTGATCGTTTGCTGCCTTTAACTCATTTTTGTAAATTTTGCGACTTGGTCCGGTTTGATTTAACACCGACCATATAATCTAATAAACCTTTCAGTTGGCCTCGAGGTCATAGGTGCGTATTTCGTCTGGGAGAGGCTGTAACAGTCAATTGGATCATAGTTCTGATCTGGATCATATTCTAACAGTTGGTTACGAAGCCTGTCAAATAAAAACAAAAAGTCAAGTTCCGCAAGAGGAATGCAGCAACAACGCTTTGCTTTTATGGTCTAATTTAAGTCAAATTTTGTGCAATTTTCGTCCAGTTTCGGGCCTATTTTTGGTCCAGTTTTGGTCCCATGTATGTCCAATCGGGGCATAATTTTGGTTTAATTATGGTCCAATTTTGGTCCAATTTTAATCTAATTTCGTTCCAATTTTGATCCAGGTTTAGTCTATGTGACAAATTTTGTACAAACTCTGATAGGATCTTGGCCCAACTTTGGGCCAATTTTAGTGCAGTCATTGACTAATTTGCGGTCCAATATTAGTCCCATTTTAGTGTATTTTGATTTATTTTAGGTTTGATTTTGGTCCACTTTTAGGATAATTTTGCTCCAGTTTTTTCCAATTTCATTCCACTCTTCAGTCGCAGCTGCATCCAGTAGTTCGATGGGTTCAATTTTCGTCCAAATTTGATATAATTTACGTTTAATTTTAGTTTGACTTCTTTCAATTTTGGTCTAATTTTAATACACTATCGGTTTAATTTCTATCCAATCGGAGCAAAATTGTAGTTTATTTATGGTCTAGTTCTAATCTAATTTTGTGGCAATGTGTTTTAACCCAATTCCTGCTCAATTTTGCATAATCCTAGTTCTAATTTGGGCAAAATTCATTCCAATTTTGGCCCAACTTTAATTTAGTTTTCCTCTAGTCTGGATTCGCTTTTTAATTAGTTTTGATCCAGTATGGGTTCCATTTTGGTCCAATTTCGGTTCAATTATGGTACAATGGTTACCTTAGTAGAATTGTGGTTCAAATTTTGACAGATTTTAGTCCAATTTTGATCCAGTTTTAGTCCAAATCTGGTCCATTTCTAGTTCGACTTTGATCCCAATTCAATCCAGTTTAGATCCTATTTTTGGTATTTGCATCGTCCAACGTTGCTTCAATTTCGGTCCAAAATAACGTAAAAAACCTCTAATAAAACTCAGTTGGTCACGAGGTACGACACTGGTCGTAGGTTCGAAGCTGGCCTGGGATAAATTAAGAGTCAAAAGGTCAATACTCTAACAGCTGGTAGCGAAGTCAGTTACAAACAAACAGAAGGCCAAGTTCCGAGAGAGGAATACAACATCAAGGCTTTGCTTTTATAGTCTTATTTATGTCAAATTTGTTCGAATTTGATTCAACCTTGGACCAATTTTCGTTCAATTTTGGTCAAATTTTGGTTCAATTTCAGTTCAATTATAATACAGTTTTGATCCTATTTTTGAGCTCAACATTAAAGTCCAATGTTGGTCCAGTTTAGGTCCCATGTTCATCGGGGTATAGTTTTGATTTAATTAGGCTTATACAAATTTGAAAAAAAGTTTATGTCACCCCCCCCTTTGAAAATTTTCGAAATGTGAAGGGGCAAAAAAATAAAGTGTCATATTAGTCTGTTGCATTTTTTAGTGGCAAGCGGATTTTTTCACAGTTCAATGAGTTTACATCTCTAAATTATCCAATATGTGCAAAGTTATAGTTATCTCGTTAGTCTCGATCAACTTTCTTTCACCAACTAAGCTTTCTGATTCTGCTGCAAGTCACAGGCAACTATTGTGCTTAATCTTTAAGTGCCCGACGTCGAAAATTGGGGAGCTTGCAATCAGACTTTCGGCTTGATTCCATTTTAATTTACCATGACCATTTAAAAGAATTAGATGGAGGCAATAATCAATTAAACAATATATTAGTGAAATTTGGTACCGCTTTTGACGGAGATATTCCGATTTTTGAATTGCAGTGGGATTATTTTTTCCCTCAAAGGTACTAGATAAGATAAAAATAGAAACACAATTTTTCGGGTTTTCGGGGCTCAAAATTGGTCGTTTTACTCCGTAATGTCCAAGTAACTACCGTAATTTTGGAGATACTCAACGATACAGTTTTTACCATTCATTGGATGCAAGCAGCATGCAGGATGTCACTGAACTATTCGAAACTTGAAATTTTCGAAACGGTGTGCATCCTTAATAGACAAAGGAGAGGCCTCCCGAGCAAGGATTGACAACAAAAGTAGGGGAACTGTGGGTAAGACGAACAGGTTAAGAAGAGCGTCTAATAAAATACAGAGAACTTATGATTTATAAAACCTAAATACAGTTTACTTCAGTTCAATATATTGTTTTCAAAAGCGGCTAGTGAAATATTAAAAAAAACTGTTTTTCAATGTGTATTTTGAGAATTAAAAATGGTCCAAAAAAGTGAACTTTTTTAGTGCTGCGGGTGAAACGGACAATGTGTGGGGGTAAGATGGACAGGTATTCTAAATCGCCCCAACTGAGAGCATATTATTATTTTTGACCATTAACGAATTGAATACGTAAAATATGGTGATGTAACGTGCAAAAGTGAAGGGGGCAGTCCACCCCCTCCCACCAGTGGCAGCCAATCGAAAATTGTTTGACAGCGGCAATCTAAACAAGCATTTTAAAATCTATTTCATGCCTGGCTGCTGCTAATTTGTTTGAAGCCACATTTGCCGGTTAAATTTTCATTTATATGCATGAGATATTACTAAAAAGCAAAATCAACAATTTTATTATAATATGTTCATTGACCATCTTACCCACATTAGCAGTTGTCCATTTCACCCCATCATTATACATTTTTTTAAAGCGTTCGCAATTTTTCATACGCAAATAAAACTATCTATTTTTTCAATGCAGACGTTACTTGAAAAGGTATTAAATCGAAATATTTCATGTTATTGGTAACATTTTAGAATTAAACTACTCAAAAAGCTTAATTTCGATGGCAAAAAAGTTACATCCAAACGCAGGATCACTTCTGATTTTCAGTTTTTTTACATTTTATCAAAATTTGAAAGTTCTAAATGATGACGAGAACGTTCAGACATCATGAGATAGCAAGATGATTGAATGCCCATCAAAACATTTACGAATTTTAATGCCTAACTGGTAGAATCAACCACCTGTCCGTCTTACCCACCCTGTTCGTCTTACCCACAGTTCCCCTATATCAAAATTATTACATATTCTGCTGTTGATATCAACTAGAAAACATGTTTTGTTACCAACTCAAAATGGCACTTATATCAGACTTTGCTATCATTTTGTTTTCATTTTTATTGAAAGAAAATTTGTTGACAGATTCCAGTTATGATGTAAGTAAACCTTCAATATTTAAATTAATCTATTTTCATATAAATTTTTTTCTAGTTAAATGGTTGGTTCAAATTATATGATGATAGCAAAATGATGATGATATAATAGTAAAATGACAACTAATTCTGCTTTCCTATTAATATTGTGTAACAGCAAGTATTCCGTTTGATATTTTTGATAACAAAAGTAGTATTCAATTTAATTTCACGGCTTGGAATTTTTGCAATCATTTTTGATATTTTAACCGCTAAGTCTACCAAAATGAAATCACACCGAGTATTCAAAATCCGTTACATCAAGATATCAAATTTTGTTTTAAATTTGCTCTAAAACTTTGCTCGGGCTGATATTCATGACTAAAAGGTTGACCAAGAAACGTGAATAGCTTCAGAGATTTGTTTTCTTAAAACATGTCGATAGCACAGCATAAGTGTTCCAAGTAATAAAGTGGCAGGGACCTAAACTGCCATTTTCACACTATGGTTAGATTACGATACTATGTCGTGGTTACCGAGTTCTGAACTAGTAAGTGACACGGATTTCGATTATTAAAAAAGCAAGGTAACTAACCGAGTGATACGGAGATTCAAAACAAAATTAAGATCAAGTTATACGTTTGTGGCTCTCTAAGGTGATCCTGTGGCACTCCACTATTATCAAACTGCTTCATCTCTACCAGGATGCTTACTTACAGGATGTGCTTGGGTCGAAAATTTTTGAAGTTTGAAAGGGTTGAACTAAAATTTCACTACTGTACAAAATATTTGTATTAAAATTTTAATAAATATGGAAAAATAAACGCTGGTTTCTTCTCTTTTGTTTGGTTATTGAAGGTTTAATATTATTATTTTTTTCTTGCCCCCCCCTTCAACAATATTTTAGGACCAGGACATAAACTTTTTTTCAAATTTGTATAAGCCTTATAGTCCGACTTTGGTCGCGTTGTGATTTAATTTGGTATAATTTTAATTCAAATTCATTCCTATTTTGGTCTAACTGCAGTCTAATTATGTCTAATTTTAGTGCAATTCTGATCCTACTCGCATTAAAAGCAGATCATGCAAGAGTTGGTCAATACCTTACGAGGTCCGTGCTCAAAGCCAGATCGGCGTCAATCAGATCGTTGGTTCATCTCATGGAATGGCTCATCTCAGCCTACTACCCACCATCAGTTGGTGACGAGTTTCGAACGAACGTACCCGGAGGTAAAATAAACAAAATAGTAAATGTGTTTCGACTAAAATGATTTGCTATTATTCTTGTTTGACAGGTAGCATTAGCCTTATAAATTACACTAGTTAACAAAATAAAATAAAAAGCGTGAACTCGGTAAGCTGAAGGTAATTTTTTATGTAAAATTGGCTGCTGAATCCGAAAATGTGGCCAGAAAAATTTAAAGTAGGATAGTTTTTAAGAAAGTCATTGAAGTTGAAATTTTGCCTAAAGAAAAAAAGTACATGCACGTGAATACAAATTTCTCCGGCTGCGGAGCACCAATTTCAAATCTCTTTTTTCCATATTAAAGAGGAAAGAATTTGCTATCGATAAGTTGAACTTCATTTTTCTGTAAAAATAATAGTAGTGTAGTTATTTGAGAATTTCTTCACAGCAAAACAAATAAGAACGCATTTTTTTGGAAAAATTTCAATTTTATCAAAGGGTTTAGACAAGATTAACGCATTTCAAAAATTTCCTTTTATGTGGGTCTTAAAGGCCGATAAAAAACAAAGAAATCATGGGGTTAATGATAACAATCGGTTGAAAATTGAAGAAGTTATGACCATTTTACTAAAAGAGTAATATTTGCGCATTTGAATATCATGCTCATGATCATGCTTGAAGAACAGTAAGAAAAATGAGCGTAACAAAGCATGAGTTTGAACGTGAACATAATCCACATAAACTCGGTCACGCCTGTGGAAACTATATTTTTAAAACCCCGGTTAATTTCACTGCTTCATTGCAAACTGCGTTTCCATTCCGTGTCCATTTATATAGATCACTAGCTGACCCGACAAACTTCGTATTGCCGCAAATTAAACTGATAACCGAGAAATTTTGAGAAAAGCGTCACCTCTTGAAAAGCAACGGTGCTATCCTATTACTACATCAGGGAAACAAATAATCCTCGATTCCCGTAGCCCATGCTACAAGCATGTGAATAAATAAATACTAAAAATAATAAGCATGAATCAAATGGCTCTACATATAATAAAATACAGTTAAACATAATTGGAAAATTTGCTCCGACTTTAATGGTGGTACGTGTGTTTGCAAAATAAAACGAGGAGAAAGAGAGAGAGAGCGAGAGAGAGAGATCGAGAGAGATCGAGAGAGAGAGAGAGAGAGAGAGAGAGAGAGAGAGAGAGATGGAGAGAGAGCGAGAGAGGTATATTTGTGGCATGTGGACAAGTAAGAGGGCAAAAGCGTAAAGTAAGGGGGTGTTTAAATGCGCAAATATTACTATTTTAGTAAAATGGTCATAACTTCTACAATTTTCAACCGATTGTTATCATTAACCCCATGATTTCTTTGGCCTTTAAGACCCATATAAAGCGAAATTTTTGAAATGCGTAATCTTGTCTAAAACCTTTGATAAAGTTGAAATTATTCCAAAAAAATGCGTTCTTATTTGTTTTGTTCTGAACAAATTCTCAAATATCTACAGTACTATTATTCTTACAGAAAAATGAAGTTCAACTAATCGATAGCAATTTTTTTCCTCTTTATTATAGAGAAAAGAGATTTCAAATTGGTGTATCGCAGTCGGAGAAATTTGTATTTATGTACATGTGCTTTCTTTCTTTAAGCAAAATTTCAACTTTAATGCATATCTAAAAAACTATCCTACTTTAAATTTTTCTGACCACATTTTCTAATTCAGCGGCCAATTTTACATGAAAAACCACCTTCAGCTTAATGAGTTCATAAATGCTGTTAACTAGTGTTTCCAAGTACTTCAAGTATTCAAGTATCGTACTTGAATTCAAGTATTTTCAAGTACGATGAGTTTAAATTCAAGCCAATTTTCATGTCCAATGACAAGTTAAATTTCAAGTCCAATTTCAAGTGCATTTTGAAGTCTCATTGAGGTTCAATTTCATGTCCAACTGCAAGCTTAATTTTAAATCAAATTTCAATTTCAATTCAATTTCAATTTCATTTCAAGTCCAATTTAAGTACGATTTCATGTCGAATAATCCATTCTAAGTGCAATTTTGAGCCTAATTTAATTCCAATTTAACCTATGATTTCGAATTAAATTTAAGCCTAATTTTAAGTTCAATATAATGTCCGATTTTAAGACAAGTTTCATGCCCAATTTAAATCCAACTTAAACCGCGATTTGAGGTCCAATACCAAGACTAATTTAAAGTGCAGTTCAAGGCCAATTTTGAAGTTCAATCGTGATCCCTGAAATAGGACCAAATTTAATGTCCCATTTTAAAGCCAATCATAAGTCGAATTGATTTCCAATTTCAGCTACAAATTAAAGTCTAATTTAAAATCCAATCTGTTATCGGATGTTCAGTTCAATTTCAAATCAAATCAAATTTTTAATATAACTCGGATTTCAAGCCCGTTGGAGTATTAACTTCCACTATTCTAGGATAACGTGGTAATTTTCTGTCCAAAACTTGCTTTCGAAAGGACGGTGCCCCACCTTTTGTTTAGGTCTGGGAACGCCCGCCCAGATGATAGTTTAACAAAGGTTCATTTTACCACCACCCTAAAGTTTAAAGTATTGCTTGTTATCTTGAGGCTGAAATAATCATTTTCCATACCTTTTTTGACGTTATGCAAACACGCAAAAAAATTTATATGAAAAAAGATACAATAAAGTTGTAAACGTTTGATCTATTTTTAGTTAAATTTTCATGCTGGACCACTATGCAATGCTAAAGTAATAATTTAGTTGTGAAGATAAGAAAGAAAGATCAATACAATGAACTTTGCCCTTCTTTAGAGTCGAAAGAAAAAGAGGCATGCTGTTTAGACAAGAAATAAAATCGAACAAAGGATCCCTCAGTTCGTTGGAAGTGCGTGAGTCACCACGTGATTGCTTCACCCTCATTAGGAATCATCCCAACAAATGGGATGCTTGCTCACCTTTCTTTTGCTAATTGCTTAGGTTTGTTACTACAACATCCAACCAACAAGCAAAACGATTGTAACCAAAGTGGCTTTGTTGTGCGTCTTCTTAGTTGTTGTTCAGTTCTGACAGTAACGTCATCAATCTGAACCGTACATTGTTTTCATTTTGTGGTTGCCTTACACTCTGTAAGGTTCATTTCAACATACAAATGTTGTGTTGGACGAGCAACAACAGCTAATCGACTCATTCAATGAAATGAGCATCTAGTTTGCACAATATGAAAATAATTACCGTCTGCTCAATGGTGGCAGATTCAGTCTATCCATATCATAATGGCACATCATAATATGATTTCAGGCACGTCACGTCGAGCAGCAATGGAGCAGCAGCAGTGGTGGATCGCACTTCGTGCTCGAATGAACGGACACATCCAGCGGTAGAGCGACAATATGCTGGCAGGTTGCCAGCATAAATAAACGCTAGTGTGATTCTATCTAATTTTGGTGGGTATAAGACTACTAATTTTTGAACGAAATTTGATTTTGAGTCGTTCGCAACTAAGTGGGGTGGAAAACCTCACCTTATCCAGCAGAATTTAAGGCTGTGAGCTTTAAGAGAATTCGGAGTAGTTTAGACCGATTTAAACCGGTTTGGACGGTAATGAAAGGTTGATTCATTCACTAGCTACAACCAATTCACACTTCCCTAGAAAGATGCTTACATATAGAGGTGATAAAATTCTTACTCCTTCTGGGTCAGGAAATGTCCTCTTTATCATACATGATTAATAGAGTTGGCAACAGTGTTACCTAGTGAAACCCGTATTCATCAATAATTGTATATTATTTCAAGCATATGATTGCCTCACTTGATCTGATTTGTTGACAAAAACTTCACCTAATAAATTTACTCCCTGCACACGGGATAGAAACACATCAATCAATTAATAAGTCAAGTGTATATCCTATTCCTCTATCACCATTGTCGATGCGATGCTTCCTGACGTTGTTAATTGGTCCGCACTGAATATTCGATTATCTCCTCCTGCTTCGATTATTTATAGGTAGAGTGAAATCATTCTGCCGATAAAATCATTCAGCAGCGAGTCAAGGACACCGGAAACCTGCCCGTGGCCGCAGCAACTTGATTAGAGTGGAAGGATATTTAATTAAAATCTCCTCCTTCTTTCCGTACTGCAGGTTGTAGCTCGAAACTTTAGCACACTCACAAAAAAAGCTGACTCTCATCTCATGTGACGACTGCGAAAATCCATCAGCATCGTTCGTTCCACCCATTCGACCCACCCACACCGCGCACACACACCGGCATATGCCGCGATACACATCTCATCGATATCATGTGCGAAAGCTTAATCTGTGCTGTAACAATATGGGATGCTGCTTTCGCGTGGTGAACGACGACATGTGCTCTAGTCTATGTCAAACATATTCAAGCTTCAGGCTCAACCGCGTTCCTTCAACTTTCATTGGGGATTGGCTAAGCTACGCTAGCGAAAGCAAAAATCCTTCCGCTTGCGGGTATGATAAATATCTCGAATCACCCCCCTGCGCCCACCCAACGGCCCAACGCAACGTTTTGTTTTCTCCTCCTCCTCCTCCTCCTGATGTCTAACGATTCCGTGGCGTGTCAACTGGCCGCCGGAGCATATGAGTGAATCGAAGGAAGCAATCTTTTGCACGTTCAATCACGTGCCGAGGCTTCAGCAGAACGATCGGGGTGTGAAATCCACCAACCAACCGTTTCCATCTCTATTCTGTGTGGAAATTAGTGATGGGTTATGTGCAACGATGTAGGTATGTTTACCATCGGCTGAAACCACCGATGTGGTGTGAAGCTTAGCAGTAAGGATCCCACTGGTGGTGGCCTAATGCCATCGTTTCTGTTTCGAGCAAGTGACAGTGGATAATCGATAGTGAATAGGGAAGAAAGTGGTGCACGATTTTCCACTAATACTGTCAATTGTACTAAGCTATAGGTAGGTTGATGGATAAATAAACGTTAGAAAAAAATCATTCTTTGCGCTTTGTCTGTTTGCCAACTATGGCCATTGTTTCCGATAGTGTGCCGTTTGCCAAATCCATCAGAAAATGTCAGGAAATATAAAGAAAAAACTCAGGTTAGATTATGTTCAACAGATCGCTTATGTTTCAAAGAATTGGCAGACACGCAACCTTTCTCGGAAGTTCAAATTCGTGTAGCAATCAATTAGATCAGTTTATGCTGAGAAAGAAAAACGATAGCCAAAAATGGAATCCGTGTGGAACGTCCCCTTCCTTTTCCATACCCACGGAACAAGAGAAATGTTGAAATAAATTTACTTTCGATTGTACATGAACTTTACCGTTTGTAACAATTTTTGAACAATGAATCTATGGAATGTAAGTATGTATTATTTTGCTCACTGGCGTATCTAGGCTGGCGCACATTGAAGCATTTGCCCCACCCTCTGTTTATGCCTAATGGTGACCAGTTTTTTTAAAGCCTACAAACTGGACACCATTTTTTAAAATTATAGTAGAAACAATTTGTGTCAAAGGATTTAAAAATATTATAAAATTTTGTACATGGCCATTGTGTATGAACTTTTCAACAATGAAGAATGTTTAACGAATTCAAGAATAACAAAATTTAACAAAAACAAAATATTACCAAGGCCGTTGCAAATTATTTTTAAAGTTACATAAAAAAGGCGGTACAAAAATAATACAGAAATGACACCACAATTATACAAAAATAACAGAAAAATGATTCAAAAAGAATACAAAAATGGATCAGAGTTAGATCGTAATTAAACCGAAGATATTCCCCGTTCGGATTGAAATGGGACCAAAATTCAACGGTAATAAGGTCAATAATTGGACCAAAACTGGATTGAAATTGAATGAAAATTAATCTAAAATTCGACGAAAATTAATTCATAATTAGACCCAAACTGGTCCAATTTTAATCCTATTTCGATACAATTTTAGTTTGCTTTTAGTCTTATATTGGTCCAAAATTGATCCATTTTCAGCCAAATTTTAATCCAGTTTTGGTCCAATTCTAGTCCAGTTGTCAATTGTGAGCAAAGTATGATTCAATTTTGGTCCAATTTCAGTCTAGTCATGGACCAATTTGTAATCCTATTTTAGTTTAACTTTTGGTTTAATTTTGGTCCAGTTTTGTGTTAATTTTGGTCCGTTTTAGATACAATTTTCGACCCATTTCGGTCCAAATATTATTTAATTTTTTGTCCAATTTAAGACAAATTTTCTTTAAATTTTGGTCCAGTTTTAGCCCAGATTTAATCTAAGGTAAATTAACCTTTAGTGGACCCTTTAGTGATAGAGCTGTTTTCTTCTATGAATTTATTTAAACTTGTAATTCCAAGCACCCGACCGATGGCACTAACAGTATTAGTAGCTTTAAATAAAACAGTATTAGTAAAATATCAATTTATGTTGCAAATATCTATATTTTATACTAGAGGACCCGGCGCGCGTTGCTACGCCATTCTAAAAAGGGGGTCCATGCATAATCCTGAAGATTTGATTGATTGTAATCTTGCAACCAAGAGCTTTCTTTTTGACTACCCAAGATATTCCTAAATCATGCAGCAAATTTCTAATCCAACGCATCAGCATTTGTAACTCGAGCAGCCCAACGTAACAATTTGGGTTTTATTACCAACCCTTAAAATGGTAATGTTGGCAAAATCGTAATAAAACATCAGTGCAATTCAATTGAAACCAGTTGAAAACTGGTCAGAAACCATAAACTTAGTGTAATCTCAACATTATTTTCATCATATTTTCATTTCAACAATGTATTTCCTCTTCAATTTTCTTTTTAAAATAAGTATTATATTATCTTACTTTTATTTAATTTGACCCATTATCTAGGCTTCACCGATTTATTCTTAACAATTTTGTTCCAAATTTATCTTATATTTTAGTATGAACGGCAACACTCGCGAGTTCGATTACTTTTTGAATATTGCAAACAATTCTGTTTAATTTGTATGAGAGCCCTCCCCTCTTCCAGAGGGGAGAGGGATCTCAATACGCCATAGAAAAAAAATTCTGCCTCCAAAAACCTTCACATGCCAAATTTGGTTCCATTTGCTTGATTAGTTCCCGAGTTATAGAGAAATTTGTGTTTCATTTGTATGGGAGCGCCCCCCCCCCCTTCTAGAAAGGGAGGGGCCTCAAACAACCATAGATAAAATCATGTCTCCAGGAACCCCCAAATGCCAAATTTGGTTTCATTTGCTTCATTAGTAATCAAGCTATGAGGAAATTGTGGTTTTATTTGTATGGGAGCCGCCCCTCTTCGAGAAAGAAGGGTTCTCAATCTACCATAGAAAAAATTTCTGCCTCCAAAAACCTTCACATGCCAAATTTGGTTCCATTTGCTTGATTAGTTCCTGAGTTATAGAGAAATTTGTGTTTCATTTGTATGGAAGCCCCTCCCCCCCTTCTAGAGTGGGAGGGGTCTCAAACATCCATAGAAAAAATTATGTCTCTAGAAGCCATCACATGCCAAATTTGGTTCCATTTGCTTGATTAGTTCCCGAGTTATAGAGAAATTTGTGTTTCATTTGTATGGGAGCGCCCCCCCCCCCCCTTCTAGAAAGGGAGGGGCCTCAAACAACCATAGATAAAATCATGTCTCCAGGAACCCCCAAATGCCAAATTTGGTTTCATTTGCTTCATTAGTAATCAAGCTATGAGGAAATTGTGGTTTTATTTGTATGGGAGCCGCCCCTCTTCGAGAAAGAAGGGTTCTCAATCTACCATAGAAAAAATTTCTGCCTCCAAAAAGCTTCGCATGCCAAATTCTGTTCCATTTGCTTAATTAGTTCCCGAGTTATAGAGAAATTTGTGTTTTACTTGTATGGGAGCCCCCCCCCCCCCTTCTAGAGGGGGAGGGGTCTCAAACATTCATAGAAAAAGAATCATATCTCTAGAAGCCCCCACATGCCAAATTTGGTTCCATTTGCTTGATCAATAGTCAAGTTATGAGGAAATTTTGGTTTTATTTGTATGGGAGCCCCCCCTCTTAGAAAAAGGAGGGTTCTCAATCTACCATAGAAAAAATTTCTGCCTCCAAAAACCTTCACGTGCCAAATTTGGTTCCATTTGCTTGATTAGTTCCCGAGTTATGAAGAAATTTGTGTTCCATTTGTATGGGAGCCCCCCCTTCTAGAGGGGGGAGGGGTCTCAAACCATGCTAACAACATTCCTCACATCAAACGCAATGTGTATGCCAAGTTTCATCAAAATCCGTCGAGCGGTTTGCGAGTCTATACCGGACACACGAACAGCATTTCATTTTTATATATATAGAAGATATTTTTCAAAACCATTGTTAATCGAATAATGTACCCTCACCTGTTGAAAATATCGATTTTAAGGCATTAGTAATCTAAAGTAGCTAAAATTCTATAAACTGAAAAGTGTGTTATGTGTAGTACTTTCTGTTTCAAGTCATATATCCCCAGAAATAGGAATTAAAAGCCAATAAATGCCGAAATTGTATCCGAGGTACATTATAGGTAAAGGGTTAACTTACCCTAATGTGGTCTAATTAATTGAATTATGGTCTAATCCAATTTTGGGCCAATTATGGTTTAATTTAGGTCTAATTTTAATTATAAATTTCCAAATCCAATCAAATTTGGTTCAATTTTATTTCTAATTTTAATTCCTTGGTCCAATTTTGATTCAATTTGTCCATTTTTAGACTTATTTTGTCCATTTTTAGACTTATTTTCGTTTGATGCTGGTCTAACAAGCCAGTCGTCGTATGTTCGAAGCTCGGTTAGACGGTGCTGCTACCATAGAGTCAGTAGGATTATTGCACTAGTCCCGTATCTGTCCTGTACGCTAATATCCGGCTGTGAAGTCTATCGATTCAGAAGAGTTAAGTCTTATTTTCAACCAATTTTGGTCCGGTTCTGGTCCAATTTCAGTCTAATTTGATATGACTTTGATTTTATCTTTTTTTTTTTTTTTTTTTTCTCTTTTCAACGACGTATAGCAGTCGGCTTTTTTACTTTTCTGTTGGGAAGAATAAATGCTTAATGCGAGAAATGAAGATTCAGGCAAACTGAAAATTCTTGATATTAGGCCAAAAATATAGACTTAGCGAAGGTGAGAGTCGAACTCACAGCTCCCAATCTCTAGTTGAGCGTGTTGTTTAACCAATTACACCACTAATCCATTGATTTTATCCAATTTTGACCCCATTGTGACTTAATTTCATCTCAATCCTGTATAGTTCTAGTTGTATTTTGGGCTAATTTTATTCCACTTTTGGTACAACCTTGCAATTTTTAATTAGTTTTGGTCCAGCTTTGGCCAAATTTTAATTTTGGTTCAATAATGGTGGTTCAATTTTAATCCAATTTTGGTGATCCCAATCTTGGTACCATTTCATTCCAACTGTGAACAAACCTTAATCCAAGGTTGGATCAACTCTGGCCTAATCTTAATCCAGTCTTAGACGAACCTATGGTTGAGTTTTGGTTTAATGTCAGTTTAATTTGGGATCTGCTACTCCCAAGCATCCCAAGTAACAATTTGGGTTTTATTACACTCTTATGATGGCATTTAAGACCAAAATTAGTCTTGAAGACCACCATAAGAGTATAATAAAACTCACATTGTTGCTTGGGATCATTCTGATGAGATTCTTGAGCTCAATCGTGGGCAACTCACGGGCGGTCAAACTATGCTATGCTATGCTAATGTCAGTTTAATTTGGGACAATTTTTGGTTCAAGTTCCATTTTAATCTTGCTTTAACACAATTCTAGAAAAATTTTCGTCTACTTTTAGTCCAATATGGTTTAATTTGAGTCTAATTTTCGTCCATTTTTAATTTATTTCTAGTCTAATTTCAGTCCAATTTTATTCCGCTTTTGATTTTAGTTTTGGTCCTATTACGTCCAATTTTAGTGTAATTTCCGTCCAATTATGGTACAATGGTGATCCTTTATCTGGAATTAGTCCAATTCTAGTCCAATTTTGATCCCAATTTTAGTCCAACTTTAAGCCAATTGTGTTCCAATTGTGAACAGACTGTGATTCTATGTTGGTCCGACTGTGGTCAGATTTCAGTTTAATTTTGACTCATTTTTGGCTCAATTTTAACCCAGTTTTGGGATAATTTTGGACCGTTTCTGTTCCAATATTAGTTCAGTTTTGCTTCTATTTTCGGATATCTATACCTATAAAGAAGGATTTCTGTCTGTCTGTCTGTCTGTCTGTCTGTCTGTCTGTCTGCCCGTATGTTCCTTATAGAATCGAAAACTACTGAACCAATCGGCATGAAAATATGCATGTAGAGGTTTTTTGGGGCCAGGAAAGGTTTTAGTGATGGTTAGAAACCCCTCCCCCCACTAAGAGGGGGGGCTCCCATACAAATGAAACACAAATTTCTGCATAACTCGACAACTAATCAAGCAAATAGAACAAAATTTAGCATGTGGGTGTTTCCGGTGACAAGAATTTATTCTATGGTAAATTGAGACCCCTCCCCTCTTTATAAGGGGAATTATAACTCCTCTCCTCTTTAAAAGGGGGGGCTTCCATACAAATTTCCTCATAACTCGAGAACTAATCAAGCAAATGGAACCAAATTTGGCATGTGAAGGTTTTCGAGGGCAAGAATATTTTCTATAGTAAATTAGGACCCCTCCCCACTTTAAGAGGGGGAGGGCTCCTGTACCAAAGAAACACAATTTCCCTCATAACTCGAGAACTAATCAAGCAAATGGAACCAAATTTGACACGTGGGTGTTTTTGGAGACAAAAATTTTTTCTATGATGAACTGGGACCCCTCCTCACTTTAGGAAGGGGGGCTCCTATACAAATGAAATTCAAATTTCCTCATAACTCGAGAGCTAATCAAGCAAATGAAACCAAATTTGGCATGTGAAAGTTTTCGAGGGCAAGAATATTTTCTATGGTGAATTAGGACCCCTCCCATCTTTAAGAGGGGGGCTTCTATACAAACGAAATACAAAATTCCTCATAACTCGAGAACTAATCAAGCAAATGGAACCAAATTTGGCACGTGGGTGTTTTTGGAGACAAATTTTTTTTCTATGATGAATTGAGACCCCTACCCACTTTAGGAAGGGGGGCTCCTATACAAATGAAATTCAAATTTCCTCATAACTCGAGAACTAATCAAGCAAATAGAACCAAATTTGGCATGTGGAGGTTTCTGGAGGCAAAAATAATTTCTATGGTGAATTAGGACCCCTCCCAACTTTAAGAGGGGGTGCTTCTACACAAATAAAATACAAATTTCCTCATAATTCGAGAACTTATCAAGCAAATGGAACCATATTTGGCATGTGGGAGTTTTTGGAGGCAACCATTTTTTCTATGATGAATTAGGACCCCTTACCTTTTTAAGAGGGGGGGCTCTCATACAAACGAAATACAAATTTCCTCATAACTCGAGAACTAATCAAGCAAATGGAACCAAATTTGGCATGTGGGAGTTTTAGATGGCAGAAATTTTTTCTATGGTGAATTACGACCCCTTCCCCTTTTAAGAGGGGAGCTCCCATACAAATGAAATTCAAATTTCCTTATAACTTGAGAACTTATCAAGCAAATGGAACCAAATTTGGCATGTGGGAGATTTTGGAGTCTTGAATTCATTGTACGATAGTTAGAGACCTCTCACCCCTCTCACCCTCATACAAATAAAACAGAAATTTTTGCGAAACTCAAAAACTAATCCAACTCGAGAAATTCGAGACTCTTCCATAAAACATTAATCAATAACAAGACCACAAAAACTATCTATAGTAACACTAGATCATTCAGGACGAGCCGGTCGCGAGTGTTGCCGGTGACCCGCCGTCGGAAGCGCCGCCCACTGGGGGGCTTGCAAAACTCGAGATTGTGACAAAGATCATCCGAGATTCATGATTTATGTACAACACAGGTTAATTTGTGGCAATACGAAGTTTGTCGGGTCAGCTAGTTGTAATATAAACAATTGCAGTGCAGAATACAACAAACACCCCGGGCAATATCATCATAGATTTAAGTGCTGGTCGCGGTGACAAGCCCAAGCAGGAAAAAATACCAATTGCGTTCGGATTTTAGATCAGCATGTGTCCAATTTTGGACCAAGCTCAATCAACTTTTGGAACAATTTTAGTTTAATTTCGCTCAATTGTTGGTCAAGTTTTGGTTTAGCTTAGCTCCAATTTAGTTTCAATATTGGTACACATTTTAGTCTAATTTTGATCCACTTTCGGTTTAAGTTTGGTTGATTTAATGTGATCAAATTTTGGTCCAATTTCAGTTCAAGTTTGGCCTAATTTTGGTTTAATATTGGTTGTATTTAAATGCCATCGAAATAATAAAAAAAAAGAAAAATGAATCAAAAAATGACACAAACATGACAAAAAAATGCATAGCACCGTAAAAGAGAATTATCCGAATCAAACTGTTACCAAACAATCACATTATCCCTTAGCTTAAAAGAAGTAAATTGAAACGAAAAGAAAACTGCTGATCATTCGATATATATCCTTCATACTTTATGAAGCTTGGTATGGAATTTCAAACAGAAGATAAAGGAGTTGCCCCAGCATGCCAAATTTTGGTTTTGTTTAGCCATTAAAAACCTGTCATCCTACATTTAATTTCAGCTTGTGTTATCTTGGCCTAACGATCGTATACAGTTCCTGGAGAATCCTGCAACTATTATATAAATCAAACCTCACATTGATCTAACTTTCCCGAGAGGAGGAATTATGTAGCTTAATTCCCCCACGCCCAAGTAATTCCGATGAAACGAAACGAAATTCCAAATGCAAAACAGGAAATTTCCATTTTGCAAAGTGTAAAGTGGAAACTTTATGGAAAACCCATACTATCTCCGGTAGACGTCCAGTACCCTATCTAACTCGATGTTACGACGACGACGACAACGACGTTACCGGGTTTGGGTTCGGGTCAAAAAGGAAAGTCATACTTTCCGCAGAGACAGAGAAGAGACACAAACCCCCTTTTGCTTCTGCTCAAGCATTCCGGTTGGTAAATTTGTGCATTTATTATTTCTCGGGATAGGCAAAAAGTTACCGGCAGGGACCGAAATTTCGCACAGATAAACCCGTGAAACAATCAACAAGAGCTCCTTTACCGATTTCGTTGATTATATTTTTGATCAACTTCGGCCTCGTTTCTTAAATTGGTTACTGCTCTGGCATTGTTTTATTTTCTGGTTCATCATATGTAATAAATTTCTATTTTTATATCGAATTGGAAACGGGTTCTACTGTAACAAGTAACCAAATTGAAACCGGGGTCTTTGTTTATATAGGGAATGGCCGAGAATGAAGAAGAATGAAGCCAGTTTGACTAATTGAACCGCAACAAAAGAACCCACCCAATAGGGTAAATAAACGTGATGATGATATTGATTCGAGCGGAATAAAAGAAATGCAATTAAGCGTGAGAAGAAATTCGAGATTCCATTTCCAAGCGTGCAAGGCAGTATTAAGTAAAACTAACTTAAGTTAAGACCAAATTATACCGAGATTGGTCGAAATGAAGTGGCCGAAAATTGGAACACAAATAGACCAAAATTATCCCAAAACTGGAGCACGCTTGAACCAAAAACCAATACTGGAGTATAATTGGACCAAGATTGAATCAAAGTTTGCTGACAATTGAAATGCAACTGGACAAAAGTGCTCCGAAAGTGAACCAAAATTGAACTACGATAAGACCACCATAATTGGACCAAAATTAGACCTAAATTCGGTTGTGATCGGATAAAAATTCGACCAAAACTGGATTAAAATTGGCCCAAAATTGGTTTACAATAAGACCATAATCAATTCTAAATTATGCTCCAATGGTATTGAAAGAGAATCAAAATTGACTGATTGGATCCAAAATCAGACCAAAATTGAACCAACTTAAACCAAACTGAAACCAAAAATGAGTCTAAATTATACAGTAATTAAACCAAAATTGAACCACAAATTAGTTCAAGACTGGACTCAAATTGGACCAACGTTGGAGATTGATAAAGTTTGTTTACAATTGGAAAAAAATTAGACCATAGTTGAACCAAAATGGGACTGAAATTGAACTAGAATTGAACCAGAAGTGGAATAAACTGGATCGAATTGGTCCAAAATAGAACAAGAATTATTCAAAAATTACATGAAATTAGAAAATATGAACAAAACTGGATCAAATCTCAATTGAGCCAACATTGGTTTAAAAAAGGACTATAATTAATTTTAAGTTATGCTCCAATTGGATTGAAATAAGTTCAAAATTGAACGAAATTGGACATTAAAAGGCCCCAAAATAGAACCAAAAAATTGGACTGAAATCGAAACAAAATTGGACCAAAAGTGGACCAAAATCGGGTAAAAGTGAATTAAAATTAAACCAAAATTAGATCATGTTGGACCTAACTGGATAAAAATTGGATCAAAAATAGAACAAAATTGAACTAAATTCAAACCAAGAATGAGTCCAAATTATACAGTAATTAAACCAAAATTGAACCCACAAATTAGTTCAAGACAGAACTAAAATTGGACCAAAGTTGGACTAAAGTCGGAGAATGAATAAAATTTGTTTACAATTGGTACAAAATTGAACCACAGTTGGACCAAAATGGGATAAAATTTGAACCATAATTGGCATAAAACTAGATCGAAATAGTATTGAAATTGGGCCAGAAATAAAACGAGTTTGGACCAAAATTAAACAAAAAGTGAACCAAAATTTGACTGTAATCACATCAAAATTGAACCCCAATTGGAGTCAGATAAAATCATTTGACCATAACTGGACCAAAATTAGATTAAAATTAGATAAAACCTAAATGAAAGTTGGACCAAAAGTGGAATAAAATTGTCCCAAAATAACACTATTTCGTGAACCAAACAAGACAAGAGCAAACAGTTTATCATGATTTTTTTAACATATTCACAGATGAAATACCGATGGATATCTCCTTCTAGAGCACAAAGGCTATTAAAAAAAAGAAAAACGCGAGACATAAAATAGCATGAAAAAAACTGGGACATTAAAAACGTAGAAAACTGGAGAGAAAAATTGTGAAAATAAGGCAAAAACTAACAGATTGGATCGAAAAAGACGAAGAACGGAAGAGAAAAAAGAAAAGAAAAATGAGGTAAAAGAAAAAAAATGAGGATAAACCTAACCAAATAGGAAAAAACGGGATAAAAAAGGAAGAAAAAGAAAGGAGAAAATGAAGAAACGGGAGCAGGAAAATGGAGAAATGAGAATAGAACAAAAAGAAAAACGGGACAGAAAAAGAAAAATTGGAAAGAAAAAAATGTAAACGGAAGACAAAAGAGATAAAGCGGTAAAGAAAAACAGAAAGTGACAGAAAAGCAGCACATAAGAGGAAGATCGAAATGGATGAAAATAAAGGATGGGATAGAAAAGGAGTTCGAAAGCGAAAAAAGATGAAAACCGGATTAAAAAAAAGAAAAAATCGAAACGAAACGCAAGATGACAAAAACCGAACCTGAATTCAAGGGAAAACGAAAGGAAAAGTTGGAAAAACGGACTAGAGGAACATCGGAACTCAGGAAAAAGAACACAGAAAGAGCAAATAGCGGGCAGAAAAAAGCAACAACGAGAAAGAAAACGAGAGAAACCAAAAGAGAATAGAAAAATAGCGAGGGATAAACGAAAATCAACAGAGCAAACGAGGGAAGCGGAAAAAAGTGGTTAAACGGGATGTAAAAGGAGATGAGACAATAAACGGGAAAATAGGACACAAAAAGAAGAACAAACGCGTAAAACGGTTTGAAGAAAAAAGTAAAAAGGAAGAGAAAAAGACGAAAATCGGGAGATAAGAAAGGAAAACTGGAGAGGAAAGGGGAAAAGCGAGCCAAAAACATAATAAACGTGATAGAAAAGACAGATAGATGGGGCATTAAAAGAAGACAGACGAAGGTGAAAAGGAGATAGACTGAGTTAGCAAAAGACGAGAACTGAAAACGAAAAAAGAAAATAACAAAAATGAGTGAAATGCGAGAGGACAAACAGGGCTGAAAATAAGAAAATTGGGACAGAAAACGAAGAAAAACAGAACAATCAAACAGAAAACATGGAGTCGAAAAAAACGAGCGAACAAGAGGAAAAGGAAGGAAAGTTAGAGCAAAAACAAAGAAAACTATACAGAAAAGGAGAAAAAATGAAGCAAAATGCGGAAAAAACGAGGCTGAGAAGTGGTCAACGAATAGCGAAAGAGGTGAAATGTGTGAATGAATAAGACGAAAAATTTCAATTTTAATTTCAAGGGGAACTTAGTGTCCGTGTCCGATTTAAAGTAAAACTTTGAGTTTAAATTAGTCTATGTTGAAGTCCAATTCAATGTCCAATGTCAAGTTCAATTTCAAATTGACATGCATATCCGATTTCAAGACTAATTTCACAATCACAATCCGTCAAAAATGGGGTTTGTTCGCAATTAGCTCAGTTTCCATATACTGAAGATATTGACATTGACATTAGGCCGTATGACTAAAAGAGTTAGAGCAAATGCTCCCATACGATTTAAACGGGAAAAACAAAGTAAACTGTTTTATTCATACGGCCTATTGACATTGACATTGGGTCACAAACGATGAGCAGGAAGAAGATCGAGAAGAAGGCTAAGGCTAGGGTAATGTCTTACCATGTTGATGCCAGTAAACTTTAGTTGAATGCATACAGGGTTGACTTCTTTCCAAATCACGAAGAACACCAATGACCTGTTGCCAAGAGACGCGATAGGAAGCTTTAGATTTTTTTCAGAAATCAGAATGCATAAGTAATAAAGTTCAATGCATTTTTCTCACCGAAACAAAGATTTAAGTTAAATTGAATTTAGTGTCAAAGCAAATCAAGAGACATGAATTGTGGAAGAAGTGCTGCCGATGCTGCCGACATAACGGGTGGCAACTAAAATTTTGAATTTTTTTTTCTCAAGCTGTCAAAAAAAGACAAAGATACATGAAGAAGATCTGATTTACCAAAATTAAAGATACATTATCCATTGTTGAAAAAAAATTAGTGTACATTTGACAACGGTCCGTAATCGGCTGTTCAGCGAAGCTTTCGTTTGACGTCGAAACAGAAGCGTTGTACGGCCTTCATGTCAACTTTGCGAATGTATCTCTTGATTCTACCAATCAACTGTTTGCACTTCGTGGCTCTCCAAGGAACTCGAAATCCCGAAGAAATCTTCGAATCTTTGAATCTTCGATTGGGCGCACTGAGACAGATTTTTCTGGTAGTGGTTTTTGGGTAAAAATGGGATCGGATGGGTATTCAGGAACGGTTGAGTTTTTTTTCCGTAATGTGATGATGCTCTATCCGGTTAAAACACGTATTGTCCATCTGCATGATGTTTCTGTAAAACGGGATCAAAATTTTCTTCAAACTTTCGTCTGGTGGGCACCTAAATTGATAACCAAACCAGAGGGGTTGTTGTTGAAGGCACGAGAAAGAGAACGAGTTCCTTCTGCGTACGTAATTTTGGCTGATCTTCCACTACCTTGCTTGCGAATAGTTGTTGGGCATCTTAGGATATGTAAACAGTCGAAGCCACCACAAATTCGCTTTTTAAATGTTGTACCGTATACTTTATGCCAAGATTTCTGTGGCAGTTCGTAGAAGTGTACAACGCGCTCCCGACATGCTTCTTGTTTCAACACTATTTTAAGCAAAATCGGGTAAGCATAAACAAAACAAAAAATATTGACAAAAAGAGAAGAGAGAGAGCTAACACATACATACTCTCCCTTCTCTCTGAGCTCGTTTGTTGTCGAGTATAGAGGCCACGAAAAAATCCCAAGATTTTAGATGCTACCCGTTTGATCCATAAATATGAAGTTGCCGAGTAGGTGTATAAAAGTCCAGATATCGTTTACAAATAAGACCATTGCATATTTACGACGCTCTTTTAATGATTGTATATTTATAAGCATGCAGCGTGCTTCGTATGATGGAAGAGGAAATGTTGTCCAATCAAATTTACGAAGGGCATGATGTAAGAGAAATTGTTTTTGTATTAATTCTATTCTCTCTCCGTGCGTGATGGAAAAAGGTGACCATACAATGCTGCAATATTCCAGTATTGACGTCACATAGGCAATGTATAATGTTTTGATTGTGTTTGGATTCAAAAAATTGTAGCTAAAACGTTTAATGAAACCTAGCATGTTATTTGCCTTGTGTATTATTGCGTTATAAAGGTCGATAACATTTAGCTTGGAGTCTAAGATAACTCCTAAATCCCTAACTTTTTCACATTTTTCTACTGTTTGATTTCCTAATCTGATTGAGACTTCTGGTGTAGTTCTTTGTCTGGTAAATGTTATTAGATTGCATTTTTTTATATTAAGTTCTAATAGGCTTTTTTACACCATGTGTAGAATATGTGTATTTCATTCTGGAATGTATTGATGTCTTCTTCATTTCTCATTTCCGAAAAGAGCTTCGCTTCATGTCATCGGCATATATTAGCACTTTAAGTTTCTTGAGAATGAAGGAAATGTCGTTTACATACAAAATAAAAATAAGAGGTCCCAAATGAGACCCGTGAGGGACCCCAGAAGTGACTTTAATTGAATTCGAGTTCTTTCCGTTAAATTTAATTGTTTGTTGGCGATTAGATAAATACGGTTCAAGCCATTTCAGGAGCCCTGGTTGAATTCCAATTTTTTGCAATTTGAAAAGCAGCATTGATATGTCAACGCGCTCAAATGCTTTGCTAATGTCCGTATAAAGTGCTTCTACATGGTTTCCATTATCCATTGCATTCAATGAATAGTCAATGAATTCCAGTAAATTTGTCGTAATCGAGCGTCCTTTAACGTTGGTAAATGGCTAGATAATTCGGAATATAGACCCCATAGTGGTCGTTAGCCTCTTATCCAGCAACTCCGATCCCGACCTCCTCGTGGTACCAGCCGGAATACGAGCAACCTTAGCGGAGATCGGGTAACCAATCCCGGTGGAAACTAAGGTCGTATACTAACCGGGAAGGAGGTATAGTGCGTCTCGGCACTATGAGATGGCAGCCCCATCACGAGACTCGGTTGTGTTGCCCCAGTACGGCTACACACCTAAACTAAACTTAACTAACAACATTCAAGCATATTCGGAGCGGAATATTCGGCATCGACCTAGGCGACGAAATAAGGACGACGAATGGAGACTCGGGACTTGGAACTGCAGATCGCTAAATTTCGCAGGTTGCGAGCGGGTGCTGATTGAACAGCTGGAACCCCGCAAACTCGGCATCGTAGCTCTGCAGGAAATCTGTCGCAAAGGAGAGAAGGTATGGAAGATCCGTGGCGGAAAGGCCCAGTTTTACCAGAGCGGTGGCGCTACCAACGAACTGGGAACGGGCTTTGTAGTGCTGGGCGGAATGCAGGATCGCGTGATAGATTGGAAGGCGATCAACGAGAGAATGTGTGTATTGAGGATAAAGGGCCGTTTCTTCAATTATAGCATCATTAACGTGCACTGCCCGCACGAAGGTAGACCCGACGATGAGAAAGAAGCGTTTTACGCGAGGCTGGAGGCTACGTACGACAGCTGCTCGTCACGGGACATCAAGATCGTCATCGGGGATATGAACGCCCAGGTCGGTAGGGAAGAAATGTATAGACCGGTGGTAGGACCCCATAGCCTGCACACCGACACAAACGATAACGGCCAACGATGTATAAACTTCGCAGCTTCCCGAGGCCTGGTGATCCGAAGTACCTTTTTCCCGCGCA
Source organism: Sabethes cyaneus (assembly GCF_943734655.1). NCBI lineage: Eukaryota > Metazoa > Arthropoda > Insecta > Diptera > Culicidae > Sabethes > Sabethes cyaneus. The sequence goes on from NC_071354.1 coordinate 229,187,411, forward strand.
AGGATATCCACAAAGCCACCTGGAGATCACCTGACCAACGTACAATGAACCAAATTGACCACGTTCTCATAGAGGGCCGGTTCTTCTCTAACATCACGAACGTACGCTCCCGTCGGGGTGCGGATATTGATTCTGACCATTACCTAGTAGCAGTACATGTGCGCTCAAAGCTGTCCACCGTATACCGGACACGTCAAAGCCGCCCTCCTCGGCTGAACATCAGGCAGCTAGATAACCCACAAGCTGCCGAGAACTACGCGCGAGTACTGAATGAGGCACTGCCTTCTTCCGAGGAGTTAGGTGCTTCAAACCTCGAAGACGGTTGGGGCAGAATACGCTCGGCCATCGGAGAGGCCGCTACCGCGGCACTAGGTATTGAGCCTCGGAGTACACAAAATGATTGGTTTGATGGGGAATGCCAACAAGCGGTGGAGGAGAAAAAAAACGCTTGGAAAAATTATCTAAGTATTGCCACTAGAGAGAACCTGGCCAAGTACCGACGAGCTACGAACCAGTTGACCACGATCCTGAGGAGAAAAAAGCGCCAAAAGGAGGACAGAGATCGTGAAGAATTAGAACAATTACTCCGAGCTAATGACACGCGCAAGTTTTATGAGAAGGTGAACCAAACTCGGAAGGGCTACACACCGAAACCTGACATGTGTAGGGACGAGGGAGGGAATCTAATTACAAACGAGCGCGAGGTGGTCGACAGGTGGAAGCAGTTCTTCGATGAACACCTCAATGGCGAAGTCGCAGAAGGAGGCGGAACGGAAATTAACCTAGGAGCGCCCATGGAAGATAGTGATGTCCTAGCACCTGATCTCCAAGAAGTCAAACGAGAAATCAGGTTGCTGAAGACCAATAAAGCCGCTGGGAAGGACCGCCTACCGGCAGAGCTTTATAAACATGGCGGGGAAACGCTAGCAAAGGCTCTACACTGGGTTATTTCGAGGATTTGGGAGGAGGAAAAGCTACCGGAGGAATGGATGGAAGGAGTGGTTTGTCCCATCTACAAAAAGGGTGATCGGCTAGACTGCTGCAACTATCGTGGTATTACGCTGGTAAACGCTGCCTACAAGGTACTCTCCCAGATCCTGTTACGCCGGCTGTCACCGATAGCACAAGGTTTCGTAGGGAATTATCAGGCGGGTTTCATGGGAGCTCGCGCAACTACGGACCAAATGTTTACTATCCGACAGATCTTGCAGAAATGTCGGGAGTACAACGTGCCCACGCATCACATCTTTATCGATTTCAAAGCAGCATACGATAGAGTCGATCGAGACAAGCTATGGCAGATAATGCACGAATACGGTTTTCCGGACAAACTGACGCGACTGATCAGAGCTACATTGGATCGAGTGATGTGTTTCGTACGCATCTCTGGGACACTCTCGAGTCCCTTCGAGACGCGACGAGGGTTGAGACAAGGTGACGGTCTATCCTGCATGCTGTTCAACATCGCTCTTGAGGGGGTGATCCGACGAGCGGGCATTGAAACGAGAGGCACGATTTTTACCAAGAGTAGCCAACTTCTAGGCTTTGCAGATGACTTCGATATCATATCCAGGAACTTTGCGACGGCGGAGGCAATCTACGCCAGACTGAAAGCGGAGTCTAGGAGAATTGGGCTAAAAATAAATGCGTCGAAGACCAAATACATGAAAGGAAGAGGCTCAAAGGAAACAAATGCGCGCCTCCCACGGACGGTAACCGTTGACGGCGACGAACTAGAAGTGGTAGAAGAGTTCGTGTATTTGGGATCGCTGGTGACCGCAGACAACAACACTAGTAAGGAGATCCAGCGGCGCATCCAGGCGGGAAATCGGGCCTACTTTGCCCTTCGTAAAACGCTACGATCAGGAAGCATACGCCGCCGCACGAAGCTAACAATGTACAAAACCATTATTAGACCGGTAGTTCTTTATGGACTTGAAGCCGTGACGCTGCTTACGGAGGACATACGCGCCCTTGCCGTGTTTGAGCGGAAAGTGCTGCGGACGATATTTGGCGGAGTACAAACTGAAAGCGGAGAGTGGCGGAGGCGTATGAATCACGAGCTACAGGCACTGCTTGGGGAGACTCCCATCGTACATCTAGCGAAAGTTAGCAGGCTACGGTGGGCCGGACACGTCGTAAGGATGCCGGACGACAGTGCGACGAAAACGGTCCTCTTCAACAACCCCACCGGCACCAGGAACAGGGGGGCCCAACGTGCACGATGGCTCGACCAGGTCGAAAGCGATTTGCGACTTCTGAGACGACTAGGAAATTGGCGACGAGTGGCCCAAGACCGAGTTGAATGGAGACGAGTGCTTGAAACAGCACGAGCCACCCCGGCTCTATGCTGCTGAAGAAGAAGAAGAAGAGCGTCCTTTAAAGAAACCGTGTTGCATTTCTGTAATTCTTTTTTTAATTTGCAGGAATAATTTTTCATTAAAAATTGCTTCGAAAAGTTTTGGAATGCAAGAGATTATGGCAATACCACGAGAATAACGTACGTCAGATTTCCTACCTGATTTAAAGACAGGTACTAGAAAAGAGCTTTTCCATATTTTTGGAAAGATTCCGGATTCCAGTGATAAGTTAAAAAGCCAAAACAAAGGAGCTGTAAACTCCATTGCAAGATTTTTCATGAAAACTGGAGGGATTCCGTCGGGTCCAGGGCCTTTTGAGGCATCTAAATTTTTTAAGGCCTGCAAAATGTTCTGGGCATGAAGTTGGTTGACACCTGTGTCCACTGAAAATTCCGGATAAAATGCAAAATAGTCGCGATCGCGATCTTCTTCAGAAAATGTTGTATAGATTTCTTGAAACAATTTTGCAAAGAGATTACAAATCTTTTCCGAGTTATCCCCAACACTTTCATCAAGATGCATTATGGATTTTAGTCAGATTTTAGTTTGGTTTTCACGTAATTAAAGAAGTTTTTAGGACTGGATTTTATTTCAAGTTCAATTTTTGAGTTGTACTCTTCAAATGCATTGCTGATTACTAAATTAAGCTGGTTGCATATGTCCAAGTATATTGTAAAATTTTGACTATTGTCGTGTTTTTCATAAATTTGCGATTTTTAGATTCTTAATTTGGCTGTTATACCAGACTGGGCTTTTTGAATTTTTGTGACGTCTTCTTTTCTTTAACGGTATGTTCTGTATCATTATTTCTAACAAAATTTTATAAAATATGTCTAGAGCAGTGTCGACATTTTCTTCATTCTTGAGAATATGTTGCCAATTAACACATTACATAACAAATTAATTTAATCTACCTCTAATACTTTCATGGTTAGCTTTATCGTATTCAAAAACTTCTTCATATTCGCAATCGTTGGGTCTTTGGTATTGGTGTATAAATAAAGAATATTCAATTGCTGTGTGAAATGCCTCATTTTTCCAAAGTGGGTATAATGATTCAGTCACACAGAAGTCTTCGTAAATGTTTGTGAGCAAAAAGTCTAGATAGCAATTTTGTTGGTTTTTAATTTTATTAATTTGGTTCAGACCCAAATTAGCAGTTTTGTCAAAAATGAACTGCAAGGTTTCATTTTCCCCAACGATTGGAAGTAAGATACATTCATTTCTCTACCTGCAGTACAGCCAAGCCATTTTAACATAACCATTTTTTATATCATCACTTTTATATCATCTTTGATGTTGAAGAGCACTTCAATACGTATCAATTACATAAAAAAGTCTTAACCAATTCTTTGAGAAAACCAAAATAATATTGGCTCGACAAAGTTTCCAGTAAATTGTTTTGCCCATTTTTTTTATTACTCGCTCGGCTCACAAGGAAAATATTCATCTAGTTTCTTCAAAACCTACTTAAATAGCTGCAAAGGTTTAGGTTTTATGTTTAGACTAAGATTTGAGGCGCTTTTTATTTTCATTTAAAAATAATCGAATTTTCTCAACCTGCAGCGGTCTATCCTACATATTACCGTTAGAAGGGATCGTCACACACTAACTTCTAGTATGAAAAATGATCGAAAGTACTATAAACGAACAGTGTAGCAATAATTATTTCAATGTAATGGAAATTTTGACAGAGCCGGTCAAAAATTAAGTCAAGGTAGAATAGATTTTATATGGCTTCATCGGCAAGATGGATAAACTATATACTTGAAAACCTTCCCAAGACATCGTATTTACTTACAATCCATAAAAAATTGGGCTTGGTCGTTCCATATACTAAGAATATTTGTTATACAGTCAAAGTTCGTTAATTGCACTAAACTTATTGCCGATTTTGACAAAGACTTTCATTGATTAGGCTAAGCTGTTACAGCGTGTAACAGTACAAGTGATGTTCGTGTCACCTTTTGACTTCATTGGGCCAACCCGAATAACGAAAGTTTTTCTCAAAATTGGTGATAAGCTGAGTGTGGTTACCGAAAGTTGACCGTACTTATGCTGAAAAGTTTTAAGGATCGGTTGACATTGGATGACATGCGATAAGCAAGAAGAGAAAGGTTAAGGGCAATTCGTTTCAGCATTTCAACATGTTTCAACATGTTGATGCTGCCAGTAAGCTTTGATTGGATGCATATAAGGTTGAGTTCTTACCATGTCACGGTGAACGCCACTGAACTGTTGCCAGCAGACGCGATAGGGGGCTTCAGATTTTATAACTAGAACAGTTGAATGGAATTGAGTCAAATCAAATCAAAAGACATGAATTGTTCAAGAAGTGCTGCCGATGGGCCTGCACATCTGTCCTCATACTCTTATCTACTTATCCTTCAGAAATCCTTGTGTAAATCATATTGAAAAGTTATTAAAGTCCAAAAATGTCAGACGCATGTCAGTATACTAGATAACAAACAAAAAAAACCTCTGAAAAACCAGAAACATGAGCATCTTTGTCTAGATCTATCTTTGCCCAAAAGATAGGGATTAGATAAATTGAGCGAAGATGCTCGTTTCAACGAGAAGAAAATGTCGAATGTCCGCATTGAAATTTATAGCAAGCAATCCTCCGAATAAGACGGGGCTGTACTATGCTGTGCATTCTGGGCAATTTCTTATTTATCCTCGATCCTACTTATAGGGCTAAAATTCCAACGTCGAGCCGTACTTTATTTATCGCCTGTACAAAGCGAAGGAAAGCTTTCGTCGCAAAGTTTTCCATTGATGGTGCAATTTTTTATCACGGCTGCTGAATGCTTCCAAAAACGTCTTTTTTGCTATTTAAGTCGTTCGCTTATACTTAATGAAAAACTATTATTTGTCTATCGGAATGCGGATTGTGAAATGGAATGCTTAGCAAAAGTATTTGATAAATATAATAAATATACGTTTTTAATCGAATACGACGTTCAAAACTTTGTATGACACATTTTCCCTCACAACAAGCAACACCATGCGTCCCCTCCAGCGCAGCATCACGTATCATCACGAGGCCACATTGTTGCTGCCGGAAACTAGAAAAGGCTCTCGCACGACACATCATCGGAAACTTCAGCAGGCAATAAATCATTTGATACAACAGTACATAGAGCTTGGGATGGGACGGGACGGGACCGAAAACGGAACAAACTGCCTCAATTTGCGGTGACCTCTCCGGAAGGCGGAAGAAAAATTCGATCCCTCTTGTATTGAATGTGTTGTGTTGTGCAGTGATGAAATCCCACCACGACCCAGGTTGAAATCGATTAACGATTCGGCTCACGCTCTTTTGCCCTTTTATTACCACGAGAGTTGCTTATTCATGGTGGGTCACAAATGAATCGTGGAATATGTGAAAAATGACCTCTACGTTTGTGTCATAATTTACCGGAGATTTTATTTTTGCTTCACCCTAAAATAAGTTTGCGGAACACTAATCACTGTCTCCTTTCGTGAAGAACTTTCACTTATAGTTACATAATTATCCACTTGTAGTACTCCCACAAGAGCTGTGTACCCACTCCTCGAAACAAGAACTTGCACTCTGTCTTACGGCACAGCTGTCACACGTTAAACTTCCGATACCAGGCAAAGCCTGTGTTCAACTAAAATCTGGAGCAACGCGCAGCGTATTTTTCGCCACCCACAAAATCAGCTACCTTACTTATATAGGAGAACTATTTCGGTAGGATCCGTTGCTCTCAATCCGCGAAGCTAAAAATTCAAACGAACCATCCCGTCGTCGCGTCGTGTCGTCCGTGTTTATCGGTGTCCCGGGGCAGGGCCAAGGCCGGGAAAGCACATTCCCGTACCCAATCCTGCTGCTGGCAAGTGTTTCCTGTTTACTCTTGTCCGTTTGCTGCTGGCTCGTGTGGATCGTGTGGGAAAGTGGGCATGAAAATAGCACAGGGTAATAAAAGAAGATTTCCACCGGGTGTCACGTGAATGGTCCACGGTGGGGTACGTGTTTTATTAACGGACATTTGCTTTCCGTTTCCGGTGCTACAAATCGCTGTGTTGTACCGGCGATGTTGATGCCACCAAAGCTGGATGCTGCTAATAAATCCGGCTGCTACAACAAAACATTAGAACGTGAGCTGAGTTCAATTCAATTCAATGCTCGAGCAATACGTTAGTTCGGCTCTGGCCGATTTAAAAAAAAACAGACAAGCCACAAATTTGGATCACCGAATCACTGCTTGCGCTTGTAGCAATTGAATTTTTCAACGACTTTTACCACCCCACGTAGCACCTGGTGTTGTTCATCATTTATGTAAACAACTCGCACCCGACCCGATCCGATTCGACCCGCCCGATGCAGTGTGATAAGATCAGCCGACGAACGACGATTCTTGTCGACCTTTAATTATGCATAAGCTACAATTGTGTACAATCTGAAAAGCAAGGTGGCCTTCAAATGGGATTGCGGGGAATCGAACAGAACGAAATGTATCGTGTTTTTCCTTTGTTTTTCCTCCCACTTTATTTGTCGGATCGGATGCCCACGCCACGGTATCAAATTTGATTACGGTTTCCGTTATGCATCGCTTACCAGAAAAATGCTCTAAGCTAAGGACCGTAATCTGTGAGGTCAAGGTCAGTGCCGTCGATTCCTGATTGATTTAATGGGGTCGACGCAACCATTTATCTAGCGAATTATTCAGCCGGGTGACTCCGTCACTGTGAAAAACAAATCCATAAATAAAAGCGGAAGCTTCGGTTGGAACAGAAAGAGAAAATAGTCATGAAGTTGATCCACTGTTGACGGTAGCTTTCCACTTGGATGTCAGCTTTTTGAATCCGGAATTAAATTCTGTTTAACTTCCGGTTCACTGTCATCGTCAGCGTCAGCCGGGTAATAAATAAATCTCCATAGCAAATCGACTTTCCGATGTAGTAGCTCATACGACGTCGTCGGTTAAAATCCCAACACACACAGTCACAGTCAGGCAGGCAGTGCAAACATAATTCTCGTTTGGCAAATTTTCCAGCCCAGCTCACCGCAGTGACTTTATATTTGCTTTTTCAGAAATGTGGAGCAAAAAAAAAAACACTCCTTCTCAGATGTTTCCATGCACGCGCTGTTGCTTTGAAAAATTAGCTGCCTCCTGGGAATTTGTTCGCAAGTAGGTAGGTATCAGATGTTTGCTGCTTAAAGTTTCCGAACGACGAGAAAGTTCGTTTGTGAAAGTGTAATCTCTTTTGAGGCAGAGATTTCACCCCAAAGTTGAAAGATATTAGAATTTATTCTTGTTTAAAATTTTAGAATAAATCATCTAGGAAAGTTGTGATAATACCACTCGTCACCTGACTTTGTTGCGTACAGTGATATTTCAAACGTGTTTAATATACCGTTTTGAATTCACTGACGTGCCCACGTCAGGACTCTAAAAAAAAATACATATTTCTTTGCCATTAAATTGCTTCTATTCCTTTATCTACATTGGCGGACTTTGAATCCACAGACTAGCGTCAAATTCTGGGCGAATAGTCATTTATTTTCTGTACAAGCTGCTTCACTTCAAGAAGACTGATTGCGCTAAACCGTTTGAGCAACAGTTCGTCGTCAGCTAATGACACTCCAGGGAACAATTCGACAGCGAATGGTGCATGGTACAGACTTTCTTTTCTCTTTCTTAGACTGGACATTTATTTGGAGATAATCAAAATTCTGTTTGGAGAATGATGTGTATAACGTTTCGCAGAAGATGCCAAATTTGGTACAAAAATTATACAAAAATTAGGCAAATAATCATACAAAAATGTTACCAAAGTGACAAAAAAAGATAGAAAAATAAAACAAAAGAGATACAAAACTAACACAAATAAAACACGCAAACAACAAAAACATAAATCGGAAAGAACACTGAAAAGACGCAAAGACAACATAGTACAAAATAATGCTATAGAATAATACTATAAAATAATAGAAGAAATAAGAAAACATTCAATTTAGGCCATTACAAATATTTTGTAAAGTTTTTGTCCTTCCGGTGTTGGGTCACTGAAGGGGGGGGGGGCGAAAAAAAAACAAAGAGATTTTTTTAATCGAGCAAAAAAAAATATTGATTTAGGCATATTTATTTAAAGTTCAATCGTGAAAACCAAATCTATTCTTGCTTTTAAAATATATTAAAATTATTTTCCATGCAAAAATCTACGGAAAAAGACAAAAACGAAAGAAAAATTTTTCGGAAATTTCGTTGTTCGAATTTCCATTTTTGTTTCGTGCTAGAAGCATTAACTCAACTCGTACACTCATTTTTCGAGTTTTTCAGGCTGTAGAACCCACAGACAATTGATTTTATGAAAAAAAAAATTAACTCATACCCTACAAATTATTTTTTTGCCCCCCGATTTTTCAAGCCAATTTCCAAGGAGGGGGAGGGGGGGAGGTGACAAAAACTTTTGAAATTATTTGCAATGCCTAAAATACAACTCAGGAAATGATTTAAAAATGATACAAAAATAATATAAAAATGTACAAAAACGTCGTAATGTCATAAAACATGGTTACATTTCCTTACATGGTTACATTATATAAAACAAGAGAAAAATGATACAAAAACTACACGAAAATACCACAAATAAGTGTTATATGTGTTGACATGAATGATATTTAAAAGATTATCAGAAATAATAAAAAAATAGGGCTGGTACCAAATGGCCGAAACACAAATGGCTAAATCACGAATGGTCCAAATCCAAACGGTCGAATTCCAGCAACGTAGAAGCACAGACATAACACTCGTTTTCCATTCTTCGTACCGATTAAACCGTCATCTCAAATTTGGGCTTAGTTGGGAATGTATCCGTGTTGGTCAAAGTAGCGCTTTTTGACGAAAGAAGGGGAATTCCCCATAAAAAAATACTTGCTACTTCGAGGAATACCCATGTTGCTATTTGATATTTGGGAATGTCGATCATAGATGGTGCTAGTGTTCGGGCTAAATGTGAGGTACGATAATTTTTGTTGATTTTTCTTCCAAGAGTTATGTCTGTTTGTCTGTGGTGGAAGCCCGAATCACGAAAAGCCGAATTTTCCCGGAATGCCTAAATAACTATTCAAAAAAACAAGAAATGGCAAACAATTAACAAATAACTTTAATCGACCAAAAAACTAAATAAGCAACGCAACTATTTACTATAAAACAAAACCAATATACTTCTAGAACACCTTTGTTTAGCACTTAATAAAAGCGCAACTGCGTCAACAAAATTTTTATTGCTCATTTTGTGATACGTTACACATTTTGAATAAATTTTTTCATCTATTTCTCTCCGCGAATTCAAACGTCCCCCAGAAAAACATTTAATATTTTCCCCTCTATTGCCTTTTGTTCCACTCGCAGCTCTGTGATGATCCTCATCATTGATAGGTGAAGGAAAAAAGCTTTTTGTAAAATTCTGCACCTTAGTTACAGAAAAACAAGACATATTCTTCACATTATTTTTTATTTTGGTAGGTATAGAGTACAGATTGATAGTTGTTTCTTCCCCTAAGCGCAAATGATTTACGTTCATTATAGGGTGCGAGACCTATTATCGTGTCTGTAGCAAATGTTTCCTAGATGATTCAGGGTAAGACGGCCACAGGCCGCGAGTCGAAAGCACCGGCCACTGCGGGGGGCAGCCCCTCCGCAGAAACCACTTCTATTTAGGTGCATGCATTTTCCCAGGTTCATTGACTAGTAGGGATTATCCCTTAGTTAAGTCCGAACGAGCAGCAGTCCCAACGTATGTGCAGGCTTGTGGCCGGTGGTATTTTCGGCCGAATATGACATTCGGCCATTCGTGTTTCAGCCGTTTGTGATTCGGCCATTCGTAATTCGGCCATTAGATATATTATGCCATTTGAGTTTCGGCCATTCGTGATTCGGCCATTCGTGATTCGGCCATTTGTGTTTCGGACATTCGTAGGTAATCCCAAAAATAATACAACCATGATACGAAAAAAGCAAAACCGATTGAATAAAATAACATCAAAGAGTCCCAAAAAAGAATATAAAAAAAGAAACACTTAAGTGATATATAAGTGAAGTAAGGCCATTGCAAATCATTTTAAAAGTTTTTGTCACCCCCCCCCCCTCTCCCCTTGGAAATTGGCTTGAAAAAACGGGGGCAAAAAACCGTAGACCGTAGCACTACACGTTGCTGCTATCCACGTTGTTAATTTAAATCTAGAATACTTAGAATAGCGGAAGAATCATAAAAATGTCTCATCTGCGCAGAATATGGTACGTTCACGGTAAATTAAACCTGAAATTGCGCCTAAAATCGGACATGCCATTGGATTGAAATTGAACAGGATATATTTCATGTTACTCTCTCGCACATTTTACCTCTTTTTGTTAATATTTTTTTGAAACGATGATTCTACAATTGATGAAGGGACGGTAAGGGAAAGTAATGAAGAAAGATTTTTTTTCCGGGAATGAAGCGGAAGGGTGGAAAGGAAGGGGGGGGGGGGTAATAGGTAGCTATGCTTAACAAGTTGTCGTTGTGACTCCTATCTTTTGTCCAATTTGACAACGACAACTTGTTAAGCATAGCTACCTATTACCCCCCCCCCCCCACCCCCTTCCTTTCCAACCTTCCCCTTCATTCCCGGAAAAAAAATCCTTCTTCATTACTTTCCCTTACCGTCCCTTCATCAATTGTAGAATCATCGTTTCAAAAAAATATTAATATATATGCCTGACCGCATTTCAAGATCATGACTAAAGTCACGAGTTTGGTCAACTCTTTTTGTTCCTTTTTCTCCTTTCCAGTTTCAGTTCGTTTTTTTTTATTTTTTTTTTGTTTTTTTTTCTTCTTTTCTTACTTTTTACTCTTTTACCTCCGTTTTTTTCTTTTCCTCTCCAGTGTTGACTCCCTTTGTTTTCTTATTTTCTGTTCCGTTTTTCCTTTTCACTTTCACTAATTTTTTGGTTATTTCCCATTTTTCATCTTTTTTCTTTCCTTTTTCCTATTTTCGATTCCTGTTTTCGTTTTTTTCTAACTCTTCCTTCTTATTTTTCATCTCCGTCTGTTTCTGTTTTCCTCTTTTAGATACTCCGTCTTTTCTTCTGTTTATTTTTATTCCGCGTTTGGCTCCCTTTTTTCCCTTTCTTCTCCCGTTTTTAGTCTATTTCTCTCCAGTTTGCCTTCATCTTTGCTCCGTTTTTCCTGTTTCCCTTTTCGTCTCTTTCTGTCCTATTTCCACATTCCAGTACCATTTGCTATTCCTGTTTAGTTCCAACGTTCCAAACTTTTTTCCAGGTTTCCAGTTTCCCTGTTTTCCTCTATCGGTTTTTATTTTTCTCCTTCTTATCCTTTTAGTTTCTCCTCACGATTTTTTGTTTCTCTGTCCCGTCTTACTTCTATCCACAAGCAACCATGTGAGTTTTATTGTACTCTTATGGTGGTCTTCAAGACCGATTTTGGGGTTAAACGTCATCATAAGAATGTGATAAAACCCAAATTGTTACTTGGGTCGGTCTCGTTTTCCCATTTTTACTCTCTCGTTTTTCCAACCATAATTTTCTATTTGTCTTCTTTACCTGTCTCATTTTTCGCCCTTTTCAGTCATGAATTCCGCTGATTATTCTCCTTTCTGTTCCGTTCTGTTCTCTTTTCTTCCGTTTATCTTCATTTTCAGGTCCGTTTTTCCTCTTTTCCTATCTAGTTTTTTTGTTTTCTATTTTGTTAGCTCCTCGTCTTTTGTTTTGTTTACGTCTATTCCGTTCTATGATTTGGTTTTGGTCACCGTCCACTTATGTGAATGTATTCAGTTTGATCACGTTCCATTCTTCCTCTTTTTCTGTTACGTTCTGTTTCGATTTTATCCCATTTATCTTTCGTATTTATTTTTTTCTTTCCGTTTTCCTCTTCTCCTTTTCTTTGCTCACGTATTTTCTCCTTTTTATCTCATATTTTTACTCCATTTTTTTCTTTTGTATCCAGTATGTCTTCAATTTCGTTCTCATTTTCCTCGTTTTCTTTTTTCATTCTTTTATCTTATTTTTCTTGTTTTCTCTTCCGTTCTCCATCTTTATCTGTTTTTGCCTCGTTTTCCCTTTTTGCCTCCGTCTTCTTCTTTTCCTCTTGTTTTCTTTTTTGCATCCCATTTTCCCTCCAATTATCACGATTTTTTTTCGCTTTTTTTCTTTTTTTCAAACATTTTTTCATTCATTTTTTTCTTTTCTTTTTTGCGTTTTTCCTTCCTTTTTTATTCAGTTTGTCCAGGGGCCAGCAATGTCCCTGTTTGTCACGTTTTCCCTCGTGCGCTTTTCCATTTTTTCTCTCCAGGAGCAGCAAGAGATGGACTACCTTTGGATCTATCGGTAATTCGTCCGTGAATATGCTAAGAAAATCGACCGAAAAAACGGAACATTATATTGCCGTTGTTTTAAGGGGTAAAAAGAGACTTTTCGTATGTAGAAAAACATGAAAAATCCGGTGGTCTCAGCGCGTGGAAATGGTGAGAAGTTGTCCGTTTTACCCCATTAACCCCTGTTTATTAATTGTTTTGAAAGAATCATTTACAAACTATCTCAAATTTGAGATCCTTCGGTACGAAAAGCACAAGAATGTTTGGAAAAAGGAAAATGAGATACACTCAAGTCGCTTTTTACGCGAAGGATACGTCCCGCGTAAATCTCCGCGTAAATTCCGAATATCGCGTAAAAAACCCGCGTAAATTCTGAAATTCGCGTAAAAAACGCCTAAATTCCGAAATTCGCGTAAAAAAACCGCGTAAATTCCGAAATTCGCGTAAAAAAACCGCGTAAATTCCGAAATTCGCGTAAAAAAAACCGCGTAAATTCCGAAATTCGCGTAAAAAAAAGGGTAAAAAGCAACTTTAGCGTATTTTATTTGAATATAATATCATCTGGGGGTCTGATTTGCCCCATTCAACTCAAGAATTTTGTCTACAGTCAAAAAGCCAATTCGTTACTTTTATCAGAAGTTTTAAAGAAGGCATGTCTGTTCATCAGTTTCAAAAGGTCAGTAGATCGAATGACTATTAAGTTTTTTTTTACTAAAATGTCGTATAAGGGAATGTTTTGCCTTGTTTTACCCTACAGCTTGTATTAAAATCCCAGGAAAAAAGGATTTACTTTTAAAGTACTGAGGTGTGAACTAAAACTGATTTAAAAGATTCGAGACAATTGAGGAAATTAAACAAATAACAGATGTAGAAAATTGGAATAGAGTGAACATAATAAACAAAACAACTGAAATACAATAGGATAGTTGACTTAAAATATAAATTAAACTGAATCAAAATAGAATTATAAAATGGTTCAGGTTCCACATACCTAGTTTAGGTAATTAGAAACTATTGTTCCATAGTCCATCTTCTAATTAAAAGCCTAGCCACGTCAGTGGCCTCACTTTTTATTACCGTGAGAAAAAACCACAACTTCAAAACATTAGTCCTGCACCATTAACCTAAGGTAATATCCTCGTATCAACTTCCGAGTTCTTGTTTCTACCGGCACGGTGTTGGTTGGTTGGTTGCAAAGCAGGAAACGGTGTAGCAGAAGGGTCAGCAGGCCTGTCTTGTCTAGTCGGGTCGGTCTGGCAGACAGTTAGCAGATTCGCGCGCATAAAGGATACCTAGCGCAGATATTCCAGTCAAGATAAAGTACACCGGTTAGGGCATGCTGGTAGATTAAAACATTAATTTTTCATGCACTGCTGCAGTATCACGGGCAGGCCCAAGCACCACGACCGTCGGTGTGAATGGCACATTTCTTTGCTCGGCTGCTCGGTAAGTGGAAGTGCACTAATTACTTTTCAAGATTACATGGTTTCGGAAAGTGAGCTTTAATATAAGTTCTGGCCTGAGTATCCAGTTATCTCAGCGCTTGCCAAATCTGGTCGTTGAACTAATGGGCAGCAACGAGCATTTAGCCTCTCATAAAGAGGGTTACCTTTTAATGAAAGCTTTACTGCACAAATCGATATTTTGTTTCATTATAAAACTACAATTCCGGCCGTTATTAAGGAAGCATCTGCAAACAACTTCTCGGTTTTCAGTCCGGTTTCCTCTCTATTTTGGACACTGTTCAGCACTTTTAGCACCGTACAGAAAGCACTACCAAGGGAGAAGAAATTGAAAAAAGTTACATTCTCTTAGGATATAATTTGTGGAACAGAGCCGGTGAAATGCCGTAGTATGAAGCGAAACTCTAGATTCAGTACCGTGTTGAATCGGCACTTTGTGGTGGAAGGAATTTTCTATTGATATGCTAGGAACAGTATCCCGCAGAGGGGAAATATACAATGGACACGAATGTGAGAACCGCACCGTCGACGTTGCTTCGTCGTTAAATTTCATTTCATTCCATTCATTTTTAAACTAGCTATTGGTTTCAGCGGAGCCATTTGGAAAATATTGCTAATGATAGTACAAAAAAGCGCAAATGGAGGTACGGTACAAATGTACCTCTTGATTTGTTCATCATTTCTCAGTCTTTTTATTTCCTCTGGTGATAATTATTCTTCTGAAAAACAACGAAAAGTGGTACCTAAATAAACTGAAATACCTCAAATACCGCTGCTGCTTCGAATATAATTCAATATTCGTGTTGGATAACTCGCAACGGGATTTTCATTTTTTATTAAATTGGGATACAAATTTGGTACACAACAAAAATTGGATACTCCGCTCAACTCTGTAGGGACGAGGGCACTGCTGATTGTAGAATATGCGACATTGTTTGCTTGCAGAACGCAATAAAATATTCAGTTTATTCTGCCGTCCCGTGGATAAAAACAAGTCATCGAAAATCAATTGCGCTGTCGTGCACTATCAGGCTATGCATTCGAAAATGGATGCTCAGTGATTTGCATTTTTAAGGAATAAACGCAAAGAAATAGTGCTTCCAACTAAATGTCTAACATTGTTTTAAATTGGTTTTTCATATCTATTACCAGCGTATTTCAAATAACTGTAATATTTAGGTTGAGGTTTTCATTCCGCTAAAGCTTGTTTATTGTTATTTTCATTGATATTAGTGCTGAGTGCTCAGTTGATTAAAGTATATTTGTTCTATCTAGTTCTATTAGTTCTAAAATGGTTTCGAAATGGTTTTCAGGCAAAATAGTTTAGGAAGTATGACGCTTTTTTGTCATCATTTCTTATCTTCACGTCTGTTTACGTCGTCTTTTCGTAATTTTTTTTTACCTTTTTTGACATTTTCGGCACCTTTTCATCATATTTTTGACGTCTTTTGTCTGTTGTTCGTCGTCTCGTTACCTACTTATCATCACTTTTTACATCATCTTTCCATCGTCTTTTCGCTGCATTTTGTGTTGCCTCTTCGTCGTCTTTTTATTGTCTGCATGGTGCCTTTTTGCTTTTTTTTTAGATTGCCGACGCTTGTCTTTTGCCATTTCTTTGTTGTCTTTTCTTCGCATTCGTTACTGTTTTGTAATTTCTCTGTTTTTAACATTTTTCGTCGTGTTTTTGGTGGCTTTTTGCCGTTTCCGTTGTCTTTTTTGTTGTTGTTTCAACATCTTTCCGTATTCTATTAAAATGGAGAAGCGTTTGGTGGGAAGAATGGTAGACTGGATAAAACTGCAAAATTTCGATCTGGGACCAAAAATATATTGCGTAGTTCAATTGGCAAGTGGGACTCTTTCTCTCTTTCACACTCTCTCGGTTGATGCCCGAGTGTTTTGACAATTTAACTATTACCACTCGACACCTGTTCCACTGTATATTAGATAGTCTGATATCTAGTTTCCGTCCTTCCAGTCTAACCATTCGTACGCACAAACATACACTCCGTCTTTTCGTAGTCATTTGATTGTCTGTTTAACATGAAGTTGGGTCATCTTTTCATAGTCTTTTGACTTTTTTGTTGTTTTTTCGTCCGTTTGAGCCATTTGTCGTTGTCTTATTTGTTGTCCAAAGGCACCAAAAATGCTTCTGTTTCGTTCCTTTTTCGTTGTTTTACTCATTCTTCTGCATGTTTTGTCGCTTTTTTGTTTCTTTTTATCGTCTTTCGTTACCTTTTCGCCATTTTTTTACCATTTTTTCCATTTTTTCACTTTTTCGTCATTTTTCCATCTCTTTTACGCCTTGATTGTCTGTTCTTTGCGTTTTAATTATTTTTACATCATATTTTTGTGGTGTTTTCTAAAGGCTTAAATATTCATCAATTTCTAATTATCGCGCAAAAAGAGTGCGACTAATTAATGCCACAAGGATACGGATTCCAGTTACTTGCTTGTAAAGAGCAACCTTATTGGCTTGACAATAGCAAAGGATTAAAGGAAAGTTTTAAGTGCTTTTATCAGCTTTTCGTCATTTAATTGTTATCTCTTTGACGTCTTTTTGCTATCTTTTGTCATTTATTTTTATTCGCCGCCTTTTTGGCATCCCTCAGTTGCTTTTTGTCATCTTTTCATCGTCATTTGTTATTCTTTCACCGTTGTTTTTTTTTGCCATTTTTTCATCTTCTTGTTTGTCAAAACTTTTTGCTATTTTTTTACTGCCTTTTCGTCCATCTTTTGTCATGTGTTCATCGTCTGCATTACATATCTTGTCGTTTTTTAAACGTCTCTTAGTCGTGGTTGTTGTTTTTTTTGTCACTGTTTGGCGTCTTTTCGTCAAATTTTAAGCGTATTTTTTCATCACTTTTTCGTCATCTTTTCATTGCATTTTTGTCACTTTCGCAAAAAGAGTAAAGTAAGTGAATGCCAATAGGATAATGATTTCAGCTTCATAAAGAATAACCTTATACACCTTATATTAGTAAAGAGTTTTGAAGTTCTATTACACTACAGAAATCATATTGGGAACAACGAAAAGCACTAAACCTATCCTTTTTAGAGCCACAAGAAACATTCAAAACTGCCGTTCATGTAGTCACCACCGTATTTCATGTAGAATTTATCGAAACATATTTCTATATGTAACAAAATAATTTTCGAAACTAAATGACAGGGAGGACTAGGACTTTCACTTTGCGTTTTAGTAATTTTTTCATCCCATTTCTGTTGTGTTTTTCGAAGGGTTAAAAGTGAAACTAATTAATGCCAAAAGGATAAGGGTTTCAGCCACTTGTCTATAACTTTATTCGCTTGACAGTGGCAAAAGATTTTGAATTTCTAAGTTCTTTTGTCACATTATCATCGTCATTTAATTGTGTTCTTTTCGACGCCTTTTTGCAATCGTTTGTCATTTCTTTGTTGTCTTTTCTTCTTATTCACCGCCTTTTTGTCATTCCTCTATCGTCTTATTTTTGTCTTCTTTTAGGGGCCTTTTTGCTATCGTCGTATGCTGTTGTTTTTTTAGCTTTTTGCCGTTTTAGTCGTATTTTTTTATCTCTTTTCAACGTATTTTATTTTACCGTCTTTTTTGTTCCCTTATAGTACTTTTTTTACTATTTTTTCGTCAAGACTTTTTACTGTTTTTTACGACCTACTCGTTAGTATAAACCCTTTTTACTATTCTGAGCGTTTCTTTCACTCATAAGAACTTTTTCAGGACTTCAGAACTTTAATGAAGAATTTATCGAAACATATTGATATAGAAATCAAACAAGTGCGTGTCTAATAGCACAATGGACAAAGTAGTCCAAGTCCCCCCTAACAAAAAAAATAGCACATCCGCTTCCGATCCAAGTGGAACTCGATCACTCTTAGAGAGTCTAGATCTTGACTTCGGATTTTGGATGCTGAGCTCTGAACTCCAGGCTTTGTACTCTTGATTGAGATCCGTGCTTTCGGCTTAAGACGCTGCTTTCTGGAGCTTAGACTCTGGATTCTGAAATATATACTTCGGAATTTGGGCTCCAGACGGATGATCTTCGGATTTTGAATTTCAAGACTTCAGTTTCCGAGCTTAGTTCTTTGGAAACCAGAATCTGATCTGATCAGATCTGGACTCCTGGTTCTGAGTCCATACTGTAGACTTTGCAGTTTGAACTTTTGACTATGAATTCTGTAGTCTGGATCCTAGACGCTGAATTCAAAGTTTCCAACGGACTATTGGACGCTGGAATCTGAACTTTCCTCGTTGGATTTTGAATAGAACTTTGATCCCTAACGCTAGATTCTAAAATCAGGACTATAAACTTTCAAATGTGGACTATAAATTTTGGGCTTTGGATGTGGACTTTGCATTCCAAACTCAAAACTGTCCACTCTCAACTCTAGATGCTGCATTCTGGGCTCTGGACTTTGGATTCTAAGCTTTGGCTTCCAGATTTAAACGTCTAGACTTTAGACATCCAGGGTTCTGTTTCCATGATCCAGCATATAAACTTCAGACTCCGGACTGTACTGAGTTCCGACCCTTAGAACCTGAGCCACGGATTGTTTTACTCTGGAGTGCTTTGAAGTTTGAACCATGCGCTTTAAATTCTGAATTATGGACTTCGAACCTTTAACAGTGGGCTATTCATTGCAGATTCTGAGCTCTGGATGATAGACTCTGCAGCTACAAAATTTGAACTGTGGATTCTGAACTCTAAACTCGAGAATTTGGATTAAGAGTCTAGATCCAGAGCTTAAAGTTCAGCTCTCAACATGCAGATTCTAATCCAGTCTCTACGCCCTGGGCTTCGGACTCTGAATTCTTGATTCTGGGCTCTAGACTCTGGATTTTGGACTCTGGATTCTAGTCTCTGGACTGCAGACTCGAGAATTTGGACTCCGGACACTCTGGACTCTGAACTATCTACTCTGAATTTTAGGCTCTGGATTTTGTCTCTGGACTCTAGACTTGGGGATCTGGACTCTCAAAAATTCAGACGCCGAACTGAACTGGGCACGAGGATCTGGACTCTGGACTCTAGACTTTTGATTCTGGACTCCGCTATCAATTTTCGCTCTGTATTTTGGCCTCTAGTCTCTAGATTTGAGAACTTGGACTCTGAACTACAGACTTTAGGCGCTGAACCGGACTGGTCTCTTGACTTCAGAGGCGGGGATCTGGACTTAGGTCTCCAAAGTTTAGACACCGAATTGGACTGGACTTTGGTCAGTGTATTCTAGCCTTTGGACTCTAGACGTGGGAATCTGGACTGTAGACCCTGGACTCCAGACTTCGGACACCAAACGGTGCTCTGGGTTCTTGTCTCCAGACGCTGGACACTGGACTCTGGCTTCTAGATTCTAACTCGGAAATCTGGACTCCAAAATTCAGACGCCGAACTGGACTCTGGATTCTGGACTCTAGATTCGGGGATTTGAACTCCAGACTCTAGACTGCGGACGCTGAACTAGATTGGACTCTGGATTGGACTCTGGACTCTAGACTCTGACCTGTAGACTTTAGAGACGCGGACTCAGGATTCCCGTTTCAGGAATCTGGACTCCGGACTCTAGACTCTGAACTATGCCCTCTGAATTTTGGCCCCTGGACTCTAGACGTGGGAATCTGGACTGCGGACTCTGGACTCCTGACTTCGGACACCAACCTGAACTGTGGATTTTGGCCTGTGGACTCGGGAATCAAGACTCTAGATTCTGGCTTCCAGATTTCAGACACCAAACTGGACTGGCCTCCGGGCTCTAGAAACGAGAGGAGACGATCTGGACTCTGGACTCCAAAGTTTGGACGCCAAATTGGACTGGATTTTGGACTGTGGACTCTGGCCTCTGGATTCTAGACGTAGGGATCTGGACTCAGTATTCTGGCCTCTAGACTTTAGAGAAGCATATCTGGAATCTGGACTCCGGACTCTGGACTCTGCAGACTATACACTTTGCATTTTGGGCTATGGATTTTGGCCTCTGGACTCTAGATTTGAGGATCTGGAATGTGGACTCTGGACTCCAGAATTCAGACGCCGAACTGGACTGATCTCTTGACTCATGAGGTGGTTATCTGGACTCTAGACTCGGGGATTTGGACTCTGGGCTCTTGACTTCGTAGTCCGAACGCTGAACTAAATTGAACTCTGGACTCTGGATTCTGGTCACGAGACTCTAGATGTGGAGATCTGGACTCTGGACTCTGAACTCTGCACTTTGAATTTTCGCGTTTGGACTAGACTTGGGAATCTGGACTGTGGACTCTGGGCTTCAGACTTCGGACACAAACCTGGACTGTGGATTCTGGGCTTTGGACTTGGGAATCTGGACTTTGGATTTTTGAATCTTGGGGCGAGGATCTATTGGCAGGGAGTATAGACTCTAGACTCGTGGATCTGGTCTCTGGACTCTGGACGCTAGAGGAGAGCAGAGGACTGATCTCGCCGCGTCGGACGCCGAGCTCTGGATTCTAGACTTTGGACCTGGAGATTTGGACTCTTGATTATGGACTCCATACTTCGGACGTCGAACTGGACTGGAGTCCGGATTGCGGATTCTTGCCCTTGAACTTTAGGCGTCGGGTTCTGGACTCTGAATTCTGGTCTCCAGAATTCAGACACCGAACTGAATTGGATGCGGGGATCTGGACTCTGGACACTCGACACCGGACTCCGGACATAGGACTTTGGATGCTGGACTCTAAACTCGGAGATTTGGACTCTAGACTGCGGACGCTAAACTTGATTGGACTGTGGACTCTGGATTCTAGCCTCTAGACTTTAGAGCCGCATATCTGGACTATGGACTCTGCCTTTGGACTCTGGACTCTGAACTATGCACTCTGAATTTTGTGCTCTGGACTCTAGACTTGGGTATCTGGACTGTGGACATGTAGACTCTGCAACTGTAAATTTTGAACTCTGGATTCTGGATTCTAAACTCGGAAACCAGATTCTCCAGAGTCCAGAGTCCGGATTCTCCGGAATCCAGAGTCCAGATTCCAGAGTTTAAAGTTTAGCTCTCAACATGCAGATTCTAATCCAGACTCTACACATTGAGCTACGGACTTTGGACTCTTGGCTATAGACTTCGGACTTTGGACTTTGTACTCCGAGTTCGGGCCTCTGGACTGTAGACTTGGAGATTTACACTCCGGACTATGGACTCCAGGCTTCGGACATCAAACTGGACTGCACTCTGGGCTGTGAATTCCGGTCTCTAGACTCTAGACTAGGGATTTGAACTCTGGATACTGGCTTCTGTACTTCGGACGCCGAACTTTGGACTCTAAACTTGGAGATTTGAACTATGAACTCCAGACTTCATACGCTGAACTGGATAAGACTCTGGACTCTAGATTTGGGGATTTGGACTCTGAACCATGGACTCCAGACTTCGCACATTAAACTGGATTGTGGATTCTGGTTTCTGGACTCTACAATCGGCAATCTGAACTCTGGATTTCAGCCTCTGGACTCTAGGCTCGGGGATCTGGTCGCTGGACTCCTATCTTCAGACTTCAATCACCGAACTCCGGATTCTGGACTCTTTGTTCTAGACACTGGACGCCAAACTTTGCACTTTGATCTGTGGATATTAGGTTCTGGACTCTGAACTCTGAACTCTGAATTGGTGACTCTGAAATTTCTTCTCTTCTCAAATATCGACTTTGAACTTGCGACAGTGGATAGTGCCGTGGATATTACTGCAGATAATGAGGGGTGCACGCTGAGCCCTATTTTCTACTCTGAACTCTGGATGCTGGACTTTTGACTTTGGACTCGCAGTCGGCTCGTAGACTCTGGCTTGGTTTCCAGATTCTAGCTTTTAGATTGCGGCTTTTGGATTCTGGCTTCTGAATTCTGGCTTCCTGGCTCTAGCTTTCAGACTCTGATTTTTGGCCTTCAGATTCTGGACTCCTGGTGCTAAACTCTCGAGTATACTCTGTACATTCTGCATTCGGAGCTTCGGTTTTCGGTCTCTGAAAATTGAGGCCTGGATTCTTCGTTCTAGATTGTGGTAGTTAGTGTCTGAATACTAGACATAAGATTCTGAGTTCTTAATTCCAAAATGTAGCAAGTGGACTGTGAACTTTGTATCCCAGATTTTGGATACTGGTCTCCAAACGCTACATTCTAAACTATGGAGTCTGGACTCTGATTTCTTGGTTTTTGGCTACTAATTGTAGATTCCGGCCAGCAGTCTCTGGATTTCAGACTTCGAATTCTGATTTTTGGATTTTGGATAGGACGAGAAGCTGCCGCACGAGTGGATGGAAGATATGATTGTTCCCTTATAGAAAAGGGCGAAAGAGGATTACTCTGATGATTGCGGCCTGCAGGTTGCTCTCATAGATACTTGTTACGTCGTCTATCCCCAAAAGCAAGAGAGCAAGAGCATTCCATAGTGCAGTAATAGGAGGGTTTTATGGGGATCCGTACTACTATGCAATTTTTACACTCCAACAAATCCTTCAGAAATATCCGGAGTTCAACGTGCTCACGTGTCAGATTTTCGCGGATTTCAGGGCAACGTACGATACAGTCGAACGTGAAGAGCTACGGCAGATAATGTTCCAGAACGGGTTTCCCGACAAACTGACGCACTCTCGGGTCCTTTCGAATCGCACAGAGGGCTGCGGCTGGAAGATGAACTGCCCTGTATGTTATTGAAGCTGTGACTTCAGACTGACTTGCGCGTGTCGAAAGGTGCAACCAATAGGCGATGAATAGCCCAGGACCGAGTTGAATAGAAACAAGTTTTTGAGACACCACGAGCCTCCCTGGCTCTATGTTGTTCGTGTTCTGGCCTCTGACCCTAGCGAGATATTTTAACCAAGACATCGCCCCTGACAATGCACTAACTATGAGAGTAACTTTTGCTCCGTCAAGAGATTTTATTGACGTAATTTGAATTACACATCAACGAAAAGTAATGACGGGTCGGAATTCAAAACCCGTGTTGAAATCAACGGAAGTAAAACAGCTTTGATTCTAAGATTTTATCTCACGACCATTCATCAGGTAGACTCTGCTCTCAATTTATTGATTGCGGCTTGAACAAAAAAGACATGATTCTGACTGAGTAATAAACTGCAATTTTATTTTGTTCTAGAACTTTCGACTTAACCGAAGTTTCAGTTGAGTACCGGTGCTTGAATCGAAATCTACTAGCAAAATAAAAAGGTGATATCATCCTATCGTCAACGTAACTCAACGAAGACATTAAGAACCCTCCTTTATAATCTTCGCGTAAATCACTAGAAAATGATTTGTAGTTTCAAGCTACAGCCGTATTATTAGCACCACTACCGAGGAGGTACCGATAGTAGCATTAAACTATACGGTGGAAAACGCCAAGATAAATCTCACTTTTAACGCAGATTGTGTAAAATTAAGATAAATTTGTTCGTAAATTCTCACCCAAACTTAAACCGCTTCTTCCTATCCTATCATAAGTCAAAACTCATTTCACCCCCTCCTCCTCCCCACCTTAGGGGTGACATTCATCCAAATTTCCCTCGGCCGGTACGGCCGTTTACTGTCATGGTTCTCCGAGTGTCTGTGCCATAGATCAAGTGCAAGTCTCTCGTGGTTGAATTCAATAAATTTGTCACATCATTGCTGGCAGCTCATACTTGTACCTACTGTGTTGCGTCGTACCTACGACGACGGTTATTTACGAGCCAAAAAAGCTGGGAGCAGTCGGTCAAAACCGGTAAAGGATACTGTAGGATCAACCTGTGTGCTGTGCTGTGCTGTTCCGTGGTGGAAAGCAACAAGCAAGCACCAGTCCTACCACCAGTAGGTACCTACAACTTTTAAATCGATTATGGCTGTCGGCTTCTCTTGACACAATTTTTTCTGTGTTCTGCTGTCAGAGAGCATGGCACGTCCGTGGTTCTTCGTCGGTGAAATAAAACGATTTTTTTTGCTTCTCTATTTCCTGACCTGAGTAGCAAAAACACTCTATGGTAGGTACTATGGAATGTTGTAGTCATTTAATGTAGTGAATTATTAATCATGTTTTGTTCGTGAGAGGGGTGGAAGAGACAATGTATGTGTTTGTGAGTGTACTTTGCAATTGTAGGTGCGCAAAATTGTGCTGCAAATGTTACTAGAGGAGGGTTGAAAAAAAAGAGAGTACTCACTGCTGCTGCTGCCGCCGGTAGATGGCGTCGCTGCGGTCGGTAGGTCTGCCATAATTCCTACAGGTACTGTGAACCAGCCGGCGGAACGGAAGTCGATGGAAGCTGTCGGCTACACGGAACGGATTTCACACACGCAAGCTGCTTTGTTCGGGGTGGGGTACTCCCTCCGGCCAGCGGGGAGGGTCCGTCGGGTCGGGAGAAATGAAAAACTCTGTTGCTCACTGCCGTGAGCTGTCCTCGACATTAACGGTACCCTCCCAAAACGGCGGCGGGGGCAACGTTTTGACGTTCGTGTTTAAGGGTGAAATAGGAGCAACCATCGTCGGGCCCGGTTCTGGCCGATTGACACGAGATGGTTATTAGCGCTTATTGCGGTTAATATATGTGTAGGAACCCAACCAGGCAGGAGGAGGCACACCTTGTTTGCTGCTGCTGCTGTCGGTCTTTGTTGTGATTTTCATGCTAAATTGAAGTGCTTCTTCAGGCTTGTATCATTCCGGCTGACATGCCGTGTTTCGAAAGTGTCGATTCGGCAACTGGTTAGTTGGGTATAGTCGACCGTTGATAGCACTATTTGCCTGAAAGAAGTATAGGAAACAAAAAGAATTTTTGAATTTTTACTGCGATGATTGAGCGCTGAAAATCAAAAACAAATGTAATACAAAATGTATCCTGATGGCGTCTATTTGCTCTCATTTGTAGTCGGTTTTGGTATTACTTGTCGCTTAATCGTCTTCTCAAAGTCTTTTATGCGTTTATTTTTAGTTTTTTTCGTTGTTTTTGCCTTTCTACTATATAAATATATAGTATAAAGGTATAGAAATCACTTGGAAAACCGGAAATGGAAAGAAGGTCCTGCGGGCCGAATGTTACATACCATTCGACTCAGTTTCGAAAACTGAGCATTTTCTGTGTGTGTGTATGTATGTGTGTGTGTGTGTGTGTGTGTGTGTGTGTGTGTGTGTGTGTGTGTGTATGTGTGTGTGTGTGTGTATGTGACGCTTTTAATCTCACTCACTTTTCTCGGAGATGGCTGGACCGATTTTAATGTTCTTAGTGTCAAATGAAAGGTCTAGGTGTCCCATTGGTCGCTATTGAATTTCATACTGATCGGACTTTTAGTTCAAAAGTTATGTATAAAAATACGAAAAATATGGGACTTCATTATCTCATAGGTCTCTTAACCGATTTGAACAAAATTGATTGCATATGAAAGAGGAGCCTTGCAAACCCTTAACTTCCAAATTTCATGACGATTGGACTTGTAGTTTGAAAGTTACATAAAGAAATGTGAAAAAATAGTATTTAAAACATATTTATGTAACATATAAGCATTAATTTAATGAAAAACATCACACATTTTCTGATTATTTGAAAATTACTGCTGAGATCTATCAAACGAAACCGAGTTATTTAAAATCGAACGCTTCATTCAAAAGTTATTCAAACTTTAACCCTTAAGAACCGTATATTAAACCGTTAAAACGTGTGAAATCAAAACATGTCAATCAAATGTTGATTGTATTCAATGTATGAGATGTGTGTGATGTATGTGTGTATGTATGTATGTATGTATGTATGTATGTATGTATGTATGTATGTATGTATGTATGTGTGTATGTATGTATGTATGTGATGACAATTTGCAATTTTAAAATTTGCAATGAAATTCAAGAAAAGTGAGAAACATGTCAATTGTCTGAAGTTTTTGAAGCCTCTTAGTGGAATACGAACTCTGAAATTAAAGAAAAGAAAAAACTTTTACCGACTAAATTCCACTATTTAATATTTATTCGCGACAGATACGTATACGCTTTGAAATACGTATCTGTTGCAAATAAATATTAAATAGTGGGATTCAATCGAAAAGTTTTTTCTTTGAATTCAGATTTCAATTGTCATTTTCTTCACTTACTGTTACTCACAATTATACAAGAAAAGCAGTTTATTTAAGCATGTAGGTATAGTGGTGTATAGAATCAAAATTACTAGTGAGTTGATTTTTCCAAATAAATTTGTACAAATTCCAAACAAATTCTGCGCATCAATAGATGCTCTTTTCAATCAATAGTATTTCCCATTCCCAGAGCTTAGAAATGTTATATGAAAAATAGGAAGTAAACGTTGCACGATAGAATTTTTGTAAGATTTGTTTTCGTTAGTGATATTTTAAAGGACATAAGACATCTGTCCTTTAAAATATCACTAACGAAAACAAATCTTACAAAAATTCTATCGTCATGTATCATGTTTTAATAAATAAATCAAAAAAAGACAAGCACTGGGAATCATATCGATCGTATTTCCCATTCTCAAGCATGTTTATGGCGCAGCTTTGGCACTATTTTTCGACCTCATCTTGTTTTCCTAACCCTCTAACATTGTAAAAACGATGCGATCAAGCTAATGACTATCTTTTCATGAAAGTACATTCAAAAGAAGCTTAAGTTTTGATTTTCATGCAAAAATAATCATCTGAAGGAGCGCTAGCTAAGAAATAGTTCCATTTCTCGTTTTCATATCTAATGCTCTATTCAGTAATTTTTTTCTAATTCAGATATATTGCAAAATTGAAGCCAAGCAAACCAATAGTAAAATTTTGAGATTAATCATTTTGTTGTAGATATCCTTTTTCTTCAAAAGCGAAATATAATAATAATTTTTCTGAACTCTTGTTTTTCAAAGATGCTAACTTTTGAATGCATGGTATTAATATCAAAATATCAAAAAATCTGCTATGAACAAATACTTCATATTGTCAATTCAAAACAAGTTTCGTATGTGGCTCTGAAGCCCGAAAGTTAAGGCCATCTGTAGACCCGTTAGAGGGTTAATTTCTAATTTTCTATACATATTCATTCAAGTCTGTAAAAATTATCTTTTGTGTTTACATTATTTTTCTATAAATATTATAAAACTAAATAAGGTGTTCATCAAGTAACATAAATGACGCTTACATATTTACGCACCCAAGGAAAGAAAATATAATTATTCTACACAATACGTTGTGAATTTTACTGGCAAATAAGGATTTTGAGGAATAAGGAACGGATATTTAAAAATATAGTCTAATATAACATCGATACATCTACAATTAAGTTCCTGAGAAATTTGATAAAGATTATTGTGGCAGTAGAAAGGCTAGGTCACGCCGCTAGGTGGATTAATTCGGGTTTTTACTATCTCTATTGACATTCTCTGTCACTTTTTTGAGTTTTTTCGTTATTTTTTTATTGTTTTTACGACACGTTCTCGCCATATTTCTGTCATCTCTCGTATTTGCCGTGTTTTTTGTTTGTTTTTTGTTTCGGCATCTGTTTATCGTATTTTCATCATTTTTACATCATTTCTTTGACTCTTTTCAGGGTGGAAAACAAATTTTTGGAGCATCATAGTGGAATACGCAACCTGAAATTAAAGAAAAGAATCGGAATCGGAAGGTTTTCATTTCTTTAATTTCAGATTCCTTTAAGCGGTTTGTGGTCATATTTTATTGTTTTTATGGGGTTTTTCATCGTATTTTTGTCGTCTTTTATTTTAATCGGTTTTTCTTCTACTTGTCATCACTTTTTCGTCATCTTTTCGCTGCCCCTTCATCGTTTTTTGTCCTCTATTTGTATTTTTTCGTTATTCATATGTGTTATTTCTTATGTTCTCATTTTCGATGCGTTTTTGCCGTCTTTTTTTCATCTCTCAGTCGTATTTTTGTCATCTTTTCGTCGTCTGTTAGTCATTTATTATCCTTCGTTTTTGCGCTTTTTCAACGGCATTTTACCTCTTTTATCATTGTTATTGTTTTGGCACCATCATGTGTAGTGTAAAGTGTTGATTTTCACTTTCATTTCGACGTTCTTAATCCGTCTATCCAATATTCGTCATCTTTTTAACATATTTTGTCGCCTTTTTGACGCTTTTTCAATGATTTTTGTTGTGTTTGTTTCTGTTGATTTTTTACGGGGGTTCGCCATTTTTGTCACTGTTTTGGCATTTTTTGTCATCCTAATTTTCTTTTTATGTTATTTCATTGTCCGTTTGTCATTATTTTTGACATTTTTAAACGTCTTTTTGTCGCGTTTTTTGTTTACTTTGTCGTTTTTAACACTTTGGCTTCTTTTTGTCATTGCTTTGGCATCTTTTTGTCATGTTTTTGTTGTCTTTTCTTCGTATTCGTCATCTTTTCATCGTAGTTATCATTATTTGTCTTGCTTTTCTTCTCTTTGTTGTTATTTTGGCATCTCCTTATCGTTATTTTGTCTTCTTTCAATTTCAAAATCAAATTTCAATCAAAATTCAATTTAATGGCGCTTTTGGTTGATCGCTTTCTTGTCGTCTGCCGTAATCCGTTTCAATGGGCTTTTCGCCTATTTGTTATTACCTTTTCGTCGTGTTTCCGTCCCCTTTTTGCTGCCTTTTGGCTTTTATTTCGTCGCTTATTTGCTGTCTTTGTGTCATTCTTTCGCCGGCCTGTTGTCATCTTTTTTTGTCTTTTCTTCCTATTCAGTCTCTTATCTCTCTAACGGGCAACTCCGTAAAAACGAGCTAATTATCATGAAAGTACACACAAAAAAAACCTTAAGTTCTGATTTTCATGCAAATATAATTATCTGGAGAAGCCCCAGGTAAGAAAAAGTCGAATTTCTCTTTTTCTTTTTTCATGTCTAACGCTCTGCCCAGATATTTTTTCAATTCAGATATATTACAAAATCGAAATAATGCATGAAATTTACTCATAGAAATTTTTTTAGGTCAATCATTTTGTTCTAGATGTCCTTATCCTTCAAAAGTAAAAAAGGGAATATTCGCGCAATAATTATTTTTGGAATTTCTGTTTTTGAAAGATGATAACTTTTGAATGTATGATCAGAATGTTATGATATTAGTATCAAAATGTCAAGAAATCTGTTCTGAACATATTATGCGTATTGCCATCTAAAAACAAACTTCGTATGGGGCCCTGGAGCTCCAAAAGTGAAGGCCATCTACAGACGGTCTTACCCGTTAGAGGGTTATTGTCATTTAATTTGTCGTCGTCCATTTGTCGAATTTTCTTCGATTTTTGTCATCTTTTCATCGTCTTTTGTCGTTTTTTTACATTTTGTAGTCATTTTGACACTTTTTGCCAGTTTTTCGTCATCTTGTTTGTTGTCAGTTGTCAGTCAGTCTTTTTGCTCTGTGTTGTTCTGCCGTCGTACATTCGACATCTTGTCGTCGTCTTTTTAGCATATTTCGTTGCCTTTTTGACGCTTTTTAAACGCCTTTTTTGTTGTTCTTGTTGCTGTTTCGTTTCAAAGTCTTTTTGTTAACTTTTCATCCGGGTTTCGCCATTTTTTTCAAATCTTTTTCGACATCATTTCTTCGCATTTCCGTCGTCTTTATATCATCTTTTGCCGTCTAGTCTTCATCGCTTTTTTATTATTTCAGTCGGCTGTTCACCGTTTTCGACGCTTCCTTCCCAAGCAACACAGCTTGTTCTAGAATAGTATAACATTACATACATCAGCACTTCTCTATTACCAGAAAAGCGCAAAAAATTGAAGTCTAATGAAACAACAATTGAAAGAAGTATGTATCAGGTTATTTCATACCATTTTAAAACATTATTATAGCATAAACTACAACTTGTTCTTCCAGTAGTTGAAATTTAGTAATGGAGATATAATAAAAACTTTGTGTTGACATGTTGACAAAAAAAAAATTATTCATTTTATATGAGCTGTCAAATAAATTCATGTTATCACAAAACATCTCAAAACCTTAATAATAACGACACATGTTTTCAAAGTATGTTTATAGTACTCTTAAACGACTACTTTCCCTGAAGATTATTTTCTAGCTTGTTTTGTGTGTTACTTGGGTTTTTACCTTTCTTTCGTCAGCCTGTTGTCTTTTCTTCGTATTCATTGCCCTATCGTCATTTCTTTGTCGTATTTTTGTCATCTGCTCGTCTTAATTTGTGTCTGTTTTCGTTTTGTTATTTCCGTCTGTTCACCGGCTGTTCACCGGTTTTGATGCTTTCAAACGCCTTTTTGTCGTGTTTTTTGTTTTCATTGTCGTTTCTTATCATGTCTTTGGTATTTTTTCGTCGTCTCATTGTTTTCTTTTCGACACCGGTTTGTCCTCTTTTGGTCATATTTTGGTTATCTTTTCTTCGTATTCGACGTCTTTTTGTCGTCTCTCTGTCGTATTTGTCATTTTTGTCGTATTTTTTATCTTTTTATGGTTGTTTTGGCGTCATTTTCTAGTCGCTATTTCGTCGTATTTTCGCCTTCTTTACATCGTTTCTTTAACTGAAGTTTTTTTTTTGAAGTTCGAAAACAGACACCGATGAAGCCTGCAAGTCGTAGGCGAAATACGTATCTGTCGCGAATAAATATACATAGTACAATTTAATTGGAAATTTTTTTTTATTCATCTCAGGAGATCGTTCCTTTGTCTCTTTTCATCGGTTTGTTGTCATATATCATCGTCTTTTATGGCATTTTCGGTCGATCGCTTCTTTTTGGGTTTTTTCGCCTATTTGTCATTATCTCTTCATAATGTTTTCATCATCTTTTTGCTTCCTTCTAACCTTTCTTTCGACATCCTGTTATCATCCCTTTGTTGTCTTTTCTTCGTATTCATCGCCATATCGTCATTTCGTTATCGTATTTTTGTCATCTGCTAGTCATTTTTTATCTCTGTTTTCGTTTAGTTTTTTGTTGTTTATCGCTTTTATTGTTTCTGTGTTGGCGTCTTTTGTCGTCTTTTCTTCAGTTTTTGCCATCTTTTCATCGTCCTTTATCGACGATTTGATATTGTCCTTTTGTTACTCTTTATTACGCTTTGTTTTTTCACCAACTTTTCATAACTTTTTCGTCATCATTACATCGCATTTCCGTCGTCATTATGCCTTTTTTCATATTCGTCGTCTTTTGATCGTCTCTGTCGAATCTGTCATTTTTTGTCGTGTTTTTGTTTTTTTTGGTGTTATTTTGGCATCTTTCGTATCGTATCGTATTTTAACCATATTCACATCGTTTCTTTATCTCTTTTCAGCGATAAAGCGTTTTCATATTTTATCGTTTTTTATGCAGTGTTTAGTTAATCATGGTTTTTTAGCAGTTATTCACCGCATTTTTGTGTCTTTCATCTTTTTTCAATGGAGTTTTCGCCTATTTGTCATTACTTGTTGTTATCATGTTTCCATCGTCTTTTTGCTGCCTTTTATTCGTTCTTTCGTCGTCTTTTTGTAGCCTGTTTATTGTCCTTTTTTAGTTCGTTTGTCGGCCATTTGTCATCTATTGTTGCCTTTTCTTCGTATTCATTGTCTTATTTTCATTTGTTTGTCGTATTTTTTGTTGTGTTTTTGTCGTATTTCTGTCATCTGTTCATCTTTTTTGTTCGTTTTTGATTTGCTTTTTTGTTGTTGTTTTTCGACGATTTCTGGCGTTTTTATCGCGTATGTTTTTTGTTGCGGTTTCGGCGTTTTTTCGTCGTTCTTTTTTCCGTTTTTTGTTATCTTTTCGTCGTCTTTTGTCATTTTACCATTTTTTATTGTCGCTTTTTGCCATTTTTTCGTTGTTTTGTTTGTAGTCTGTTGCCTGTTTATTGTTTCTATGTGATTCTTCCATTGTATATTCGATATCTTTTCAACGTCTTTTCAGCATATTTTGTCACCTTTTTGACGCTTTTTAAACAACTTTTCGTCATTTTTGTTGTTCTTGTTGCTTTTTCTTTCCATTCCATCCCATTTCTTTTTCTTCGCCATCTCCTCAAATATGTTTCGTCATAAATTCTTCGCATTTCAATTTTTCCGCATTTTCTCGTCATTATGCTATCTTTCCGTTGTCTTCGTCGTATTTTCATGTTATTTCCATCGTCTGTTTGCCGCTTTTGACATTTTAAAACGTTCTTTTGTTGTTTTTTTTTCGTCGATTTTTGTTGCTGTTTTGGTATTTTCTCGTCATCTCATTGTTCGACACCTTTTTGCCATCGTTTTGTTATATTTTTATTATCATCATTTTTTGTCGTCTCTTTGTCACTTTTTTGCCAATTTGTCCTGTTTGTTGTCAGTGATCTTTTTATTGTCTCTATGCTATTTTTCGACATTTTTTCGTCGTCTTTTTAGCTTGTATTGTCGCCCTTCAGATATTTTTTAAACGATCTTCTGTAATTTTTTCTACTTGTTGCTGTATTTTTTCGCTATCTTTTTCACTATCATTCCATCGCATATGCGTCGTCATTACGTCGTCTTTCGCCACCTTGCTGTTAATCGCAAACGGCGCAGAAATCTTTTTGTTGCATGATGTTTCGGTTTTCTTTTCTTTGCATTCGTCGTCTTTTTGTCTTCTCTCTGTAATGTTTTTATTATCTCTTCACGGTCTTTTTGTCATCTTTTTGTCGTTTTCTGACGCCTGTTTTTGTCACTTTTTTGAGCGATTTTTACCGTTTTTTGACATCTTTTTGTCGTTCTCTGACGCCTGTTTTTAGCATTTTTTGTCACTTTTTTAAGCGATTTTTACCGTTTTTTGGCATTTTTTGTCACTTTTTTGAGCGATTTTTACCGTTTTTTGATTTTTACATCTTTTTGTCGTTCTCTGACGCCTGGTTTTGGCATTTTTTGTCATTTTTTTGAGCGATTTTTGCCGTTTTTTGGCATTTTTTGTCACTTTTTTGAGCGATTTTTACCGTTTTTTGAGACTGTTTTGGCGTATTTTCATAATTGTTTCTTCATATTTCTATCATCTTAAATCGTCGTTCTGTCTTTTCGTCACTTTTTCCTACTTTTAGTAGTTTTATTGGTTGTCAATACAACAAAATGTTGTCATTTTACTGCCTCTTTGTCGATCTCTAGTCGCCTTGCTGCAGTGTATTCGTCATCTTTTCGACGCCTTCTTGAGGATTTTTACATAAATTTTTGTTGTCTTTTGTTATGTTTTAGTAGCTGTTTTAGTGTCTTTTCTTCGTCTTTTTATCGTATTTTCATGTTAGTTCCGACATATTATCATCGTCTGTTGCCGTATTTTTGTCAATTTTTCATTGTAACTGTCGCTAGGAAAAGGCAAACCCAAGCAATAATTTCGGTTTTATTACACCCTTATGATGGCTTTTATAACCAAAATTGATCATGAAAACCGCAATAAGAGTGCAATAAAACTTACGTGCTTACTTGGGAAGTCAATTAATGCAAATAAGACAAGAAATCCAGCTACTAGGTTATAAAGACCAACTCTATTCGCTTGAAGACAGTGAAGTTCTATCGCACTACAGAAACCTTATTAGGAACTGTTGAAATATGCGAAGAATTACATACGAAAATATTTCACTTTACATCCGTACTTCAACCAGGAAAATGTCATTATTACAATTAATTTGAATTTACTACGGTCCACAAACATTAACGTAGATCTTCCCTTTTTAGTACACTACTCATTAGAGTAGTAAACTCCCTTTACTATTTTGTTCGTTTCTTTCTCTCAGAAGAACTCTATGAGAAACTTTCATATCGGCTCTTAAAGAATAAATTGGTGCTTTTCAGGATATTATTCCCTTGTATGTAGCGTACTCGTGAGATTTGTAACTGAACTTTTTTACCCTTTTCCGTGAAGTTTATGAAAATCCATAGATTCGAGGACTTGATTCGTAGGTCAGTAGAAAATTCCTAAATCCGTAAAACTAAGGATAAATCTGTTGATCTGGTTTCACTGGTCACTTCCCGCAAATTACATTTAAATCATTCCGGTTCTAACACGTGTAACCAACCAGGGCGAACAATCACGAATCTTCAATAAAGCCAGCAATCTACCGTAGCTGACGGTTAGCATCATTGCATTGCACATGAATTTATGATCCCATTAAGCCATCCTGCAAGAAGACGAATGCCCTAAAACTGAAAACAGAGCAAGCACATAAATTTGCACGCCTTTTCGAAAAGGTCACGTTGAAGAGATGACCCACCCTGGCTGGCTGGCTGGCTGGGTGGCTGGCCGGCCGACGTCGACGGGAGATGTGTAACGACCGCACCGGTCGGTCGGTGCTTGATGATCTCTTGTAGAATGAAGTCAAGCGCCTACAGCTGATTGTAGTAGATGACAATGACTTCTGCTTTTGCTTGTTCAATTTAAACAGAGTTTAAATTGATGTGACAGTTTTAATATGGATGATAGAGTTACTAAAATTGTGCGTGGTAATCATAACGACAGTGCAATTAGGAACTAAATGAGTAATATTTGCATTCAAATTAATGATTTTTCCTATAAGGACTTTAGGCTGCAGACGAAATTCCATAAGTTTATAGTTGAAGTTGTTAAATCTAATGTGGAAGCGTTTTGCCCATCCGGTTATAGTTATTGCATCAACAGAATGGAATTAAAATAGTTTTATTGCCACAACAAGCGATTAGGTTTAATCAGGATTTGCTAAAAATGACGGTAATTCATGCTGCACACTAAAAAAGGCGAACGAGCAGACAAACTTACATTGATGACAAGGTACAACTGATCCCCCGTCAAGGCGATATCGACCGTAATTGCCCGCATTCCAGTAGTTTTACCAAGTCGAGAGATAAATCTTGAAACCGACCAACACCAGATTCAAGCTGGTCCTTAACCATCAAACTCGAATCAGTAATTACACCTATACTGTGTGGACTGTGTAAAAAGTTCACAATTAACAATCTCGTTTGATTGCTTTAGGGATATTTCACACTTTTCTTTTAGTGAAATCAAATCCTAAGAAATTCACCTTTTGTGAGCGGGAAAAACAAATTTCAGATTAATAAAAACAAATTGAAACACATAGCTTTCCTCCGGTGAGCAGCATCAGCAGGTGCTGTGCAAAACATTGCACACTAGAACGAAATATAACGCAGGTCAAAAAGTCACCAACGGGGTTTCTCGTCGAGGATGATCGGCTGTAGCTGTAGCATGGCACTGCTATGCAGTTTATTAGCTGGCAAAGGGGCAAACGGATAACAATAAATAAATCGCACTCTAGCTCATGGGGAATATTTCTTTCGGGAAAAGATTAAACTGAAAGAAACTGGGTCAACGAATAGTAGAAAGAAAAAAAACGTGATATAGGTAATACGCTTGATAGATCGTTAAATGTATAATAAACAGCAAACAATAATTGTTCAATAACACTTTTTATTTCAATTCCAATTACAGGTCGGATTGCTTATCCGGAAGCACGATTATCTGGGGACTCGATTATTATCCGGGATTTAATCTCGAACGAGTGGAAAAAATTAGCCTTCATTTGCAAAACGTAAATCCCATAGCTTTCACGTGATATGAAAATTTTAGCCTCAATAAGCTTAGCTAGGACGACCAATTAGCAGGGTTGGCACGCACGGTTTGGTTCAATTTTACTCTTTTGGCCAGTGAGAAAGACCCAGGTAGCACCGAATCGTATAATAACGGGTGGCAACTAAAATTTTGGAATTTTTTCGCGGCCCTTAGGCTCAACAACAAATGAGCTCAGAGAGAAATGAGAGTATGTATGTATTAGTTCTCTTTCTCTCCTCTTTTTGTTAATATTTTTTGTTTTGTTTATGCTTGCCCTGTTTTGTTAAAAATGGCGTCAAAACAAAAAGCATTTCGGAAGCGCGTTGTACATTTCTACGAACTGCAACAGAAATCTCGCCAAAAAGTATACGGTTTAACATATTCTCAGATGCCCAACAACTATTCGCAAGCAAGATAGTGGAAGATCAGCCAAAATTATGGACGCAGAAGGACATCGTTCTCTTTCTCGTTTCTTCAACAACAAGCCCTCTGGTTTTGCAATCAATTAAGATGCACCAGACGAATGTTTGAACAAAATTTTGATCCCGTTTGTACAAAAACTTCATGTAGATAGACAATACGTGTTTTGACCGGATAGAGCATCATCGCATTATGCCAAAAAACACAATTCCTCCTGAATACCCATTCGATCCCAGTTTTACCCAAAAACCACAACCCGAAAAATCTATCTCAGTGCGCCCAATCGAAGATTTCTTCGAGATTTTGAGTTCCTTGGTATACAAAAATAACTGGAGAGACATGAATTGCAAACAGTTGATTGGTAGAACGAAGAGATGCATTCGCAAAGTTGACATGATGGCCGTACAACGCTCCAGTTTCGACATCAAACGAAAGCTTCGCCGAATAGCCGATTACGGACCGTTTTTAAATGTACACTAATTTATTTTTCAACTATGGATAATGTATCTTTAATTTCGATAAATCAGATCTTCTTTATGTATCTTTATGTTTTTTTTTACAGCTTGAGAAAAAAATTCCAAAATTTTAGTTGCCACCCGTTAATGTACGAAAATTATCGTAGTTATCCATAGCATAGCATAGCATAGCATAGTTTGACTGTCCGTGAGTTGCCCGCGATTGATCTAGAACAGCTGAGATTGCACAAAGAGCTACCAGAATGATGCTTGGGAGTAGCAGATCATTCTCAGTGTACATTTTCTGATGATCTAATTTTTTGTGATGATCAATAGCAACGCTGGCCACACCCATACAGGCCAATTTGTGAGGGAATGGCATGTTAGTCCGACACTTACTGCTACTAGAGACCGAGGAATCCTCTGCATCATCCACAAGTGTCACAGGAACGAGTTGTTAGTAGAAAGGAATTGATCTGGAGGCCACCGAGGCATGTGGTGCGATCACTGTTTCGATTCGTTCGAAATCGTGCGCGGTCAGTTATTAAATACCGATAGATACCGATACCGATGTTTGAAAATTATCGTAATTATCCTTTAACAAATTCGGAACCGTAACTAAAGTATGATAAAGTGGGCCCAAGTTGATTTTCAATCATACATAATAATTGATGCATATACGATTTTCACCACAGAATTGTATAGCAGCGCTCCATAGAGCGAGTCGCGCTTAATCGAAGAATGTCGTATATAAATACTATTCATCATCACGTATATCGCCTCCAAAATAGTACGGATATGCCAGTTTTGCGCATCAAGTACGATTTTATAGAACACATATCTGTAAGTAATGCTGATTTTAAACTTTTACACACATACCAGAGAATCCGGCGCGCTTAGCTACGTCATTCAAAAAGGAAAGGGAAGGTGTATATTACTGAAGATTTGCTTAATCGTAATCATACCTACATCATCAAGTTATCTTTCGACAAACTAAGCAAGTCCTACGTCAAATCACACATTTATAAGTCAAAGAAACAATTTCGGTTTTATTACCAATACTTGAAGCGACATCATGTTTTTGTAGCAATGAGTTCTATCCTCAGTCACCTCACTGGTCGACTGCTGGACTGCTCGATTGCTCAACTGGTTGACTAGACTGCTCGACTGGACTGGTCGATTAGACTGCTCGGTTTGATTGCTCGACTGGATTGCTTAACTGAACTGTTCGGTTCGACTGTTCCACTCAACTGCTTGATTGAACAGATCGACTTGATTGCTTGACTGAACAGCTCGATTTAACTGCTCGAGTGGACCACTCAACTTAACTACTCGATTCAACTGCTTGACACATTTGCTTGACTTACTACTAGACCCGACTGTACGACTTAACTGCATGATTGAACTGCTCGACTGGACTGTTCGATTCGACTGGTCAACTGGACTGCTTGACTGGACAGCATGATTCATCTGCTCAACTTAACTGCTCGACTCAGCTGTTCGATTCGACACTCGACTCAACTGCTCGATTTGACTGCTCGAATGAACTGCTTGACTCAATTATTCGACTGGACTACAGTAATGTTCCGATTTTGCCAGCCCCATGTTGAATTTTGGGCTGACAAAATGGGGAAACTGACAAAATAGAGATTTTTTTTTAAATTCAAGACTTAAGACCTCGCAATATCGATATATTTAACCCTCAATTGGTCAATCGAAAGCTGGTTCATTGAGCTTTGGGCACAGCACACTGGTCCAGAACCTTTTTTGGTTCGCATTAGCTTTGAGCAGGAGAACTTGCTTTTAGATTTTTGAAACCTTCGGAAGTGTTTCTTAAAATTAAAAGTTCTATCATCTAGCGGAATTCAAATTTTGATTAATTCCCCTAAAAGTGCAAGAAATTTTGCTGAAGACAGTAACCTTCTATCTCTTCAGCAAAGGTAGAAAAATCCTATTTCTCATGAATGAGAAATCGTAAAAATCAGTTTTTCAATTCTAACTGTTTTTGTAGTTGTTGTATGACTTTTTCATGTTTAACAAAGTTCTACAAATAGTAAAAATACACAATATTGCTGAATATAGTATACCTTTATCTTTGCTTGTTTAGGCACTCTAGAATTTTTACTATAAAAATACCCTAATTTTGACACCGAATTACTCGCAAGAAGGCGTCATTTTATTCAAAAACTCTTCCCTGAGAACCAGAACAGTTTTAAGCAGGCTGAAAAGTTCTATGAATCATGTTTAAAAGCACAAAAGTTAATCAAAATTTATAGGCTGACAAAATCGGGATAAAAAGCTGATAAAATTGGGGGTAGACAAAATCGGTGGTAGATAAAATCGGGAGCTGACAAAACCGGAACATTACTGCATTCAAATCGGCTGCTCGACTCAACTGCTCAACCCGATTGTTCGATTCCACTGCTCGACTAGACTACTCGATTTGATTACTCGACTCAACTGACAGCTTGATTCAACAGCTCGACTAGACTGCTTGACTTAACTATTCAACTCAAACTGTTCGACTTAACTGCTCGACTGAACCGCTTGACCCGACTGCTCGAGTAGACTGCTCGACTAGAATACTCGATTCAGCTGCTCGACTGGACTACTCGACTTTACTGCTCGATTAAACTGCTCGATTAACCTGCTCGATTAAACTGCTCGGTTTAACTGCCCAACTCGACTGCTCGACTCAACTGCTTCACTGAACAGCTTGATTTAACTGCTCGACTAGACTACTCGATTTGACTGCTCGACTCGACTGCTTGACTTCTGTTTGACGCGACAGCTCGGCTGGACTACTCGGCTCAACTGCTCGCCTGTACTACTCGAATCGACTGCTCGACTCAGCTGCTCAATTGGACTACTCGACTCAACTGCAAGAATAAACTGTTCGACTGGACTCCTCGACTCAACTGCTAGACTCGACTGCTCGACTCAACTGCTCGAATGAACTGCTTGACTCATCTGTTCGACTTAACCGCTTGACCCGACTCGACTCAAGTGCTTGACTAAACTACTGGACTTGACTGCTCGATTGAACTACTCGACTTAACTGCTCGATTTAACTGTTCCACTTGACTGCTTGATCTGACTGCTCGACTCAACCACTCGATTCCACTGCTCGACTCGACTGCTCGACCTAACTGCTCGACCGGACTGCTTGACTGAACAGCTCGATTTAACTGCTCGACTTGACTATTCGACTCGACTGCTCGACCCAACTGCTCAATTCGATTGCTTTTCGCAATATCATACGGTCGGCGTTAATTCAGACCGGACCAAGCCGCAAAATTTTAAAAAATGAGCTAATGACAGCAAACGATCAAGAATTTTTTAAGCAACAATTTACTCTAATCAGACTACATAAATGTTGCAAACAGCCAGAGTTATAAGATGATTTCGAACGATTGATAGCTATTAACCACACAGAGCAGCAAACTTTGAATGCGTTCTTCTCGAAAAATTACCAGTCGGTAAAAAATTGTAGTGATTGTAGTTCTTCTCGAAGTCAGAATTTTGTCACATGCAATATTAGATTTCAAAGAACTAAACATCTTCGCAAACACTGACCAATGGAATGTATCCGCAGTTTTCTGAACAGACATTTATATTTTCCGGATCGTAAGATTCGGGCCCAACTAGTTAGGATTGTATTTTCTTAATTTTAGAACAGAATAGAATTATACTAAGCATAATTATTTCACTGAAATGGTGGATCGTTTTTCTCGCCATTTATTATTATTTACTATTTTATTGTTACAACCATAATTACACTGAACCTACAAAGGCTCACTATCGGTGATTTACAGAGCTTTGTATAGCTTCACATGTACACCAAACACCCACAGAAATAAATTTAATTGTTGCTGCTTTCCGTTGCATACGTGCTAAAACGTTTTCAATATGTTTGCAGAATTTTTTTTTACCTTGACCGAACAGGGAGTTTACTCGAAAACATGCAGGTCGCAGGCACAACATGGCTCAAGTTATTAACTCATTTTTTTCACTTCGTCGGTAGTGAGTCGGCACCTGCATCGGTGACTCGGTTGATAAAGGGCAGGTGGCACAAAATTTGAAATGCAAATTCCCAATGGAGAAATAAATAAATGTTCCACTTTGGAATGAACACAACAATTTATAATGGAACCATTCGGCGCTGGCCGTTTGATGCCGCCACATTCCGAAGCGATCAAATATGAGCAAAATCAGCGTGCCGATGGATGAGTGAATCCAGCTGGTTCTGGAGATTGGGATTGTTTGTGATTCAATTCTACTAGAACCGGTTTGCTGTAGTGCTACGGTTTGCACGAAAGAGCTTTAAATTCAACGTATTCGTAAATTACTTCCATCTAAATAAGCGTAATTGGTTCTGGTGAGCGAGGGGAATCCCCTTTAATAAAGGTTTATCATATAAAAAGTATTCTTTGTCAAACAAAAATTTATTTCTCAAGGTTGACATACAACGAAATGAGTCATCTTTTTACTAACAAAATCTCGAAAAGTTCCATACAATTTGCACAGCCAGTCGCATGTGTGCAACCCCCTGCTGGGTGGAGCAGCCTGGTAGCTGGCCCGTGGTTTCACTACTGATGTTGGTGGATTGGGTGCCCAAACCATGACAATCAATACAATATATCTCCCGCGGAGTTTGTTTTATGTTGCCAAACGAGCAGAGCAAAACAAAACGTATATCAAAGGAGTGAGATAAAGAACCACTGCCGCCAGAAAAGGACATTGTCCCGAAGGTCTTATGCGGTATGGGCTGCGAAAAATCAATATGGTCATGCAATGGGATTTATAATTATGTGTTTATACTCCTTGCCTAGTAGTGGTCGATTCATTTAGTGCGTCGGGCTGTAAAGAACAAGCCGAGATTTATGATTACTATTTTTTTCTTCTTATAGGCTAGTGAGTATGATATTAAACTGGAGTCGCCGTGCGTCGCATGTCTGGCACGCACTTGTTTCGCTTTGCTGTGCACCAGCAAAGTTCAAAAAAAGCAAAAAAAAGCTATAGCTAGCAGGACTGAGTCGAAGTGCACGCCGTCTGGCTTCGAACGTGAATTGGCGTATGGAAATTTCTTCAGCGATAGGCCGCGCTGGCGGCAGGTCGTGCGTTCCGTTTGGCGCGGCGTCTCTGTCGCCATAATGATTGCCCAGAGGCGCCAGTTTCCAGCAATCCGTTGACTTAGCAAAGCAATATGCTGCCGCTACTCGCATAACAGTCTGTTATGCGAGTAGTGGCAGCATGGTGGTGACTAAAATCGCCGATTCGCCGATTTTGCAGATCAGTTGCCTTGGTGACGATAAGATTAACGTTTAAGCGTTTCAATTAGACGATACCCGAAATATTTTATGATACGTATTTTACGATGCCTATAAAAAGAACAGTTTCCGACCGGTAAAATGACAAGACGTATTGTTTCTATTTCTACTACTATCTACTATCTGTTTATGTAGCCAATATTAGGTTTGAACGAGGCTTTCGTTACACTGAGTGATCTATCAGTGATAAAAGTGTTGCAGCACAAACCTAATTTTATACAAGATTTTATTGCCTAAAAGAATTTAAAATTTACAAAGAAGAAACTTTATCTTTCAATTCATACGAATTTTACCTTCAAATTCTACATTGAGAAAACTTTTCGTGTAATTTCCTTCTTCCCTTCTTTCCTTTTTTCTTATTTACTTCTTTCTTTCTTCCCTTCTTTGCATTTTCCATCTCTCCTTCTTTCTTTCTATGTATTTTTCCTTATTTCTTACTGAACTGAACTGAACTGAACTGAACTGAACTGAACTGAACTGAACTGAACTGAACTGAACTGAACTGAACTGAACTGAACTAAACACGGAAAAGAACACGATGAGAAATGTGGCAAAATCTGGACAAACGAAGGAAAGGAAAATCGCGACAGAGGAGAAGTATGAAAACTGGCATGAACAAAGAAAAATGAATCGAAAAATCGCAAGAGAATGGATGGGAAAACGAGGCACAAAAGAAGATAAGTAAAAAAAAGACAACTGGAGAGAAACAGAACGAAAATGTGACAGAAAAAGATAAAATCGAGCGAGCATAAAAATAAATAAGCATAAAAACGGAAGACTAATGCGATAAAAACAGTTCGTGGCAAAAAAGGAGGAAAAGTAGGAGGAACGGAACAGATAGATACGAGAAATGAGATAGAAAAAGTAGGTAGCAACGGCGCATGGTTTAAAAATAGCAAAAAAATTATCTAAAAATTATTCAAACCTGCCAAAAAATAACACGCTAAACTGGTACAAAAACAAGTTTTCTGAATTGTTCAACTTGATACAAAATTTTTCAATTTATCAGTACACAACTTTGTTCGCAAAACGAAACGGACTGGAATGGTATAGTATAGAATGGAATGGAATAGAAGGAAAAGGAATGGAATGGAATGGAATAAAATAAAATGGAATGGAATGAAATGGAATGGCATAAAATAATATGAAATGGAATGGAATGGAAAGGAACGGTAAGAAATGGAATAGAATGAATTGGAATGCAATGGAATGGAATAAAATGGAACGGAAAGGATTGGAATGGAATGGAATGGAATGGAATGGAATGGAGTAGAATGAATTGGAATGGAATGGAAGGGATTGGATTGCAGTGGAATTGAATGGATTGGAATGAAAGGGACTGGAATACAATGGAATGGAATGGATAGAATTGGAATGGAATGGAATGGAATGGAAGGGAAAGGAATGGAATAGAATGAATTGGAATGGAAGGATTGGATTGGAAAGGATTGGAGCGGAATGGAATGAATTGGAATGAAAGGGACTGAAATGCAATGGAATGGAATGGAAACGATTGGGATGCATTGGAATGGAAGGAAAAGGAATGAAATAGAATGAATTGGAATGGAATGGAATTGGAAAGGATTGGAATGGAATGGAATGGAATGGAATGGAATGGAATGGAATGGAATGGAATGGAATGGAATGGAATGGAATGGAATGGAATGGAATGGAATGGAATGGAATGGAGTGGAATGGAATGGAATGGAATGGAATGGAATGGAATGGAATGGAATGGAATGGAATGGTAAGGAATGGAATGGAATGGAATGGAATGGAATGGAATGGAATGGAATGGAATGGTAAGGAATGGAATGGAATGGAATGGAATGGAATGGAATGGAATGGAATGGAATGGAATGGAATGGAATGGAATGGAATGGAATGGAATGGAATGGAATGGAATGGAATGGAATGGAATGGAATGGAATGGAATGGAATGGAATGGAATGGAATGGAATGGAATGGAATGGAATGGAATGGAATGGAATGGAATGGAATGGA
Source organism: Sabethes cyaneus (assembly GCF_943734655.1). NCBI lineage: Eukaryota > Metazoa > Arthropoda > Insecta > Diptera > Culicidae > Sabethes > Sabethes cyaneus. Next base: position 229,231,190 of record NC_071354.1, read on the forward strand.
ATGGAATGGAATGGAATGGAATGGAATGGAATGGAATGGAATGGAATGGAATGGAATGGAATGGAATGGAATGGAATGGAATGGAATGGAATGGAATGGAATGGAATGGAATGGAATGGAATGGAATGGAATGGAATGGAATGGAATGGAATGGAATGGAATGGAATGGAATGGAATGGAATGGAATGGAATGGAATGGAATGGAATGGAATGGAATGGAATGGAATGGAATGGAGCGGAATGGAAGAGAAAGGAATGGAATGGAAGGGAAAGGAATGGAATGGAACGGAATGGAATGGAATGGAATAGAATGGAATGGAATGGAAAGGATTGGAATGAAATGGAATGCAATGGAACGGAATGGAATGGAATGGATTGAAATGGAATGGAATGGAATGGAATGGTTTGAAATGGAATGGAATGGAATGGAATGGAATGGAATGGAATGGAATGGAATGGAATGGAATGGAATGGAATGGAATGGAATGGAATGGAATGGAATGGAATGGAATGGAATGGAATGGAATGGAATGGAATGGAATGGAATGGAATGGAATGGAATGGAATGGAATGGAATGGAATGGAATGGAAGGGATAGGATTGGAATGGATTGTTATGGAATTGAATGAATTGGAAGTAGGGCTGTCTAACCGGTAGTACCGGTAGTACCGAAACCGGTAATACCGACCAATTTTTGGATACCGAAATACCGGTTTTGGCAAAGCAAAAAACCGGTATTTCCGGTATTTTCTAATATCTTAGTTTTTTCAAACTCCTTATTCAAAGAAGAACTAAGTTTGATGGAAAATTGTAAAACTCATAGAAAAACAACTTGGTGTCAATGCTGACGACATTCTGCGACTACTAACAATGGTGGTGAAATTGTCGGTCAAATAATTATAGCTCTTGAACCCGTTTAAAGCACAGTAGAGCATCTTTGCCGTAAAAAGTTTCATAGTAGTCAGACGTCGCGTTTCAATTTTTTTGAATAACTTGATATTTAAAATCCACCAAATTATTCGAAGTTCTCAAATAACGAATTTAGGCAACAAGATCAGGGCCCAGCAACGTCACTTATAAGTGATTTTTCAAATTACTACTCAACAATGAAGTAATGAAGCTTTAGTTTCGATTGAAGCAACGCCGCTCCGTTTTAAAACTGGCTTCAATCAGCCTCAATAAAACGGTTTTCACTTCATAATATCGACCGATTTTAAAGTTTCGTTTGTCAAATCAAATGTCTATCAAATATTCAGTAGAAGGAATGCAATTGAATTGAATTTAAGTAACATTTCCGACAATTTAGCGCATATTATAATTAACCTACTCAACATCGACAAATCGTGCCTGACTGTTTAGCCTGGTTAGCTGATTAGCGGTGCCCACCTCTGTACATTGATCAAACAAGCAGATAAAATTTCCAAGCTCTGTGAATAGTGGAATTGATAATAGAGAAGCGAAGATATCTGTGAACGATGATGAAGGGGATGACGCTATGCAAGGGTTCTGCTCTGGGGATGCAGGAAAATTCGTGAAGAGACAAGAGGAGTCCAGGGCATTTAATATGCTGAAAGCTACATTACCGGGACATTTAAAAATAGTTAAAAGCGGGTTTCCTACTATACATTTGAATAAATGAAAACAAAATTCCTAATGCGCTTAGAGCCGTTTGTCAGACTTCGATGAAAGCAGATATTTTCGTTGGAAGCGCTGGCAATAAAATATAGCAAGGAAAATAAATCACTAAGCGAATTATATCTGCTTAAATTCTACTTTGCTAAGGAACAATACAGAAACTAAAGATTGAAAATAGAGACATTTACTGAAAAACATCGACATTTCTATTGATTCCGAATATTTTGTCAATACCGGTTTTTTACCGGTACTACCGGTATTTTCTACGCCAATACCGAAATACCGGTTTTCACCAAAAGCACTCAATACCGACAGCCCTAATTGGAAGGGACTGAAATGCAATGGAATGGAATGGAAGGGATTGGAAAGGAATGGAATGGAATGGAGCGGAATGGAAGAGAAAGGAATGGAATGGAAGGGAAAGGAATGGAATGGAACGGAATGGAATGGAATAGAATGGAATGGAATGGAATGGAATGGAATGGAAAGGATTGGAATGAAATGGAATGCATTGGAACGGAATGGAATGGAATGGATTGAAATAAAATGGAATGGAATGGAATGGAATGGAATGGAATATAATGGAATGGAATGGAATGGAATCGAATGGAATGGAATGGAATGGAATGGAATGGAATGGAATGGAATGGAATGGAATGGAATAGATTGGAATGGATTGGAGTGGATTTGAATGGATTGGAATGGAAGGGACTGATGCAATGGAATGAAAAGGATTGGAATGGAATGGAAGGGAAAGGAATGGAATAGAATAAATTGGAATGGAATAGTATGGATTGGAATAGAAGGGATTGGAATACAATGTAACGGAATGGAATGGAATGGATTGGAATAGAATGGAATGGAATGAAATGGAATGGAACGAAATGGAATGGAACGAAAAGGAGGCCGACGACAGGAACCCAAAAAATGAAAAAAGTAGAAACGGGCCAGAAAATGACAAAAAACGAAACAGGAAAAGACATAAATAAAATAAAATGAAGTGTTAGGAAAAGCACGAACAACGGAACAGGAAAAGAAGAGAAAAGAAATAGAGAAAGAGGGAACAGTGAGTAAGATTTTCCTGCAAAAGAGAAAAAGAGGAAGAAAGGAAAAAGAAACGGAATACGGTACAGAAAAAACAAGAAGAAGTAGAGAAGAAAGAAAACTGATAGGAAAGAGGAAAATGGGCAAAAATGTCAAACGGGATATAAAATGATAAAGATGGGAAAATGGAACAAGAAGAAAAGAAAAATAGAAGGTACGGACTAAAGAAAAGGTAAAACGGAAGAGAAAAAGACAAAAAACGAAATGAAAGAGGAAATCCGGAAATAAGAATAGTAACAAACGACAACCGGAAACGAAAAGTGGGATGAAAGAAAAGAAAAGGCGGGAAACGGGCAAGAAAATGACAACAAACGAGTGTAAAACATGAGGATAGCAGAAATGAAAATATCTAAAAATTGAACAAGAAAACACAAACAGGAAACGCGGCCAGAAAAAAAAGAAAAACGAGAGGAAAAGAGAAAAAATCTAAGGAAAGCGAGACCAACAACCAAGAAAAGGAGAAAAAACAAAACCAAAAATGAAAAAACGGAACACGAAAAGAAGAAAAGTGGTACAGAAACGTGGAACGATAAAACGTGTGAGAGAGTAAAACGAAAAGTGACAATTTCGCGTCCATGTCCAACTTGAAGAAAACTTCAAGTTTAAATTAGTCCAATTTAATTCCAATTTTAGGTTCAATTTATTGTCAGATATAGACTCTAATTTATAGTCCAGTTCTATAACATGAATTCCAGTTCCTAGTTTAATCACCGAAAAACGGTAAAGAATAAGAGGGAAAACGAGATAAGAAAGGGAAGACGGAAAAGAAACTAAGAGAGCAAAAGAAAAATCAACACATGAAATGGGGAAAACGGGAAAAAGAGGATATAAAAGGAGAAAGATGGGATACGACATTCCGTTTAGTTTCGGTTCCTGGGATAGGAAAAGAAAAAAAAACAGAAGAATTGGATCAACGAAGAAGGTAAAACGGGAGTGAAAAGACGAAAACGGAAAATAAAAAAGGATAACAGAAGAGGTATCGAAAAGAGGGAAACGGTACAGACGAGAAAAAGAGAAGAAGCAAGACTAAAGACGGGGAAGAAAATAACGAAAAACGAATGTAAAGCATGAAGCAAAAGAGGATTGACAATAAGACAAACTGAAACAGGAAACGAGAAAGGACAGAAGCTGGAAACACGGGAAAGAAAAGGAAAACGAGAGAAAAAGAGGAAAAACGGAAGGAAATTCAGAGTAAAACCAATAAAACGGTACAGAAGACTAGATATAACGGAACAAACGGAACAAAAGAGAGGTTAAACGTGTAGGAGAATAAGACGATAAATTTAAACAATTTTAATTTTAAGTAAAACTTCGTGTCTAATTTTGTATTTATGTCCGATTTGAAGTAAAACTTTAAGATCAAAATGGTCCAAATTCAATTCTAATTTAATATCCTATGTCAAGTTCAACAGCATATCCCATTTTTCAGTCTAATTTAATTCCAATTTCAGGTTCAATTTTAAGTCAAATGTAAACACTGACATCAAGTCCAATTTCAAGTGTAATTTCACATGAAATTCTGGTCTCAAGTTCAATTTAAATCCAATTTGTCCAAATTTAAGTCTAATTTCAAGTCCTATTTTAAGGCTAAATTTCGAGCCTAATTTCAAATCTAATTTCAAGTCAAATTTCAACTTTAATCTCAGTTCCAATTTCAAATAAAACTTTATGGCACATTGTTTATATGAAATTGGGGCTCTTAATAAATTAAATTATGAAATTAAAATAAACGACCGTGACATTTTTCAATGCAGTTATTATTACCGATTGAAGTTAATTCCTTTCAGTAGAGGCAAAATTACTGTACTGCTGGAAAGTGTTCCATATTCTGTGCAGCACACAGAACAGAAGCATGCATTGATTGGAAATATGGCATGTTCATTGTATATATGCCAAGTAGGTATGAGTACTTGAGAGTGCACTTATCGAGGTTATGGCGTTCATTTTATGAACAGCGGCAAGCACATAATTGAACAACAATAATCAATGACAGGCACCGTTAATGCAGTTGTGCAGGCAAAAGATAAAAGATTTTTCATCGTCATTTGCGGGAAACAATATACCAACAGCTTTTTAATAGTCTCTGCGAACATATCGAAATGAACCAAACAGAAAATCATTTCGCACGTTAAATTAATAATAATGGGTTGAATACTTCCATTTGCACTGACTTCCGGGTTAACCGGTAAGCTTTGTGTTTTGAATTGGTGGTGATCTAAACGAATGCTAAATCACGCCATCTATCTGGGATAAACCGGATTTTTCTAAAGTTTTTTTTGTTCTATTCTGGAACTATTAAAATTGGCAGAATTGCAAAACGAGATAAAGGTCGTAGTTCCTTTCAAATTCAGTTCTCTGTTCATCGCAACAACGAAGTGATTCTGCGGGAAGACTGGCAAAAATTGAGTTTGAACCAGTTGACCATCCGTTTTGTGTTTGATTACTAAAAGTGAAGTATTTTTCAGAATGTTTTTCCACGTTTTTGAACTAACAACGCTAACGAAGACGAAATTGGCTCGAGCACAAGAAATATTTTTACTATAATCTTCAGAGAAACGAATCTTTTGTTGATTTTTTTCTACTAAGGATTGCTGCTATTCACCGAGTCTTCTTTTCACACAGTGCTCTCACATTAGAACACTCTACACAATAGCAAAATTATTGATCCAGTTGTCGCGCCGTATTATTTCTGATTCGTTTAGGATTAATGCTAGCTTACCGAATTGCACCATCCGCCCAGCCAGGGTTATTCCACTTCTTCCATTTCTTTTCTTTTGCTCGCTAATGAGGACACTCAGAGAATTCAGCCACTCGACGACTTTCTTGCAACAGGATTACTTAGTATTGATCGACCGCTTACAGTTTTCCTTTGCCATTAACCGCATCTCTCTCTCTCTCTGTCTTTCTGCACCCAACCCAACCCAGGCCCCGGCACTGACCACAATCACTGAAGCGTCGACGACTGTGACATTTCAGAATGAAGAAGCCAATTTGATATCCACCCGCAATTCTACAACCGTTCCGTTTCACCTCCTCAGGATACTCCACAGACTGCAACTAGTGAGTATAATTTTTCATTCATTCATGCTTCGCTTCTGCCAGGCTCTAACATTTATCCGTCCGTAGGTCAAAGCTTTTTTCGCTGTACACTCAAAACTTTCATCCGACACAAAATCAACACCGCAAAATGTCTAACCCATTAGTATTGCACATTTATTTTTCAATTTTCCACTATTCACCGTAAACTCAGGCCCCATAACACTGCCCCTATTCGACTTTAGACGCGTAAAGAATCGTTTTTCGCACCACTGAACATCACCATCAACCCGAGCGAGCTGTTTTCTTCTATTGTCGCCCACTGGTCGGATCCGTCGGTCGGTCCGTCACAGCGAAAGCTGCTGCTGATCAAGTGGAAAACTTTCCACCCACCGACCACACCGAAGGGTGTTTCTTTAGGGTACTCGAAAAACACAATCACTTGTAATCGGATCTCGGTGCTTGCTACCAGCGATCAAGTGAGCAAATCTGCCCTTTTGTTAAACGAACCTAAATCGTGAATCAATAACATCACCAGCACCAGCAGAAGAATTATTGTTTTTTTTCTTCTGCTAATTTCTTTTGTTGTAATTTGCTTCGCGAAATACACACTACGGAGCAGAAAATGGCAAATGGCTCTCGCGCGTCCGGCGCGGCTCCACAAACTCGACTGGTTCGTCGTCGGCACGCACTGGGCACTGGGGATGCAAAGTGTAGAACGGCTAAAGCTCTCACTCGCTGTGTTGGAGCTTTTCGAGATTCAGCAACATTCTCTCACTCTCATGATGCTTTTTTCTGTTTGTTTATTTGTTCTCACGCTCATGCACAAATACACCCACACGCCCGCAACACAAATGGACATGATAGTAGCTGTTCGTTAAAACTGTCAAGCTTTCCGGTCGGTGGTACTGGCTGGCGGTTCATAACACAACACTACCACCGCCCACGGTGAATACTAGATCGGAAATCAGCACGCTTTTTGTTGTGACAAACTAATATGTTTTTGCGTTTGCTTTCGAGCAAAGTTGCCAGAAAGTTCTACAAAAATATAGTGAAGTTGTCCGACGTTAAACAACAAATTTTGTTTTGTAGCTTAAGATGTTACCTAGGGTTTATTTCTAATTCCCGTCGTAGTAAGTAAAGCTAGTCTAATTTTCATCATTTGTTAGATGGATTTAATGAATACTCCAAAGGTTCTTGTGCTGTTTTGACTAAAACACACTTCTCTTTCGATCCGTGAAGTTAGAAATCACTGAAAAGCGATTATTAAAGCATTTTATTGAAATTACCCAACTGGCTTTATTTCTTAAATTCGTCGTACCGTTTTAAAATCCGTCCATCAAAATTTTTTATCGTCCGAACTAAAAATCACAACAATGTTTACGAAGCTAACGCGCATGCATTTGTGTAGGACGGCATGATAAATGTTATTCTGCAAAATTTCTGCAGGTCAGGCAAGTTTTCTTGGCTGTAGAATAATAGAATGTATTTTCAATTATGAATGACGAAAATTAAAACGATTAGTCAACATTTTCTTCTTCGTCGCACGAAAAAACGTAGGAAATTTGGCTGGTAGAACTTCTTCGATGATAAAAAGCGTTTTAATAGATCTCAGCTCACTTTGATTGATCGCTAAAATATTGGGGAATAACTAGTTTTGCATTGTGCGTCATAAAAATGCTGATATTTTTAATAATTTGTGTTGGATAGGACGGGAATAAGCAATTACGACGAAGCAGCAACATACCCTACTTCAAAGTAATTTAATGTAACACAGATGTTTCAAGGGCGATGTTGCGCTACACTGCCGCTTCGACACGATTTTGCGAAAGCGAATTACGAGACTGATGAACAAAAACTAAATTTGTTTACCTAACTTTCAGTTATGCGATTTCAGACCTCGATGGTTCGTCGCTCACCTTGAACGGAAAACTTTCATAACTAGATATCGAAACGAATTCCAAGTCCATTGACTGGAATGCCCACAGCAGCGGTGGGTACAAGCTATGAAAACATGTTTGTGTCTCCTTTTTGCTTTAACTAAGCGAGTGTAATGGGAATCACTTAGAATTATTGCAATCTAACTTCAAATAGATTTATTCAAATGAATTTTTGCGCAATTTGGCAGTTTGCCAGAGATTGTCATTACTTGAAAAGGTCTGAGAACTATGGACATGACAACTAATGCATAGGAAAATAAATCCTTATAAAAATGTGACAGATTTTACTTGGCCTATTCCAGGCCAAGTTTTTTCAACCCAGTAAACATTTTCATATGCATATCAGAGTAACAAATGAGTTATATGTACTTATATATACCCTGAAAAATCGTATCTGATGCACAAAACTAGCATATGCGTACTAATTTGGAGGCCATATACGTACTACAAAATATACGTTAACAATTCCACTTTATGAGTCTTTATATGCGATAAGATCCGACTCAAAGCGATTACTTGTTATCGTCAAATACGACAGAATATAAACTTGTGTCCGTTTCATTAGGCTATTTTTACGATCCTGAATTTATTAAAAGTCAATAACGATAATTTTCGTACATTGATATACGAGTTGGTGTTTGCTGGGAAAATACTTTCGGTAGATTTCTGCTATCTGAGTAACGGTGGAACTCGCTGCATTAACAGCTAACCATTTAAAAGCTCATCTAGACTTTCTTTAAAAACAAGAGTTTCTCATAGTGGCGTTTTTTTATCAAATGGCCGAAACTGTTTACTGAATATTTTTGATTAGAATGTATTTTGTGGATTTATTTTATGCACTTACTTTCATAGTTTTCTGCCAATAATTTATTCAAATTCATTTTTCTACCTCTAGTTTTTGTCGTAGGACTACGTCTCTCAAGGTAGGTAGCTGGTCAGGGGATAATTCCAAAAAATCAGAAGGGTTCTGCACAACACACGACCGCATAGATGACGTAGGACTACGTAAGTCTCTTTGTAGCGATAGTAGCATGAATCCATGTATATAATAATACAATTCTTCATGTATACATGCTAGATGCGTTGTATGTAACGTTTATCAAAGTAAGAACCTTAACAAATTTCGGAGGTATTTCTATAAATTGATTGAATCTAGGGCACAGGAGGGTATTTTCGGCCCATTAAGCGATTGCATCTATTTTTTCGGCATGTAACCTAGTTCTTGTGGAAGAACAGGTGGTTTTGACTTTCTTTAAATAAAATCAGTAGATTACTTACATTCTTGAGAAAATAGATATAACTTATTACAATTGTATGTTGGTAAAGTATTTTTATTGACGAAAATGCTGAAAATACCCTCCCGTACCCTATTTTATTAAAACGAATCAGTCACACTAAACCAAACAGTAAATCATGAATTGATCTGTTTCTACGTTGAATAGTGCTTTTCCTATGGTAAGCGGTATACGGTACGCGCTAGTTTTCAAAAGGCTGAAGATTTTACGCAAAACTTTTCTGCGGCTTACGAAAGAAGAATACTGATTTACAAGCTGCAGGCTTTTTGGAAGTGGTAGAAAATGTCGTCCGTGACTAGAAAACTTATTCCCGCCATTTGTTGGTCGTCCGCAACGGCGAAAAATTCAACTTTTCACTCGTTGCCTGTGTTATTATCGTATTAACAGGACGAGAAAATATTATAAACTCTTCAATTGTTGCGTGGTCCTTAAAAGAACCGATTGTTTGATTATCATAACTAAAGCGTGCCAAAAACTTGCACTAACGCACTTAACGTAATCTTCTTTTCGGTAAATTGAAGTGCCGATAACCGCAAACCAGGCACGGCTTGTTGCAACGAACCAACCGGAAAGCCACATTTATACTGGTCATAATTCTGGTCTTTTTGTTGTCGTGAGCAGCAGTTCCGCAGTTAATTATTCCATCACGGCAACCAGCTCCAGCTTCAATAGTTTCTTTCCTCAGCAGCCGATGAATGCGACTGACCGCGAACTTCAGACGTGCACGACTCGAGCGTGACTTTCGCTTGCCCTTGATGCTTTTTCCTTTGTCGCGTCCAGGCATGCCAGTAAGATGTTGGCCGTAGCTCAGCTAGCATTTGAATAATGCGGTTTGCCGGCTTACCTCGTGCTATGTACCAGAGCAAGTGACAAGAATCGGTTCCCCCTTTTTTCGTGGTCCAACATTCCATCATCTACGTTGAAGAAAATTTTAAGCATTTCAATTTCAGTCTGAACAAAAGAGCAAAGTTACTCGTGCGACGTTCACCTTTTGCTGCCAAAGGAAAATTACGCTACGTATTATTACTTTAGCATTGGTGATGGATAGATTTGTGTTGCTAAAGAAAACCTAGTGAAAAGCCCTAAGTTTCAAGTTTCCTAAGTTTCATCAATTACCGAAAATCGTTTTTTAAGAATGAACAAATTCGACACTTTAGTTGGACCACTGATTTCTAATATCATACTAGGGCCTAATAAGACTGTTCTCTCCTGTTTCGTCAGCTTATCGACCACGTTATGCACGTTATTAGCCGGCCACGTTATTTGCTCCATTCAACCCATGCTTCAGGTCTTTCGGTTATTTCGATCGGGTCATCAGCATCAGCAGAAATGTAAATAGTAGATTTTAATTGGAAATGTTTTCTTTTTTATTTAATTTTGTATTCTACTAAGACGCTTCAAAAACTTCAGTCAAGTTGATGTTATCTATACTGATTCGAAAGCAGCGTTCGATAGAATTGACCCTGCAATACTATTACGAAAACTGTCTCGTCTTGGTGCTTGAAAACAGAACCTCAGTAGTAGTAGTAGAGTGCTTCGTGTGAAGCTCGGATGCAGTGTTTGGAGTTCCCCAAGGAAGCAACATGGGACCTTTGCTTTTCTTTCTACTCTTTAACGGTGTTGCATTACTGCTGGGTGTGGACTGCAAGTTAGTGTACGCCAATGACCTGAAATTGATTGCTTTGATAGGAAATATAGACAACTGCCACCGCTTGCAAGATTTGATAAAGATAAATAAATAAATAAATAATCTAGATACCAACATGCGCTTCCGAAAAAAAAATCATTCTGTTGTCATGAAAGTGATTTTCTTTAAAGTTCGGACTCAGTATAGCATGTGAGAATTGACCGTCACGATCGCTACAGGATAAACAAAGTTCTTATACTGCCGGCGTCATTATTTCATTTATCTGGTAGCGCAAACCATCAGTTGCTAATTAAAACTGGCTCATTTTGGCGCACTTTCTTACTACTGACTATCAACTTTTGCTGCCCTGGATCTAATAAAGATCACTATATTCGAAAATGTTGATATTATTGGTTTTAGCAGTTGAAAATGATATTGGAAAGAATATATTTAAATTTTATTAGCGTTTTTTCCAGCCGCACCCTGTAGATGGTGACCCATGCACCCCTTTTTGTCATCCAGCCACTTATATAATTGCTATCAGTCCAAATACAAGAGAACGATAACTCCTTTACCTATTTGGACCTCCCCATTGTCAGAGACCATCTCCATCTCCGTTAGTCAACCTCTTGTGCTGATACTATTCTGCCAAAAAAACATCTGTGCCAAGTTTGAAGAAGAACCATTCAGGCGTTCCGGAGTTATGGTAGAACATACATATATACTCATATTCCTACATCTCCCCTCCCCATGATGGCGTCCCCACAATCAGCTCTCCCTTCTATCTCGCAGCCTCTTACGCACCTTTTTGCTCTCTGAAAAATTTTATAATGGAAGAGAAACAATGCCTTTTCCCTAGCTGCTATCGCCCTTTCACAGCTGCTATCGCCTCAAATGTAAGAGAAACACAACTCCTTTTACTTATTTGGTTCTCTCCCCTTGTTAGGCGGACCTTCTCCCTCTATCAACCCCCAATGTTGACTTCCTCATGCATTGAAACATGTATTTTCAAGCTTTTTCTTTCTTTCTCAGTCACTCACTCTTTATCTCTCGTTCTCTTTCTTTCTCAGTCACTCTTTATCTCTTGTTCAATCTCCTTCTCACCCTCTCTGCCTCTCTCTTCTTCTCTCATTCTCTCTATTCCTCACTCTCACTCTTAATATCTCTTATTTCTCTTTTTCACTCTCTTATTCTCCCACTTTTTTCTCACTCTTTCTTACTCTCCCTGATTCTGATTCTGACTCTCTCTCTCTTCCTCACTCTCTCTTATTCTTTATTTTACGTTTTAACTATGTGTGTCATTATAGTCCAAGCTGACTTCCGACCAGTCATACCTCCGATTGTGCCGCAACACGAATTCGCTCAAACTTGTTTGACTTTTTGCTTCAATTAAGTTCTTTTTGCCGTTTGTGGCAGCGAATGATCGCTTCATTAAAATGCTCAACGAAATCAGGAACTGGACCGTCCCAAATGGTGAACAAGACGGAGCTGTCATCAGAAACAGTAGACAGTATTTTGTAGACTGAAGCCGTTGCAGAAAACCTACGTTGGCGAACATCAGAGCGGTTTTCGACAGGGACGCTCCACGACGGATCAAATGTTCACCTCGATAAATTCCGAGAATTCAACTTGCAGACTCACCATTTGTTTGTAGACTTCCAAGCGGCGTACGATTCAGTCAAACGAAATAAGCTGTGGCAGATTATGCTTGAACATGGGTTTCCAACAAAGCTGATTAGGCTGATGCGTGCTACCCTTGATAGTTCAAAATCAAGCGTAAGAATAGCGGGTGAAGCAACGGTCTCGTTTGTGGCGTTGCATGGTTTTAAGCAAGGTGACGGGCTATCAAACTTGCAGTTCAACAATCACAAAATCTCACATACTGCTAGCGTTCGCGGTTGACATCGATATGTTCGGTGTTACCCGTACACGCATCCTAAGGAGGAATATGCGAGGATAACGCTTGTCATAGACCCTATCAAAACAAAATATATAGTGGCTGGTAGAGAGCGTGGTAGCCCTTCGGGTGTTGGTACTGTGGCGGTGATAGATGGAGGTACTTTTGAAGTGGTCGACGAATTTGTTTACCTTGGAACGTTAGTGACATATGCCAACGATATGACCCGTGAAGTAAAAAGGCGGATAACGGCTGCCAACAGGGTCTTTCACAGATTACGTAACTAGTTGAGATCCTGCGGCTTGCTGCTCCGTACGAAACTCGTACTCTGTAGGATGCTAATTGTCCCGGTGGTGTTTGACGGCCACGAAGCGTGGACGTTGAAAGGGACTGCCCGACGAGCTTTTGGCGTTTTTGAGTGTAAGATCCTGCGAAAAATTCTTGGCGACATGTTAGATGATGGAGTGTAGTGCAGGCGGATGAACTACGAAATTTACCAAGTACAGAAAAATGCGGATATTGTGAAGCGAATAAAACCGGCATGCTACAGTGGGCTGGCCACGTAGCAAGGATGCCGGATGAGAGAACAGTGAGAACAGTATTCAGCAAAGAACCTGACAGAGGCCACCAACTTCGAGGCAGACCCCGTACCCGTTGGATGAGCGCTGGTGACGAGGATGCTAGAGCAGCATGTGTTACGGGCGACTAGAAAATGGCAGCCTAAGACCGAGTAGCGTAAAGACGACTCCTAAATTCGGCTCAAGATTACAATTAGATTTTCAGAAGGTACAAATCTTCCACATTATTGTGAGAAACATGTTGCTCGAGCCAGAAATACTAACAAACAGGGACGCAGTATTCTACAAATAAATCCCTTCGTCAAGTAAAATTTCAGTTGAATTTTGACGCTTTTGGCTCACGTTCAACTCATGTGGCAGTTAACACTAAGGTTTGAATCTTACAAGACTGGTTTTTTCGTGTTTCTTTCCGGCAACATCCGAATTGCCATTATTGAAGCGCTGGAAACATCGGAAACATATCGAATACAGTAACACATCACTATATGTGACAATTATTAATCTTGGAAGTGTCCATCGATTTATCGTAATAATAGTTATAAAGTAAACGGGAAATTTTTTTGAAAAGGTGTTTTTTTTCTTTTTTTTTTCTCTTTATTATCGAGATTTTCAGCCATGGGCTGGTTCATCTCGTAATGAAAAGGTGTTTGCAGCTACATTGAACTAAATTTTAAGCATGATTTGCACTTTCAAGTAGGATTTCATAAAAAGTGAATTATGTTGTTAAGAAGAGGATCCATTCCTCGATCTATTTCGAATGAGGATTTTAACATGTTGTTGCATCAAACCGTTGAAACTTGTTAAGGTCTATAGACAGCGTTTGATTGTAGCATTCTTCATGTAAATTATAGTAACAATACAGACATTACCTGTTAAGAAAGGTCAGAATCAAAACCCATTTTGTGCAAAATTTTCTCACATGACACAATTACTTTTCTCATTTCACAATACCGGTTTCCTAATTGCTACGTCACATGGTTGTCGGTGTGAAACACTTCGAAATGAAATTGTTTCCAAAATTACACTGACTGCGTGTTACTTTATTGCACTTTTAATTGGTAGCATTATGGCCTCAGTCTGCTGGTCAATGATGTGCATAATCGTTGCCACTTGCATGCACAATTTTACGGCTGTTGTACAGGCGACGATTTTCCGAGTAATTTCCGACAAGGTTTTTTCACTCGAAACATCAGTACGTTAGTAGAACGTTCACCGACCGATAATATTTACGTCGCAAAGTTTAATTCCCGTCAAATTTGCATGCATTTTGAATGCAAATTGCAGCTTAATGCATTTTCCCTTTCCGACCGCGTGATTACCACAAGAACAGAAGGAAAACCAACACTAAACGCTCGTATAACCTATTGAATGAAAACTGTATTCATACACTTACCGTTGCCGTCGTCGTCGTCTTCGCGAAAGTTGATAAATACCGAGCTGTCAGCATGCTTTGCATGCTTTTCCGCTGAGAGGAGAGCTTTTCAACATAGGGGGAGCGAATCAAAGCATGCGCACTTTCTTGTGGTTTGACACTTCTCACCATGTGACAATCCGACTAGCAGCAGCCACCAGCCACAAAAGCTTCATTGTTGATGACAGCCTTTGTTGATAACCTACTAAGGAGTAAACAAAAGCCCGAACGTTTTCTTGTGGCGGAAATTAGAAAAGAAAAGGAAACAGCCAACCAGAGCTGCCAGACTGCAATGAAAAAAAAAACCGGATCTTGTTGCTTACGTGCTATATTTTATACGACAAAACAATCTTCCAGCAATCCTCGGTTAAGAAACATATCGAATCATGTAAATAAATCAAATAATGTTACACTCAGTTCCACAATTAAATATCCATTAGACAATCATTAAGCATTAGTAGAGTAGAATGAAGAATAAACCGTCGAGTTACCAGCAAAAAAAAAGATGAATCCTCTTAAAAGTGTTAAACTTATGAGTGGTTCTGATTTGGTCTCTTCTGTTTCCGCGTGCCACCACTGCCGCCGTTCGCCGTGATTGCTGATTGATGGTTCTGTGGCTGCAGGGGAGCCGGCTGGGGGTTGAGCTGCTTGATCTTGTTCTCAATGTTCTGCAACATCCGCTGCTGGGTGCTGTCCCTCATTTCACCCGACGGGACCGACGGTACTTTGCTCTTATTGCTGCTGTTCGTGTTCGTGTTCGTGAGACTTTTCGGGTTCGGGGCAACCACTTCGGGAGCTAAATTGTGTCGTTTCCGATTATTAATACTTAGTTTTCTGAAAAATATTTTCAACCTACCAACAGCGGCGACCGTTGTTTTGGCAGGGGGCGGTACGGCGGTAGTTTTGCTTTTCGAGTCCTGCTTCGGTTCGCTGGCCACCACCGATTCGGAGGATCCATTTTCGGCGATTGCCTCTACGGCCCGCTCAATCGAGGGGGAGAGGATCGGGACGGGCTCTTTGCTGATGTTCAGCGATGCCTTTTCCTGGGGCTTTTCCGGTTCCTTAGTGCTGTCGGCCGGCTGAGCTGACGCTACTTTCGGCTTGTCGCTTTCTCCGTGGCCATTCATGCCGTTTTCGTGGAAAATAGCTTCCGGTGCGTCCAGTGTCGTTTCAGCTTCGCTGGTGGATTTTTCGGAAATAGACGAGTCTGAAGATTCGCTAAAAGCTTCCTCAATCTAGAAGAAAAGATTAGCTTAGCCCAGTGATAATAAATTCAATGAGAGTAAAGTGAAATGATAATCATCTGGGATTGAGGCACAGTTCGATGCATAAGAAATGCAGGTTAATTGGTAATTTGATTTTGAAAAATAATCCAAAATAGTTGACAAAGTAGTTTTACGGACCCAGAATCAGTATCTTTTGAGCTCCAGCCAGTACATCTGTCACTCGTAACATTTGGACTCTTTTTATTCGTATCGAGATGCAAATGATTTCTTAACAGCTATATCGAAGTTTACTATCATGTTAGGTTTATTGGTTGCAATGGATGTTTAGCCAAATCATGTACCAATGGATGACGAAAAAATCCCCAAACAGTGCAAAACTGAAATTACTCACATCGTTAGTAGATTTAGCAAATTTTGAAGTCGAATGACAGAAATAGCGCCCATACAGGTTGCTAGTGAACATCGGAATCGGTTGTACCACGCTTCCGGAGAAAAGGAACGAATTGGATGCTCCCAGGGATATTTGTGCTTTCAAGGCAACTGCTAGGCTTAAATTGCATCTATCTGGTGGTGGTGGTCGAGGTGGTTCATGGCTTTCTAAATGATCTTCATGGTCGGTGGCAGACTTGATATGACCGTTACTAATTTCCTGTGGAAAGCGACGATAATTTAGAATTCTAAAAATTTTGCCCACACCTTAACCACGGAGACAATGATTTAGGAATGCTTTTTATGGTTCTAAATTGGATGAATGTGATTTAGGGATGACGATGATGATTTAGTAAGCCGTGTTATCATTCACCTAATGTTTCTTTATTGGATGATTCATGAATAGAAATAGTCGTGCAAATTATACTAAAAATTCTACTACATTTATGTAGTTTTGTTCCCCAGAAAGGTCATCAAACCGATTCAATCAACGATGGATGGTACACCGTGCTGTGTTCGGATCTCGGATGTCTTGTCAAGTCCATTCGAATCACACAGAGGGCTTCGTCAAGGTGATGGTCTCTCATGCCTGCCGTTCAACATAGCGCAACAAGGTGTTATAAACCGAGCGAATATCAACACGCGGAACACAATCTTCAACAAATTTCAACAAACAATGAATATTATCAGCAGAATATCTGTGGTGGTGGCTGCCCAATTAGCACACTTTTGGCATTTTTAGTTGAAGAAACTTATTTACGACTGAAATTGGTTCTAAATCAGTTGCCACAACTGCTTTATAACAACTGTGTTAATAGGGTGAACAGTACACCAAATTAAAGCGCGAAGATTGGGTTAAAAGTAAATACGTCTAAAACAAAGTACATTCTAGCCAGCCAGCGGAACCAAAGCCAGCCGACGCCGCTGGTCTTGAGGTAGTCGATGAATTTGTCTACCTTGGAATACTGGTAACGGCGGACAATGATACCAGCCGTGAGATTCGGAGGCGTATTATGAGCGGAAGTCGTGCTTACTATGGGCTTCACAAGCAATTGCGGTCGAGCAGACTAAGCCCCCATACAAAGCCCCTCTACGCGCATAAAACATGGACAGTGCTCGAGGATGACTCACTCGGAGTTTTCGAACGACGAGTGCTAAGAACGATCTTCGGCGGCGTACAGGAGAACGAAGTACAGAGGCGGAGGATGAACCATCAACTCGCACGGCTCTATGGCGAACCCAGTATCCAAAAGGTGGCTGAAGATAGACGGATACGATGAGCAGGGCATGTTGCGAGAATGCCGGACCAGGACCAGGCGAGTAAGATGTTTAGGCCAGCGGTTAGGAAAGTGGTAACCCACAACCGAGTTAACCGGAGAAACCTTGATCAACAGGCTTAGTCTTAAGCCGGCAAGCCACCTAATACTTACGTATCTATTGTTATATTGAGCAACTCTTAGAGATCCACCATGATTGAAGTTTAGTCTTTCTTCTGAACTTCCAAGCATAAAAGCTTGGAAACCTATATTTCTCAAAGCACAATGTACTACCGCTCGGAAAAAACTAAGTCTATGAACAGAGCAAGTGTCTGATCAAGATTAAGATTTGTTGCCATCACGAGCCGTAATTGAAGAGTTCAATGAATTGTTTGCAGCAAATACTAATTCTTTTACAACGTTATTTGAGTTGAGACCAAGTCTGCAGTTCGCCGTTTTCTGCTTTTGTTGAGTAACTTTCGAAAACCGCAAGCTGCCGAGAACTACGCGCGAGTACTGAATGAGGCACTGCCTTCTTCCGAGAAGTTTGGTGTTTCAAACCTCGAAGACGGTTGGGGCAGAATACGCTCGGCCATCGGAGAGGCCGCCACCGCGGTACTAGGTATTGAGCCTCGGAGTACACAAAATGATTGGTTTGATGGGGAATGCCAACAAGCGGTGGAGGGGAAAAACTGCTTGAAAAAATTGTCTAAGTATTGCCACTAGAGAGTACCTGGCCAAATACCGACGAGCCAGGAACCAGTTGACCACGATCCTGAGGAGGAAAAAGCGCCAAAAGGAGGACAGAGATCGTGAAGAATTAGAACAACTATTCCGAGCTAATGACACGCACAACTTTTATGAGAAAGTGAACCAAACTCGGAAGGGCTACACATCGAAGCAGTTCTTCGCTGAACACCTCAATGGCGAAGTCGCAGAAGGAGGCGGAACGGAAATTAACCTAGGAGCGCCCATGGAAGATAGTAATGTCTCAGCACCTGATCTCCGAGAAGTCAAACGAGAAATCGGGCTGCTGAAGACCAATAAAGCTGCTGGGAAGGACCGCCCGCCGGCAGAGCTTTATAAACATGGCGGAGAAACATTAGTAAAGGCTCTACACTGGGTTATTTCGAGGATTTGGGAGGAGGAAAAGCTACCGGAGGAATGGATGGAAGGGGTGGTTTGTCCCATCTACAAAAAGGGTGATCGGTTAGACTGCTGCAACTATCGTGGTATTACGCTGGTAAACGCCGCCTACAAGGTACTCTCTCAGATCCTGTTACGCCGGTTGGCACCGATAGCACAAGGTTTCATAGGGTATTATCAGACGGGTTTCATGGGGGTTCGCGCAACTGCGGACCAAATTTTTACTATCCGACAGATCTTGCAGAAATGTCGGGTGTACAATGTGCCCACGCATCACATCTTTATTGATTTCAAAGCAGCATACGATACAGTCGATCGAAACAAGCTATGGCAGATAATGAAAGTACACGGTTTTCCGGACAAACTGACGACGCGACTGATCGGAGCTACATTGGATCGAGTGATGTGTTTCGTATGCATCTCTGGGACATTCTCGAGTCCCTTCGAGACGCGGCGAGGGTTGAGACAAGGTAACGGTTTATCCTGCATGCTGTTCAACATCGCTCTTGAGGGGGTGATCCGACGAGCGGGCATCGAAAAGAGAGGCACGATTTTTATCAAGGGTAGCCAACTTCTAGGCTTTGCAGATGACTTCGATATCATAGCCAGGACCTTTGCGACGGCGGAGGCAATCTACGCCAGACTGAAGGCGGAGTCTAGGAGAATTGGGCTAAAAATAAATGCGTCGAAGACCAAATACATGAGAGGAAAAGGTTCAAAGGAAACAACCGCGCGTCTCCCACGGATGGTAACCGTTGACGGCGATGAACTAGAAGTGGTTGAGGAGTTCGTGTATTTGGGATCGCTGGTGACCGCGGACAACAACACTAGTAAGAAGATCCAGCGGCGCATCCAAGCGGGAAATCGGGCCTACTTTGCCCTTCGTAAAACGCTACGATCAGGAAGCGTACGCCGCCGCACGAAGCTAACAATGTACAAAACCCTTATTAGACCGGTAGTTCTTTATGGACTTGAAGCCGTTTCGCTGCTCACGGAGGACATACGCGCCCTTGCCGTGTTCGAGCGGCGGAGGCGTATGAATCACGAGCTACAGGCACTGCTTGGGGAGACTCCTATCGTACATCTAGCGAAAGTTAGCCGGCTACGGTGGGCCGGACACGTCGTTAGGATGCCGGACGACAGTGCGACGAAAATAGTTCTCTTCAACAACCCCACCGGCACCAAGAACAGGGGGGCCCAATGTACACGATGGCTCGACCAAGTCGAAAGTGATTTCCGACTTCTGAGACGACTAAGAAATTGGCGACGAGTGGCCCAAGACCGAGTTGAATGGAGACGAGTGCTTGAAAGAGCACGAACCACCCCGGCTCTACCCTACTAGCACAGTTGTTAGCAAACAATTGTAACAACCGAAATGCGACTAATTCTAGTCATAAATAAGTTGCTGCAACAAAAAGTGTCAAAAGTGTGCTACTTGGGTATGCTGAAGAAGAAGAAGAAGAAGTGGTTTCTGAACGCAAGACCAGTGTCTAGAGTCATTCCAAGATCTCGGACAGTTTGTACTCTGTTCAATTGTTCTCCGTTAATATTATAGTCAAATGATGAGATGCTCTTTTTACGATGGAAGCTACAACACTTAGCGATACTAATTTGCATTCCATTGACTCTAAACCACTCAGTAAATTTGTTAAGTAAAGTTTGAAGCAAATGACAATCATCGATGTTGCCAATAACTTTGAACACCTTTAATTCGTCAGCATAGACTAAATAGGAGCCATTTCTGAGACAACTGATTGCATCGTTAATGAATAATGAAAACAGAAGTGGGCCTAAGTTGCTACCTTGTGGCACACCTGAACTGTTAGTAAACCAGCGTGAAACGGACGCTATCCAATGAACGCAGGAGAGCATCCGGTTTTGTTTAATTTTGCTAACAGTATCGAATGGTCTACTTTGTCGAATGCTGCTTTGAGATCGGTATAGACCTAACCGATTTGTCGCCCTTGTCCAATGTTACGAAGGCAAAACGATGTGAACTCGCATAGGTTTGTCGTAACACTTCTCCCAGGAAAAAACCATGCTGGTTCGTTGAGATGTAGTGCTGAGTTTGATGAAACAAATATTTCGATACGACGATCTCAAGAAGCTTGGAGCAGGCACAGAGAGAGGTAATACCTCGGTAACAGCGTATATCACCACGCATGCTGTCTTTTTTATGCACGGGAAACATAAATGAAGCTTTCCAGTAGGTTGGAAAAGTTGCTTTTCTAAGAGACATATTTATAAGGTGCATTAACGGTAAAAGCAGTTGAGCAAAGCATTTTTTTAGGATGCACGCAGCAATTCCATCCGGTCCTGGTTTATATGAAGTTTTCAGTTTTTGTATAGCATTGTTTGTATAGCATTGTGGAGAGGCGAAAGCCGGCATTGAGCGAGCGCGGACCAGATCGGCTAAGACAGCTGCCCGTCAACGATACGCCGAACTGGAGAGGGCTGTTAAACGTGCTTGTAGGCGGGACAAGAGAGCCTGGACTAACTCCCTAGCCGAACAAGGAGAAACCGCCGCCGCCAATGGTGATATCCGTTTGTTGTACGATATTTCTCGCCGCCTTAGAGGTGCCAGGATGAATACAAAGATGCCGCTAAAGGACAGAGCTGGTCAGCTATTGACTGACCGTACAGAACAGCTTAAGCGATGGACTGAACATTTTGAACAACTCTCCCGAGTTTCAAATGTCAGAGACCAACAAAACCAGCAGCGTACGACGCCTACAGTTCGTCGAATAAATCGCGTGAACTCGGAGGCGCCATCGCTGGATGAAATTGTAGCAGCCATCAAGAGTATGAAATCCAATAGAGCGCCAGGGATAGATCGTATTTCAGCCGAAATGCTCAAAGCTGACCCATCTTTGTCAGCCCAGATGATGCATCAGCTTTTCAGCAATATTTGGGAAACCGCAACTTTTCCGGTGGACTGGATGCAGGGCATATTGGTCAAAGTCCCTAAGAAAGGAGACCTAACGGAATGCGGTAACTGGCGTGGCATCACGTTGCTCTGTATTACTCTCAAAGTACTCTGTAAGGTAATCCTCAACCGGATCCAGGAGAAGATCGACGCTACTCTCCGGCGGCAGCAAGCTGGATTCCGTGCTGGCCGATCATGTGTAGACCATATCACAACGCTCCGCATTATATTGGAGCAGATCAACGAATTCCAGGACTCTCTTCTGCTGGTGTTCGTTGACTTCGAAAAGGCGTTCGACCGACTCAATCACGAAAACATCTGGGGCGCACTTAGGCGTAGAGGAGTTCCAGATAAGCTAGTCCATCTCATCGAGGCTCAGTACGAGGCGTTCTCGTGCAAGGTTTTGCACGACGGCGTCTTGTCCGACCCCATAAGGGTTACTGCTGGCGTGAGACAGGGCTGCATTTTATCACCGCTTCTGTTTCTCATCGTTATGGATGAGATATTAGTTGGAGCAATTGACAGTAGACCAAATCGAGGATTGCCTTGGAATCCTCTAACGATGGAGCAGCTAAATGACCTCGACCTAGCCGACGACATTGTCTTGCTCGCACAACGCCGAAACGATATGCAGAGCAAGTTAGACGACCTCTCCGAGAGCTCCCAGGCAGCAGGTCTCACAGTCAATGTAGCGAAAACTAAGTCTATGGTAGTGAACACTGACAATTCCACCAACTTTACAGTAGCGGGACAACAAGTTGAGCAGGTAGCCGTCTTTCAATATCTTGGTAGCCAAACAACGCCCGATGGTGGTACCAAGACTGATATAGCCACACGGATCAGGAAGGCCAGGGGTGCCTTTGCAGGTCTGCGAAACATTTGGCGCTCAAACCAGATCACTCTACGTACGAAAACCCGAATCTTTAATTCAAACGTTAAATCCGTACTGCTGTATGCCTGCGAAACGTGGTGCGTCTCAGCGGAGACAACGCAAAAACTGCAGGTATTCATTAACCGGTGCCTGCGATATATTATTCGTGCCTGGTGGCCTGATAATTGGATATCCAATGAGGAACTCCATCGTCGGTGTCATCAACGGCCGATAGCCACAGAAATTCGTGAACGTAGGTGGAAGTGGATCGGACACACCTTGAGGAAAGGAGCGAACGAGGTTTGCAGAGCAGCACTCGACTGGAATCCACAAGGACAGCGTAGAAAAGGCAGACCCAGAGGCTCATGGAGACGGAGCTTAGCCAACGACATCCGGGCTGTAGACGAGAACCTGTCCTGGCGACAGGTAAAAGCCATGGCGGGTAACCGTCAGCAGTGGAGATCTCTAATTTCATCCCTTTGTTCTGCCGGACCGGCGGACATGGACACATAAGTAAGTAAGTAAGTAATAGCATTGTTCATGATTTCAGGCGTCACTTCGAAGATGTCCACATCAACAGTATTACTGGGTGTATACTCTAAAGTGTCTCCGACTATGCCGGAAACACCGTGGAAGACTGAATTAAAGAAAGTAGCAAAAAGGTTGCATTTATCAAGCGTTGTGTTAGCTGTACGTTCATCCAGGAACATCGACGATGGTAATCCTGACTCTTTCCACTTAGATTTTACAAAATCCCAAAGGCCTTTTGGGTTGCGTTTAAGATTTAGTTCCGTGGAGGCAATACGGCGTTGATAAAGTAAGCAGTTTAAGCGTCGGTAACGGCGGCTGGCATTGTGAAACGACAATTTATTAATTGCTGTACGATGTTGTCAGTAACATTTAAGCGCGGCATTGCAGCATCTTTTTCTATAGCGTAGCTCGGGATTAGACCATAACGGTTTCTTTGGAGGTCTTTGGACAGGAACGTACATTGTGAATGCATGCTGGAGAGTACTAGTGAAGTAGCCGACTGCAATGTTGAGATCCAAGCATTCGGTTACATGATCCCAGGTGATTTGCGACAGATACTGGCTTAACTGTCTAAAGTCAGTTTTTCTAAAATTAAGCGCTTGAGCATCAAAATCTTGGTCAACAAGCTCCGATGAAAAATCAGTTCCATAAAACATGCACGTGAATGGTGGGTGGCAGCTGTCGATTGTAACGAGGGGGTCGCAAGCGTCATCGATAACAATCGAGTGCGAAATCTCCTCATTGACGAACAATAGATCTAATGTGTTACCATAACGGTTTTTGAAAGGATTCATTTGTCGCATGTTGTTGGAGCTCATTCCATCTAGCACTCTAAGCTACTTCTACTCAAATTTGCAAGAGAAAATACCTATTGGATAATTTTCTACAGCGTTTTTTTTTTCGTGATGCAATTTGATGTGGGACATCCATTATGGGGGCCCGTGCTACTACGGATCAAATTTTTACTCTCCCACAAATCCTCCAGAAATATCGAGAGTAAAACGCATCATATTTTCGAGGATTTCAAAGCAGCATACTATACAGTTGAACGCGAACAACTATGGCAGATAATGTAATGCACGAGTACGGTTTTCCGGACAAACTGACGCGGCTGATCAAAGCTACTCTGGAGCGAGTGAAGTGCTACGTGCGCGTCTCGGGGACACTCTCGAGTCCTTTCGCGCAGAATCGCGCAGAGGGTTGCGGGATGGAATGTCCTGTATGTTATTCAAAATCGCTATTGAAGGCTAGCGGTCCTCGAAACGAGAGGAACGATCTTCAGCAAGAGTGGCCAACTCCTAGCCTTCGCAGACGATCTCGACATCATTACTAGAAACCTTGGAACGGCGGAGGCAATCTACGTCAAACTAAAACCGGAGGCTTGGAGGTTAGGGTTATAAATCAATGTGTCGTAAAGCGAATATGTGGTAGGCTGCAGAGGCTCCAGCGAAAGCAACGTTTGCCTCCCACAGACAGTGACTATTGACGGTAATGAACTGGAGGTGGTTGAGGAGTTCGTATATTTGGGATCCCTGGTTACCGCCGACAATAATACGAGTAAGAAGATCTTATGACGCATTCAAGCTGGATATCGAGCCTGCATTTTCCTCCACAAGACGCTTCGATCAAGGAGCATACGCCGCCGCACAAAGCTGACAATGTACAAAACGCCAATCAGACCGATAGTCCTCTACGGACTTGAGACAGTAACTTTGCTTACGGAAAGCATACGTGCATTTGCCGCATTTGAATGAAAGGTGTTGCGGACTATTTTTGGCGAAGTACAAACGGAAAGCGGAGAGTGGCGGATGCGTATGAATCACAAGCTACACGGACTACTTGGAGAGATTCCCGTCGTACACCTGGCGAAAGTTGGGAGACTACGGTAGGCCGGCCGCGTCGCAAGGATGCCGGACGACGATGCAGTGAAATTTGTTCTCTCCAAGAACCCCACCGGCACCAG
Source organism: Sabethes cyaneus (assembly GCF_943734655.1). NCBI lineage: Eukaryota > Metazoa > Arthropoda > Insecta > Diptera > Culicidae > Sabethes > Sabethes cyaneus. The sequence goes on from NC_071354.1 coordinate 229,256,061, forward strand.
GAATAGAGGGGCTCAACGTGCTAGATGGCTCGACCGGGTTGAAACCGACTTGCATGTGTCGATACGCTCATCGAATTGGCGACGAGTAGCCCACGACCAAGTACAGTGGAGAGGAATTCTAGATACAGCAAGCGCCACTCCGGATCGGTGCTGCTAGAACTAAGAAGTATGGATTGTATGCTTGTAATTATTAGACCTACCCTATTTTCGTGTTACATGACCCTGACGAACCAAATTGTCACCACGAAACGAATATGTAAGGAGAGTAGATTATGTTTTGATCGCGTACCGTCAGATACGCGTCAGATAAAAAAGAAAAAACACCCAGAGGTGGTAGAATCACAAACTTGCCGCAGCGACAGCCGGCAACAGACTGTCTGTTTCTATCGCACTAACCGAGTAGATAACAGCCTATCTTCTCAGCGACAGAAACAAAAAGCAATTATAAAAAAAACATTATCGTATTATTAGACCACCTAATATAAGTGTGTGGTAGTAGTTGCTTTAGTCTAGTCAGTAAAACATTTAGTTAGGGGCCGTGCAATAATTACGTAAGGGCTTTTTCCTCATTTTTGAACCCCTCCTCCCCCCTATATAAGATTTTGTAAGATTTTGGCCAACCCCCCTCCCCCCCGTAAATAATCTTAGTAAGATTTTTTGAAACATCAAAATTCAAGTTTTACTTAAAAAGTTAGACATCGAAAAAACATTGTAACAGGTCAATAAAGTTCAAACAAGTTCATAAAAACCAAAGTTCAAACAAATTCATGAAAAAAACAAATAATATCAATTATCTGTTGTAAATCCCTTTATGGCCCACTCACAAACAGAACGTATTTCAGCATTGAAGTTGACAATAAATGTTGGTGTATGCTTAGAAATTCACTAGCGTTCACTTGATTCACATTGATCCACTCTAAATCGTCTGAACACGTGTCCTCGTCAAGTAGCGTACAAAGAACTTCTTTGCCTCTTCTAGATGGCACGCGACATGGTCTTAAGTTGGAATTGGTACAGCGTTGCGTCTAATGTACGGATCTGTAATGACCATCCGCGGTGTCATTTGACGCAAAATACCGACCCCATTCTGGTCACATGCGGCAGGCAAGATCTTTGGGAACAGAAGAACAATACCGTCAAACGGGGTAACTTGCAACAGCGGGGTAACATGCAACAACGCTATATGGATCCAATTTAATGTACTTTTTGATCTGTTACTTGAATTTTTAATCTATATCAGTCACTGAATCTTGTTGTTAACACTTCAAAGAAGCCTTTGACGTTGATTTTCTGCTGTTTTGATGATTTTTAAAAAATCTCACAAGATGGTGTCAAATTCATCGTCAATTTTTCGTCAGTAAAACGTTTGTGTCGCCCACAGGCACTTCAAATAAAAGAAGCCTAACAACCATTTTTTATAGTAAAATGAACAATAAAGAAACATAATAATTGATTTATGATAACTAGTTTTGTTTATCTTACTTGTTACCACGTTATTCGTAAAACAAGTACTTAAACGGGGTAACTTGCAACAGCTGGTAGATATAAAAAGCTGTTTTCCGTTACCTTCAAGAGGCGCGTTATCATTTAATTTTGCATAAATCAAAACTAAAGCACACCTGAAGAGTGTAAGAGACTTTCGGTAAGTCGGTAATATGCCAGTTTTTCTCTGGATATACTGAAAATGGCCATAGAAGCGGCCAAAACGAAAATAAGGTCACTGAGAGAATCGACCAGCAATATGGCAGTGTCTAATTACGATCACTCGTAACGTAATGAACAATCATATATTACGTAACCGAGATATCGATGATTTTTAACTTTTCCGCCCCACTTCATGACGCGATTTTGCATAATGGATATACGACGTGTAATGCGTTGTTACACAACTCCCACTTCACTAAGTGCGTTACGTAATATGTGAGTGGTCCTTAAAAAGGCAGCTTTATTGTATCCAGACAAGGAATATCAACTGCATGAATAATATAAAAAGTTATTTCTGTAATTTCCGTTACGGGGCTCATAAATTGTTTTTACCAACGTGACATAGGGCATTTATGCGTATATTCATAGCAAAAGCATTAAAAATCGCAAGTCGGATTATCATTTGCATATTCAAATCAAAAGAAATTCATACAAATCTTTAAATTCGTTCAATTTCCAAAAAATGTTACTTGTTGCAAGTTACCCCGTTTAAGGGGTTACTAGTAATAAATTAGTTAAAAAATTCTACAACAGCCAATATTGATCGCATATTTTTTCTCAATATGTGAAATTGTTCTATGGTAGACCTAATAACTACGTATTAATCAAACGTCCTCAAATGTACTACAGATAAGTTTTCACTTGCACTCATAGTTGAGAACTGTTGCAAGTTACTCCGTTTGACGGTACATCCCAAGAAACATTTTTGTTGTATAGTAGCTTATCAAGCACTTGTTCCATTGGTACAGCTATACATTAGTTGAATAAGCTACTTTTAAACAAAACTGCTTCTCGTGATATCATAAGGGATTTTGCGGCTGCCTTGCGGAATTGGAATAGGCAATTGCAACGAAATATGTTGGAATAATAGCATAAACCGATGACATCAGATGGCTCTGGAACAAGTAGGCCAACTGCAGTTTCAAGTGGGCATACCTAAAATACTCAGCAGGTTACTACGCATTTCCTTGCAGCATGAAGGATTTCGACACTTCACAACTTAACTCATCAATTTAAAATTTTTTGTAACAAGTAACATGAGTTGCTATTAAAAATATGAATTTTGTCGAGTGTGAAAATCTTACGTAAGAAATGATTAAACCCCCCTCTCCCCCAAATAAGATTTTGTAAGATCTCGCGGAACCCCCCCTCCCCCCATTATACCTTACGTAATTAGTGCACGGCCCCTTACCAACCGAAAGAGCGTTGGCGCGAATTCCACTTGCCACTGAATGATCCAATATATTTTTGGCCCAAATACCGACATTTACCAGTTCATCCAATTTATCATTCTTCGCACCAGACACTTTTTTACTTTCCAAAAAAGGAGAGTAGTGTTTATTGGTAAGAATTTGTGTTAGTTTTCTCTGCGGGCATGGAGAACAATGGGCAAACCATAAATAGAAGCAGGACCAGAAATAGAAACAGCAACTGTTTGTTTTGCATAAGGGAAGCGTAGACCCTGGCCATCTGCATCAAAGACTTGGTAACTGTTGTTGCTTCACTGAATGAAATTGCCAATGCTTCCATTTTTTCCATTTATTCATATTTGAGCTTTTACTAAGAAACTCAAAAATAACTATTAGATATTCCATTGCTAATAATGGATGCAGATTTGAACACCATTAGCTACATTTAATTCAAGATAGGCGTCGACCAAAAGTTCCAATTAGATCCATTAGTTCCATTAGATTCCGCCCTTAGTTCGGCTCGCCAATCGCTCTCCGAATAGCGCTAAGTCCAGCGACATCTTTTCTGGAGCTTTGCTCCAATTCAACCCTCATCCTAATACTCAAATGATTTGTGCTGTACTTCTAATACCATGCAATTAGACGATTTGCCATCAATTCCCGGCCTTGCTGACGGTACCTCGACTGCCGGCCTACCTACATTACCAGAACGTTAGTGGTCTAAAATTTTCGATTTATTTTTTAAATGCCATAATAGCAATAAGATACGTAGCGGTGAAATGTTGACTACTGTCTCCAGATATTTGGTTAGCTTTGTCGACCCATCATTGACGTCCGCATTATTTATGTTTATTTTGCCCACACATAAACAAGTATTCTAATGTGCCACTTTTGTAAATAAAGGAGTTGTCATGAAAAATCGTTCTTTTTTAATCATTTTTTATATTTTGCAACGTAGAATAACAATCAAATTTTCAATATACAACCAACCAATTTTAACATTTGCTTCAATTCTGGTAGAGCAAATGGGGAATTATCTAGGGGTATTTTACCCCCAGTTCCTTCACCTGAAAATTGTTTTCTGTCACATGCGTGTTAGATAAAGAGAGCAAACGCGAAAGAAAAAACGTGACAAAATAGGAGTGAAAATTAGACGTAAAGTGAGAAAAAAAGTGGATGAGGAGAAAACTGGATAGAAAAAAAGGAAAAGTGAGGTAAAAAACTAAGAGATTGTATAGAAAAAATAAATGGCAGAAAAAAAGAAAAGAGCTCCATAGAATATGAACAAAATGAAAAAGAAATTGCGGATAAACTGCGCAGAATGAGATAAAAAACGGAATAAAAAAGAACGGATCAGATGGAAAATAAAACCGGGGCGATACCGATATGGAGGAAAACTAGGACATGATAAGAAAAAAAACGCAACAGATGAGCGAGAAAAAAACAAACGACGAACTAACGAAAAACGGGGCAGAAAAGGAAAAACACAAAAGACGAAAACTGGAACCGAAAAAAACTGTTGAAAAACGCCAAGACAGGCCGGAAAAAACGAAATGAAAAAGTCGAAAAACGGAACAGAAGAAATTCAGGACTCACGGAAAACCACAAGACAAGGGACAAGATAAGAAGAGAAGTAGAATAGAGCAAGAGGAAATAGCGGGCATAAAAAAGAAAAACAAGGGGGAAAAAGATGGAAAATTTGACAACAAAGGGAATATAAAATAGAAAACAAAAAAAAACAAAAGGGAAAATAATAATAACGAGAGGAAAAATAAAATTGTTAGAAAAAACGAGAAAAACGGGAAAACGGGGTAAAAACGTAGAAACGGAATATAAAATGCATTCTTTTTGTTAAATATGGAACAAAAAGAAAAATGGGACAGATAAAAAAGAAAAGAATAACAGTAAAAACCGACTAAAGAAAAAGATAAAACGGAAGAGAAAAAGTCCAAAACGGGAGACAAAAAGAACGAATAGGAGAGAAAACAAAGGGAGCCAAAAACAGAATAAAAAGACAGAAAAGACGAAAAATGGTGGATCAAAAAGTAAAGCGGCACAGTCGAAGGCATAAAACGAGAAGAAAAGAGGATAACAAGAATTAGAAAAATACGAATACTGGACACGACAAAAAGGAAAAAGAGCAGAAACTAGACTGAAAACGGGGAAAAATAATAAAAAAACAAGAGAAAAACACGAGGGATAAATATCTAAAATTGGAACAGGAAACACGGGACAGAGAAAAAGGAAAATGATAGAAAAAGAGCAAAAACAGATGAAAAGTGGAAACAAAACCCAGAAAAATAGACAAAAAGTAGTAGAAACGGGAAAAGGGTACTGAAAACGAGAAGAAACAAAACAGAAAAGAAATAAAACGTGTGAGAGAGTAAGACGAAAAGTGTAAATTTTAATTTCAAGTAAAACTTCGTGACTAATTTCGTGTCTATGTCCGGATTGCAATATAATTTCAGGTTCAAATTAGTCCAAATTCAAGTCCACTTTGATGTCCAATCTCAAGTTCAATTTCAAGTTCAGTTGCATGTTCAATTCTTAAACCAAATTTTACGTCTAATTTAATTCCAATTTTAGGATCATTTTAAATAATTTAAATTAAGCTCTCTTAAACTTTGTTTTACAATTCCAAGTCTAATTCAATTCCAATTTCAAATAAAAACTATAAATGATGTTTCCGATTTCATGACTACTCCCAAGTAAGGCTTCCAAGTCTAATTTTAAATACAATTTTATGTCCAATTTACTTCAAAGCTTCAAGCACTAATTACTTCAAATTAAAGCCAAATTAAATACCCTATGTTAAAGTCCGATTTCAAATACAATTTCAACTCTAATTTTTAGCCCAGGTCTATGTCTAATTTACAGTTCAATTTTATCTTTGATTTCAGTTGCCCCCGAAAGTCCGGTGATGTCCGCTTAATCGCCCAGTATTTGTGTGATAAGTAATAATACATTCGACATGTTACGATTTCTCCGTTTATCCGGGCCAAAAAGGTTCTTCTGAAAGGCCGGGTGCCCCACCTTTCATTTATGTCTGAGCATGCTAGTGTTTATGCTGCCGAGGGAAGCGGAAGAGAGGAGACGAAAAGAAAATCTTTCATATGTACATTGGACCTTTTGACACGTTGTTTGTGAAGTATGATTTCTACTCGAAAATCAGTGGTGAAAGCCTATTAAATGATGCAATTACTTATGCCATTGTTATGTCAAGAATTCATAACAAATGAAATAGCGCTACAATTGTGCAACAATTTACCCAATTGATCTAACACAAAAAATATTGTTTTCGTACTCACATTGAAACTGGAATCTTCGTCAACATTTGCGTACTTCTTTAGCAGTTCTGCACAAACTGCCCCTTCCACCGAGTCATCACTATCCTCAACGTCCCGCTCTTCGGTACTATGTTTCTTAGCTGTATGCTTCTCACACGGATTATGATTCTACAAGTAGAAAAAATATTTTAAACATTTCACAACCGCTAAACGATTAACTATTCGTTAGTTGCTTACTGCCCGCAACAGTGCTGGTTTTTTGGTGCTAATCACCCCTCGGAAGGGCAAGGCAACTCGATCCAGCCAGGTGGGTCGAGGTTCGTCCATTAACGACTCTACTCGGATGATTCTGTTTAGCCGTTGGCCGTGATACTTGAGCGCTCGCAGCTTTCTGCGCTTGTTCTGCAGGAAGCCTACCATCGTCACGGGATCCACCGGGGGTTGCCCAAGCATCAGCGCCAGAAACGATAGTGTAGCGCGAATCAGCCGCAGTGCGATCAGCGCCGGAAGAAACAGCAGCCACGGTAGTGGCCGAATCAAAGGAGGAGCCGTAATGTTGATCTTGTTCGGGTCATCGTTTGCCGTAACCAGCGTAACCTGCGGAAGGCTCCAGCGAGCCGTTTTCTCCACGATCGACAGCACACTGTCCACCCGGCGGTATACGAACTGGCCCACCCGAGTCGTTACGGCACGGGCCGACCCATCGTACAGCAGTTCGAACAGTGAATTCTGAGCCTCAACGGTTTCCTGGGGAAGAGAAGCAGAAGCCATTATTCCGGCGTTCGGTAGAACCGGTGCAACAACGTGTGTTTGGGGTTCAGTCGCTAAAATCAAAACATGTCTAGCCTGCTGCTGGGCAGTGGAAGAGGTTCTTACCAGCTCATCACTCGTCTGAGCTCGGAGAATGCTCATTTTGCTATCACGTTCGGCTGAAATGAGCAGGAAAAACAGAAACAAAAATGAACAAAAAGAAGAGCACGGAAAGTAATCAATTGCAGTTCAGCCGGCTTAGTATATATAGTTGGATTTATTATTTGTTGTTGCTCAATGTTGCTACTATCATCTTTTTAGCTCGTGACTAATTTAACCTGACGGGCGAAACGCCACGAACGGCTCGCGCGGCCGGCGCGGTAATCGAAAGTGAGCACCGCCGGTTGTGCCCTTTGAGACCGGCATCCTATTAATACGTAATGTTCCGTTGAATGACGGAGTTGCGGACAATTAATTGTAATCTGGTTTACTTACACTAAACCCATTGTCAGTGGAAATGTGTTGAAATGTTGGATTTCTTTAAGATTTTTTCTTGAATGGATTAATTCAATTAGTTTCATTTTTAATTTGGCCACTTTTTTTGGAAAATGTAGAAAAAATAGGTTGAAATGATTAAAAACGAATTGACGAATGAAACAAATCCTTCTGCACAAACTCTGAAGAAAAAAAGACAAAATTGCCACTCGTACAAAGTAAATGCAGCAAAATGACACATCACAGTCGGTTTTGTTATGGAGGCGGGAAGTATCTCGTGATAACATTATCTGTTAGTAGATTTGTGTGTCTGTACCGTTCCGGTTCTAAACCCGGTCATGTTAAATACCAAAGTAGCTTTATACTACGATGATTTCAGTTTTATGTAATTCTTCTAGTGAAATGCTACAAATGTTGGAAAGAAAAATAAGCAAAACATAAACATCTCAATTCACTACCCAACTGCTCGAATATTAAACCCGTACGGTTGTTCTTCTACCTTGCACGGGGAAAGGATGCACAGTCCAAAGTGTATAAAACACAAACGAACGAACAAACAAACAAACAAACCGGCTGCTGTCCGAGCCAGCCTACACATCCTGTTTCTCGGTACGTACCTAACCTACAGTCAGCCCCGGTAGAGTACAGTTCCGTGGCCCTACTTCAGCTTGAGACAGTTTTTGTTACGCTATAATTGAGTGGCTGTCAGTACACAACTCGAGTCCGATAGCCGGAACAACAGCAGCAGCACGCTGATTTCGGAATCCGCTTCTGCCCTGACGAGTGAGTGAGTGCTTGGTTGCATGCAACCTATTGACTCTCGATCGACTGATAACCGATTAGCAAAACGCCTGTTTATTGAAGCACACAATACACGTAAGGAATTATTGGTGGAGGAATTATATGCGCATTTTCGACCTGTTTTGGAAAGGTGAGCTTACTTGAGGAAATGTTTTGAATTTTGAAGGGGGTAACAAAAGGTTTAAAAAAACTCCCGCGATAAGGGAAATCAGTTTGATTTGTTTATTTATTTTGGGTCGAGGCTTCGAGGAGATGATTAAATTTTACGAATTTTTACAATTACATGGCCTGTGATCTGCGTGATCTCATTTGTTTGGGAAAGGCAGTGAAATGAAATGAAAGATGGTTTTGAAATTATTAAGCTAGTATTTGTTGGACAGTAATTTTGTTACTTATGAATAGTGAAGTAAAATTACAGTAGGCAAACAAACCTAAGAATTCTTGAAAACATTTTTCGATTTTTTAGATGGAGGCTCATCACTAACCGAGATGCATGATTAGAATTAAGGAAAAACTCTTTAACTGTAGCGTACGCAACGACAAACGATTAACCCGCAACGCGAAGGAAGAATTTTACGAGTTCTTCGATAAGACATAAGAACATACGGTATGTGCTCAGGACAGGATATTGAATTCGAAGCTGAACCCATATTACACCCATATTGGACTGGTAATTCTTTATGGGCTTGAAACCGTGACGCTGCACCGTGGTCAAATTTTGAAAACACGCGGACATTAGCAATTGGGTAAAAAATGCGTAATTTTTCAAGGGTGATGTCTTCAGAGAAGTTTAATAATAAAATATAGTGCATCTTTCTGCACTATTAGGGTGACCCAGGATTCACCTATTAGGGTGATACGAACTTTTGTTTTTTTTTTAAATTTCAAAAAAAAAATTTCTTCGAACGGTTACAAAACATACCAAAATAAGCAACTTTGCTGAATACATTAACTATCTATCAGTTGCGAAATATGATGATGTGTTAAAAAGGAGCGCATAAAAATTAATTATGCTCAATAACTTTGCACACGATTTTTTTGCTGCTTACGAGTGTTCTACAAAGTTATTCAGTATGCAAAAATACACAATTTCACAGAAGACTGTATGCAATATTCAAATTTTTTTTTCAATTTCGGGCAGCTTCGCAGCTTTTATCTATAAAAAAGTACAAGGGTCCATGCCTAGTGGCACGGGCGCAGGCTTGAAGTAGGACTACGAATGTAGATCAACTCGTCTCCCAATCCCAAAGCCGGTGATTTTTGTAAGAATTTCAAATAATAGATTCCCCTGTTGCGCAGTAACGGAAGGTTTATTTGCGCTGTTGTATTTTGTACAACACCTGTGAACCGTTGACTTTACCTCGGTGTATCTCGGGAATCTAGCAATAAATAAAATTACTGTTTTCAGTAAGGTTGATCCGCAAACAAAGATCTTTCAAATGGTGGAAAAAGTTCCATAAGTTTTTCACCAAGTGGCATTAGTATTCGAGAGAATTCTGTTACGTTTTAGCATGCCTATAAATCGGAGTTGACGCGAGTAACGAAAGGTAAAGGATTGTGTGTGTGAGAAATTCATAATTTCAACTCTTCAGCTAATTTAAATGCTGGACCTGAAAAGGTCCGTTTGTTAATCTCGAATTCTCAAATTTCTGACTCGTGGTGTCCATTGTCTACTTTCGTCCATCAGATAGGTTATTGGTGTGTGGATTAATCGTGGGAATACTGTTTATGGGACAAACGCTACTGGTAGAATCTGTAATCAAGATAGATTGTTATGTTTATGATGTTATGAGTCGCAAGCTAGCTGCTTGCCGATGTGTTTCCAACGAAAGCCGGTGACCGAAGAAGGGAAGGAAAAGAAGTTTAACCCAGAGCTCATCTCGTACATATTTCTGTCATCCGTGCTAGGGAAGCACTGACGTGGGAAGGCAAAAATGCAAATAATGAAATATTAAATATTCGACTCAATTCGATATTTTCTCAATTATTAAACGTCTGTTAGGGAAACATGTAATCTACTGTGTTGTAATGGATTTTTTGAAAAATTTTCAATCGAGTGATACCAATATCTCTAGAATCTTTTGACGGATGACTGAGTTATAAGCGTGCAAACCATAACCACTTTTCGTTACATGTTCCCTTTTCGTTTTTCTAAAGTGCACACCAATATAGAAATCAAAGAAGTAGTCCTACTTCAAAAAAATATTTCCATCAGGAGCACTCCAAAGGAATCTCAGAAAAATCAATTGAAAAATGTGTTATTTTTTGATAAAAATTTTTATAACTCATTAAATATGCATCTTCGTGAAAAACAGTCTTCAGAGAAAATATGTATTCAAGCATACTAAATAACTTTGTAGAACATTTAAAAGCAATAAAAAAAATTGTGTGCAAAGTTATTGAGCATAATTGATTTTTAGGTACCCCTTTTTGGCACATCATTATATTTCGCAACCGGTAAGTGATAGATAGTTACTATCCGATAGTAGTTCTGCAACTTTTGAAGAAAAAATTTTTTTTTTAAATTTTATTTAAAAAAACAAAAGTTCGTATTGCCCTAATAGGTGAATCCACGGTCACCCTAATAGTGCAGAAAGATGCGCTATATTTTATTATTAAACTTCTCCGAAGAAACCATCCTTGAAAAATTACGCCTTTTTTACCCAATTTCTAATGTCCGCGTTTTTTCAAAATTTGACCACTGTGCGCTGTTCAAAGAGGACATACGTTCCCCTGCCGTGTTCGAATGGAAGAGAATAGCAAAGAAGAAGGAATCACGAGCTACAGGTACTGCTTGAGGACAATACTATCGTACACCTGGCGCAAGTCGAGAATTTACGGTATACCAGACACGTGGTAAAGATCAGGGTATGAAATGGGGAAGGCAAATGAGGAGCGTCCAATATAGCTCAAGCCATCCCAAGCCCCTACCTAGCGCCTCCACGTGGCCATTCCTGGTAATGCTCTATTGAGTAACCAAGCTAGGAGGTGCGCTGCCTGGTAGTTCCCGGCTGTCTGGTCTCAAAACCGCGGTTTTGGGCAGACGGCGGAGCCACACGGCCTAGCTAATAGGGAAGCCTGATAAGTTATTTTAATGATTTTTTTCGTTTTAGCTTATGATGCATCTCCTGCTATATAGTAAAAACTTTGGTCAAAACGAGTTTTAATACTGCACATGGATACCAGAATGAAAAATTAAATTAACTAGAACTAGAAGCATTTATGGAACCTCATAGGACGCTACTCTATTCCATACGAAGGACTGCTGGTGAGATTGTTCTATTTTTACCATATATACCACATTACATCTTAATATCATATTATTAAAAGTATTATTATTGATATCATAAACGTGGAAGGCTGGATGACGGAATGGATTCTGTCCTGAATCCTTAAGGTCTGAAGCAAATATGGCAGTTCTCAATTCTCACAAACAAATCATCACGTGGGTTAAAGTTGGTACAGCGGAATTGATTATTACATGGAAGAATCCTAATGCTGGAAGGCGACTCTTATAATCCCGGAATGCGCACAAGTGCCTCTGCTTGTGGGTCCGCCCAATCCCTTTTGGCCCTTCTGTAACAACATTAGTGTGAAATTCATTTGATAATCAAATTTGGAGCTACTGTAATTCTACCCACATTTTTTTTCCCGTGTTGGGGACTTACCACCGCGACCATTATTTTGATCTATTGTGGTGTGTCCTCTTTCAATTTACGCCATGTCGTATGGGTGAGCTATCAAAGTTTGATGAGCCACCTCAACTACTGTCGGCATTTATCCCAATCAGGTGATGCATTTCGTATGAAATTTATCACCTGATTAGGAGCAGCATTCCAAATATCGCAGGGCTCAGTCAGCCCCTTATCAAGATATCTACGTCATTTATGATATAGTGCAACACAGTCGCACAACAAATGTTCGGAGCTTTCAATCTCATGATTACAAAAGCGTCAGTTAGCTTCATTAAGTTTACCGATGAGTTTCAGGTGGTACTTACAAGGACAATGTCCTGTTATCAAACCGGTGTATGTGCTCAAGTCGGGTTTTGAAAGGTTTAATAGTTTTTTTGATTGAAGAGCATTTGGCTCTATAAAACGTTTCGATTCGAAGGGCATTCGAGGTAATATTCCAGTTAGACTGTACCTTTAGTTTTTCCCAATTCCTAAGTTCCATTTTAAGGGCACATGAAGATAGTCCAAAAAAGGGTTCGGGTCCTATGAACTGCATAGATGATCCCTTCTTTGCCAATTGATCAGCGGTTTCGTTCCCTTTGATTCCACAGTGACCAGGAACCCAATAGAGGTTGACCATATTGCGAAAGGAAAGTTTTTCCAACAGTTTTATGCATTCCCACACCAGTTTAGAAGTGTGAGTTTTTGATTTCAAAGCATTCAATGCTGCTTGACTATCCGAGCAAATACAGATATTTGCATTTTTGTAGTTTATTTTTATGCATATCGATACACACTCTAGTATTGCATATATTTCTGCTTGAAATACAGTGGGATGTTTTCCCATTGAAACTGAAACGTTAATCCCTGGGCCTGTTATACCAGCACCTGCCATGTTATTTTGTCTTGATCCGTCTGTGTAGAACACCAGTGATCCTGAGCGAAAGTTACGTTCTCTGGCATTCCAATCAGAGCGAGTAAAATCAAGAACACGAAATTTGTGATCGAAGTAGTTACGCTTAGGCATATGATCTTCGTTCATTAATATTAAGGGATTGACGGAAAACTCTTTGAATTCTACCCACATACATTGGCAAGTCCTTGAAATGATGGTGGCTTTCCCCTACTACCACTACTACTACCAGACACGTGGTAAAGATCATGCAAGAAAGTGTGGTGGAAACTGTTTTCTTCAAATAGTTCCACCGGCACAAGAAGCAAAGAGGCCTAGCATGCCAGTTGACTCGATCAAGTGCAAGGCGACATGGGGCCATCCATATTCCACGTGGACAGTTTAGAGGGAAGTTGGCGGGGGGGCGTGGATGGTCGTTTATGAAAGTGTACACGCTTGTCCACGGAAGGGGGGAGGGGGTACGGAAAATGTCCACATGGACAAGTTTTTTTTGTACCAAAAACAGAAATTAGAAACAGAAATACTGAATTAATTATACATATTAGCATTAACCATTGATCAGTGATTGTCTTTAAGCTCAACTAATGTTTTATCTTCTGATGAGCCAGATGTTGACGTAAACCTAGACGTAAACACATGAACCGAGCATTACGGAAGGATTCGCCCTCAAAAAATTTTACGAACCACATCGCCTCGGAAAGGTCCTGTGTTGTGTTGAACTAGACGGTCAAGCTGAGGTGCTCTTGTTAGACAGGGATACTCATGACGGAGAAGATTCGTCCAGCGAAAGTCAAGCTGAAACGGAGTTTCTTGCAGTCGATAATAATTCACTGTAGACAAGATTACTATGAACAGAAGAATTAAGGTCCTAACACCTTGCGTTGCATTTTAATACGATGCGGATATTTAACAGAAAATCCTCGGAAAAACTCAAATTTCCACAGCGACTCAAAATCCATATGCATTGTGTCGGAGCCTTTAGACTGGAGCTTCCCTTCGCGTTAGCTGAAAACCAAATTTAGCATTACTGTTTTGTTAAATTTTACATAAGAAAAAATAAACTAGGTTGAAAGGAAGGGGTGGTTTTATGCTTTAACAAAATTGTTTACTTTCAGGACATCAAACGGGACTAGGCTTGTCGCAGTCCTAAGAAATCTTGTTAGAACTAGTGGACTTTATCACTCTTTCTGGTATACTTCCCAAGCACAGATATCAAATTAGTATAATTCTAAGCGTAAAGAATCTTCGACCTATTGGGACGAGGTGGTTTCGTTGCTTTTCTTTTTAAACATAAAGTAATCGAAATCACAGTAAACAGATGGTGTATTTAACTGTCGTCCCTACCAGTAGAGCAAGGCGATTACAAAGAAAATGTATGGGATAATTTGACCTTGAAACTGTTCGGTAATTTTTACTAATTAGTGATTGAAAAAGCATATTACAATAGAAATCACATAATTGCTACATCTTTTATTAGTCGGTCGGTATCCAAACCATGAAAATCTATTCATAATTGGCAGAGTTATGCGTTCAAAATCTTTCATTCTTTCGTGACGCTGGGTGGAATCCAAATTTTGGATTGACACCCTGCGGTAAGACGTAGTTCTACGTCAAAAAATGTCCACGTGGACAAACAGGGAGGGGTGCAGGTGTGGGGGTTGAGTCAATGTCCATGCTTGTCCGTTGAAAATTGGTATTTTTCTGTCCACGTGGTATCTGGATGGCCCCCATGCGACTTTTGAGATACCTGTGAAAGCAGTTCAAACCGAACAGACTGTAAATACTACTTGAAACATCGCCATAGTCACACGACTAGCATTTAAGGACAAGGTCGTCAGAGTCCATTTATGGCAGTCAGTATGGCACCGAATATCACCCTTCCCTTCCCTTCTTCAGTGTATCAACATGCTCCCATAGACTCGGGAAACCATCACAAAAAAAACTACAAGGTATACAGCCCTAAGGGTTGTACGAAAGAGTGACGTAGGACTATATCAGATAATCAGATCAAAGACTAATGCAAACTGCATTTCTGGCAGAGGTATGTTTATAAGAATCTGTGAGTGCCATTGTTTAAGTGAATGTTTAAAAGAGAGGAGCGAAGTATTCAGACTCAATTCTTCATTGAATGCAGAGTGACTTTGAAAATACGTGGATAGGGGTTCATAAGTACAACGCCTGCAACCTCTGAGACATAGAGAATTCTTTTAAAAATCACTTGTGTGCATCATAAAGTTTGAAATGGTAATGAATGACCATTCAACAGATTATTGTATAGAATACGCTTATGCGTAGTTTGATATGTTTCAATAATCTTTCTTTAACTCGCTTGTGGATTTTAAACGAACCATTGGTTATAAATAACATTAAAACCAAAGCACGCCGTTCATCGCAAATATAACGTGCCATTCGAATGTCCTTCTCTTTCGATTCACTGTCTATTGCTCCGAGAAGGTTTTACTAGTTTACTTTTACAGTTTACCGCTTGTTACATAGCAGAAAATATGGCACATACGCAAAAGTTTCTGTTTTATTTATATAAGAGTCCCTATTCTCCTACCACAGGGGTGAGGGGTCTCAAACCATCATAAAATAAATAAATTCAAAATAAATTCATGCTTTAAAAACGCCCACATGCCAAATTTGTTTCCATTTGCTTGATTAGTTTTAGAGTTATGAGGAAATTTGTATTTCATTTGTATGGGAGCCCCCCCTCTTCGAAGAAGAAGGGATCTCAGTACACCATAGAAAAACATCTTACCTCCAAAACATTCCAATTTTGGTTCCTTTTGCTTGATTAGTTCTGGAGTTATGGGGAAATTTGTATTTCATTTGTATGGGAGCCCCCCCCCCCTTAGAAGAGAAGAGGTCTCACCGTAGAAAGAAATCCTGCCTTCTGAAACCCCCACATGCCAAATTTGGTTTCATTGGCTTGATTAGTTTTCGAGTTTTGAGGAAATTTGTGTTTCATTTCTATAGGAGCCCCCCCTCTTACGCCCTCCTTAAAATTGCTCTCTTATCCACCTATAAAATTGCTGGTCATTTTATCTATCCAACGACACATAAATTGTTCAGTTTCGTTCAGTAATTTAGTAGTTATTAACATTTGAAATCTTTCATTCAAACGTTACACTTCTATTTTCGTTTTCACAAAGTGCTACCCAGTCCCAGTATAGTAAACAAAGACGTAGTCCTACGTCAAAATAAAATTAGTTCAATTAACCTGCTAGCCGTAATCAGATCTTGCAACTCGAAGTACTAAACATTGCATTCTATAGGTTCTATTACTTTTTGGGGCATAAATTACACTAAATACTGAGATTTGTGGCCAAATAAAATTCATCACTATATTTCCACTTTTTCGCCGTCGATTTTTCTTTAATTTTTTTCGGCCGTTCCATTCATCACATCACTCGCGAAATTTAACTTGAAACACAGAAAACTTTAATTTACCACCCGAACAGTTATCTGGTAAGATATTATAATGATTTTGCCCAAACTGTTCACTTGAATTGATATGAAAAACTTTACTTCGTTTCGATTGCAATTCCGAATCCGCGACCGTCGTTGTTGATCTTGTTGATACGTTACCAAGGAAACGTGAGTGATGCCATATTTACGTTGAGCGTGAAATTGGCCAATAATTTTCACTATTAAATTAACGGTCGTAAAGTGTCGAAAATATACTTATAAAACTCTCTTATAATAAAATTCACCGTAAACAACATTTGATGTGATAGAATTACTGTCGGATCTAGTTCAATAGCAAAAATAGATACGCGGATCAACGTTTCATAATTGTTCATAACAGATTATTACCTACTACTAGCAACTTAGCATAAACTTAGCATAAACAAAACGATAGTGGAAACAAGTACTGAAATCAATAAAAAAGCAGCTGGCCTCTGCCGACCTTCACCTTAAAGCACCCCTCAATTACTCACACCACACCTCTTTTAGAATAATCCGTCAGTCCCGCCAGCTCCCAAGCCGACGCTGATAGATTCTGCAGGTGATCGTACACAATTACTTTCATATCTCCTCCTGCATAATGAATATCTCGAAACCATGTTATCTTTCAACTGCGAAAAAAATGTACCGACCAGAACTGTTTACAAATACAACGCTACCAAAAGCTAGCATCCACGGCCGCTGGGAGGGCCGCTATCGCCAAAATGAAGTTCCCAATTTCTAAATGATCCCATCTCTACTACCGAACCGATTCAGCAAATAAGTCATTCAATATGTTCCGCATTCATCCAAAAAATCCTGGCACAACCTAGCAGCAGCATATGTACGCTCAAACTTAATTATTATTAGACAAATTATCCAAGCCTTGCCACTAGCGAGAATTTGGTCAAATCTCGACTAGATGCAAGTTGACCACAATCTTGGGGAACAAAATGAGCCAGAAAAAAACGGAGATCGTGGGGAATAAGAACAACTATTTCAAGCTAATGACAAGCGCAAGTTTTATGTGAAAATGAACCAATCTGGTAAAGGTTGCACATTGAAACTTGATTTATGTATGTAGGGACGAGGGAGGGAGTAACAAGGGAGGGTAACAACGACCACAAACGAGCGAGGTGATCAACTGGTGGAAGCAATTCTTTGATGAACGCCGCAATGCTGAAGTTCGGAAGTTGACCTAGGAGTGCCCATGAAAAATAGGTGTCTCAGCTCCTGATCTCCACTGGAAAACGAGAAAGCGGTTTGAGAGCGATCAACAAAGCCGCCGGAGAAGACCACCTACCGACAGGGCTTTATAAACATGGCGGAGAAACACTGGCAACACTGCGTTATTTGGGAGAAGGAGCAGCTACCGGATGGATGGATGGAAGTAGTGGTTTGTCCCATCTACAAAAAGGGTAGTCGGCACGAATGCTGAAACTATCACGGCATAACGCTGATAAACGCCGCCTTCAAGGTACTCTCCCAAATTCTGTTACACCGGCTGTCATCGATGGCAGAAGGTTTCGTAGGGAATTACCAGGCTGGCTTCAAGATTTTACCATCCGACAGATTTTGCAGAATTTCAAAGTTTTCAAAGCAGCATACGATACAGTCAATCGAGACCAGCTGTGGCAGATAATGGACGAACATGATTTACCGGACAAATTGTGGCGACAGGCTAGAGCTATGGTTCGAGTGAAGTGTTTCGTGGGCATCTCGGAGACACTCTCGAGTCGCTGCGAGACGTGGCGAGTGTTGAGATTTTTTTGTGATGAAGGGGGGGGGGGGGTTGCCGTGACGTGACAAAATGTGACAAGGGAGGGTTGATTTTGGTCAAAATTTGCGTGACGTACTAAATGGATGTCGCCCAATTTGTAGACTAAACTAAATTGAAATGTACTTTTTGTAACTTAAAGTTGAACTGCTGGGGCTGCCACATCGAAAACACTCACATGAACAACTTGCATTCTGCGAATTTAGAAGTAAAATTTGTATTTTACCAAAGTCATTCTACTGCTCATGCATATTGAACTGTGTTGATGCCTTTAGCTCCATACAATGCTCATAAGAAGGATGAATAAATTTTAAAGTAAAATTTCTATTTAAGTCACTCATGAATAAAGAGCTGTTGGGACCCTATCTTTTATTAAATCGTCTTATTTGACGCATTTAAATACTTATGTAACTAACCGTATAGTTTAAAGCTTGTTGGAAAACAGAAGAGTGATAAATGAGGAAATGCTGCGTTGGCTAAAAGATATGCAGTAGCACTCGACAAAACGTGGAAAGGCACAGACAGACGAAGATACAGTGAATCCAAATCTTTCGGGAAAAAAATCGCTGCCTGGAGGAGCAAAAGTATACTACTAGAAACTCAGAGGATACGAATTATCTGTGCAATCTACAAGAAAGGGAATAAGACTGTGAGAACTCTCGTACAATCACCGTTCTCAATGCCGTATACAAAGCGTTCTACCCGGGTTCGTTGAAGGACAATCAGTGATGGATAAAATATTTATGCTCCTGCAGATTCTTTGAAAAATTCATGAACAAAGAGTTTTCACGCAAAATTATTTCATTGATTTCAAAGCAGCGTATGATACTATCGACCGTAAAGAACAATGGAAAATCATGACAGACAACAGCTTTTCCTGGAAGCTGATCAAATCAATTAAGATTACGTTGAATGGTGCGCATTACGCACTGTGTATGGATTTCGGGTGGTTTGCGGAGTTCATTCGAACCCTGCAGAGGGCTTTGTCAACGTAATGGTCACCCGTGCTTGCTGTTCAACATAGCGCTACATGGTATCATGAACCGGGCGGATAGCAACTCCAAACCAAAGTACACGCTAACTGGCGAAACCGAGATTGACCGACGCCGCTGCGATTCGGATTCGGACTCGGAGATTCGGAGGCGCATTATCAGCGAAAGTCGTACTTATGGACTTCACAAGACGTTCATTATATCAGTTGTTCTCCAGAACAGTATGACTAGGTGGACGAGATCTGACGAGTCACGGTATCCAAGGAATTGAAACGCGGCAGCTTACATTGAGCTAAGTCATATGACAGAGAGCACATTACATAAATAAAAACTTTATATAATTAGTCAATTTACGGTCCTTACAACACAGTGTTATCCTTTGAGTAGATGCCGTTTTTGTGTTAATTTACTATCATGATAATATTGCAGACTGGGCCCTCTGACTGGGCTGATAGGCCCGGTGGATCCTTAGACTTCAGATCTTTCAGATCAGCCATCGTCGCCGTCTCGTGGCACAGGAGTTGAAAAGTAAAGTTGCCCAGAAGCACCCATTTATCTGTAAGGTAAACCAAACCAACCAAGACTTAAGTTTACTAAGGCTCTTGAATTTGGGAAACGTTTCTCTGGACGGACGAATCGAAATTCGAACTGTTTAACCAAATGCGGCGGGCTCGTGTGTGGTGCAGATCGGGTAAAGAGCTTCAGGACCGCAAATGCTTGAAATGCTTTACGGGGCATGGAAGGAAAAGCATCGTCAAATCGACAGGATAATGATGGCAGTTTGGGGGAAAAATTTGCAGGTATCGCTGATCCGGGCGGGCATTGAAGGGAAGTTCGTATTTAGGCAGGACAATGACTCGAAGCACACAGCTAAGAAGACCAAGTCTTTCTTCCAGTCTTGTACAATCAAACTGCTGCTGCGATGACACCAACAAGCCCGAACCTTAACCCCATCGAAAATTTGTGGGTGACTCTCGATGCCAGGGGTGACAAAACTGGTGTCACCAATAAAATAACTATTTTGAAGCCCTGTAGCGCGCCTGGGAAGAGTTTTTTTAAGTAAAACTATTATAAGGAGGAGTCTAACGTAGTGTAAAGAAACAAGTCTTACAAAAGGATTCTTTAGAAGAACATAAGAATTCAGGTATCAAAAAATTTCAAATAAAACCAAATGAAAGATGAGGTGGGCACTTCGTTTTGCCTATCAGTGTAAGTATTTCAGTCACATTTAGAATTAACTAGATTCAAGCTTCCCCTGACAATTACAATACGTGTGTGAAATAAAAATTTTGGCTTTTTCTAACGCAAAACATCATAATATGGGAAATTTATTAATGGAACGACCGATTTGTATATTTTCTTAAAAACTGTCTTCAACCGAGGTTCCAAGATTTCGTAACGTCTCAAGTAAATGTGGTCATAAGTAAGAGAAAATAATTTCTCGCATTCTTTTGTTTAAGCTACAATTTATATTTTGACAGGAAGTATCTTCAGTGAAAAATTAACTGAATTCTTTAAAATTAAATTAAATTCTTATTAAATTATTGAGCGAATTTTAAGGTTGATACCCACTTTATTAGTACACTTTGAACCCTAGTACTTAGATACAATTTACACACCAGTTTATTCTTGAGCTGTTAACGCACTCTTATCGCAATGTTTTACAAGTTTCGCAATGAAATAATACTTTAAAGTGTAATCAGAGTTCTAGCAGAAATCATTCTGTTTTCCTTTTTAATTTCGGTTAACCTTTTATAAAAAAACCCGAATTAATCCACCTAGCGGTGTGACCTAGCCTTTCTACTGCCGCTATAATTATTTTTTAATTTCTCAGGAATATATATATAATTAACTTGACTATATTTTCAAACATCCGTTCCTTATTATTTCTTTGAAACGATGATTCTACAATTGATGAAGGGACGGTAAGGGAAAGTAATGAAGAAGGATTTTTTCGGGAATGAAGGGGAAGGGTGGAAAGGAAGGGGGGGTAATAGGTAGCTATGCTTAACAAGTTGTCGTTGTGACTCCTATCTTTTGTCCAATGCTGGAAGGTGCATGGGTCGAACCAAGCTGTAATCAGAGATTATAACCGGATTTGATTACAGCTTGGTTCGACCCATGCACCTTCCAGCATTGGACAAAAGATAGGAGTCACAACGACAACTTGTTAAGCATAGCTACCTATTTGATTTGATTTTGATTTTATTGATTTTATTCATCTGACTTGTGTCTTAATGAATTTGGGGAAAAAGCCGGGAGGGCATAAAAACCCTTCTTTTTGGTTGCATTAAACTTAACAAAAACAAACTTAATAGCTAACAATCAAGCTTAAACGTGTACAGGTTAAAATAACAAATATGCAATAGTCAGGACAATACATCTAATAGTCTACGTTTAAAACTAACTCCGAATTCAAAAAGGTGAAAAAATTCATTAAATACTGTGCACATAGAATAAAACGGAGTGTTACGTAGAAACTCGGATCTAGCGAAAGGAAGGCTGAAGAAGCCATCACGAGCTCTTAAATGTCTAGATTGGACCTCAGCACCAAGTAGTTCCAAAAGATTGGGACAATCAATTTCGGACGAGATAATTTTAGCAGCAAAAACAGCTTTAGCGATTTTCCTCCTATTTTCGAGTGAAGTGATACCAAACAATCGACAGCGGGATTCATACGGCGGCAAGTGGTCAGGGTTGATCCAGCGTAGGTTTCTAAGAGCGTACCATACAAACTTCCGCAGAATATTTTAGATGCGACGGATCCAATTCATATGATACGGGGACCAAATAATAGCAGAAGACTCAAGATGGGATCTAACTAAAGCATAATACAGCGACCGGAGACAGAGGGGGTCATCGAACTCCTGAGCTATCTTAAACATAAACCCGAGTTGCCGATTAGCTTTATCGACTACTGATGCTTGTTGCTCTCTGAACGTAAGCTTCGAGTCTAGGTTCACTCCCAAATCTTTAACAACTTCTGTCCGCTCCAAGGTATGATTTCCAATTGAATAGTCAAAGCTGTAAACTTCCCGGCTTCTTTTGCGATGAAAAGATATAACGACGCACTTCTCAACGCTAAGGGTCATTCTGTTTACTTTACACCATTCAGCAAAACGATGCAGACGGGCTTGAAGAACATGGCAGTCAGTGAGATTTTCGATGGTGTTGTAAATTTTGAAATCATCAGCGTAAACTAGTTTACATTTACCGTCATATAAATTCGCTGCATCGTTGAAGAACAAGGTAAACAAGATAGGTCCAAGGTTGCTGCCTTGTGGAACTCCGGAGCAGTTCGAAAATTCATGCGATAAGGCAGTACCAACTTTGACTTGTAGGGTTCTATTTTTAAGATAGGATTCCAGCCATGCACAAAGCTGCCAGGAGAATCCTAAATGTCTAAGCTTTTTAATGACAATGTCATGATCAATGCGATCAAAAGCAGCTTTTAGGTCCGTGTAGATCGCATCTACTTGAAGACCGCTACCGATAGCTTCACTGCAGTGAGTAGTAAACTCCATTAGATTAGTGTTCACTGAACGACCAGGCATGAACCCATGTTGCTGCAAAGAGATGTAACCACGGCAGTTGAACATAATGACATCGCAGACAATTAACTCCAAAAGCTTAGATCCGGAACAAAGTGATGTAATTCCACGGTAGTTTTCAACCAGCTGTTTCAGTCCTTTTTTGAAGACAGGAAACATGACTGACTTTTTCCATTCAGAAGGAAATTTCACCTGCTCCATTGAAAGGTTGAAAATCCGTAACAAAGGAATTTTGACCATAGATATACAAGTTTTTAGAATTGCTGACGGCACTCCATCTGGTCCCGGTGCATAAGATGGCTTTAATTTTCGTGTAGCTTTCATTAACATATCTTCAGTGATAGTAAAAGTATCTAGATCGATCAGATTAGCCGGAATATGTTCTATACATTGATTGTCGACCATTGCACAAGTTGGAGAGTTGAAAATTGTAGAGAAATGGTCAGCAAAGAGTTCACTTTTCTCCGCGTTCGACGTTGCCACAACATCTCCACGGGTTATGTTTGCAGGAAGACCATGATCGTTGGTTTTGCTTTTAACGAATGACCAAAATTTGGCAGGAAACCGTCGTAATTGCTCTTGGGTTTTGCGAACATAGCAAGAATATCTCTGACGATTGTATCGACGATAATTGGCGCTAGCGACATTAACCCTCTAGTGCCCAAATTTTTGATTTGCTTGAAAATTTTTTAAAATGCTCATTTCGTGGCCAGCATAATGGAAAAAATATTCTCTAATTACTAAGTTCAGGAATAGTTTGATTATTTATAGAAATTCGTAACCCGCCAATTGGCGGGGTTGGGCACCTGGGCGCAAAAAAGTTGCAAAATCAAATTTTTCAATTTAATTCGGGACCTCGATTTCAGAACATCTATGACAGTGCTAGTATGTATGAAACTAGTTATAATGAGCTTCAACTGGAATTTTCGACCATATGGCCGATTCCAGGTCCCGGACAAGTTCCTTCGAAATCCGTTCCGTACTTGAATCAGAAAAGAAACCCTCCCCGGGCCCGGAACCGGTCATACGGCCTCTGTGAGACATGAGATGATCGCCAATCGCTATTTTGTCGAGTGCTGATGTTTTTTAATATGCGACACGACATAATTTACTGATGCTGAAATGTCCCTTTATGGGAACCGGTTCCAGATTTATAATATCCCCCCGGATTCGGATGGCGCGCATCATGGCTCATAACTACGGCAAAGTAACTGATATGTCCACAGTCGATGATATGCTTATAAAAATCAACAGATTTCAAACCAGTTTTAAATATTTGGCAAATTTATGTAAAAAAGCCATGTCACGGTCGCCCAAGGAACTCCGGAATAACTCCGGGACCATATGACATATGGCTATTATCTACAGATATTATGAAAATAGAAAATATTAGCGGAAAAAATCTCAAATTTGGTGAAAAAATATTGAAAGATAAAAAAGTTACGGCCATTTTAGTGAATTTTGCAGTGCTAAAAATGAAGTAGACCCTAGAGGGGTTAATCGAAGCGTCTTGCGGAGGGAAACTAGACTTGACTTCCAGCTTGAATGCATCATTGAATCTCCTTGCCCGTAATATTGTCGGCGGAGACCAGAGATCCCAAATATATGAACTCATCAACCACTTCCAGTTCATCGTTGTCTATAGTCATTGCCCGTGGGAAGCGAATCTTTCCAAACAGACACAGAAACAGTTGTATTTTCAAATTTGGCAATGGATTCAGCAGAATCACCACGATCTTGCCTATTGATGTCCTTATCAGTAAGCAGTTTGCTTTTGGGGATTCTATTACTCCGAATAGTTCCCAGTCGTATATTCCTCTCGTTCCTCTCGAGTGGAGATATAAAATGGTATGGTAATGTCGTATAATAATAATCGAAAAATATGATTTTTAAAATCCGGCAAAATTTTAGAAAGACGAACACCAACAGCTACTAAAGCTGCTCCCAAGTCAGGATTGCCTACACCATAATATGCTTTGAAACTGTAACCTTTGAAAAACCTTTAGAGTCTGATAGAACATGAAACTTAAATCCTCATTTATGTGACTTGTTTGATAAATTGGGTTTTTCAATTTTGTAGTACACATTTGTTCACTGTAATCTTTTATCGACTGGTAATTCATTTAATTTGTTCATTAACACAAACTTATTAAGCGGTATAGATTAAAATTTGCGGTTTTAAAATAGTCTATGATGGATCCCATTTTCAATAATATTGTCTTGCTTATCAAGAATTTGTCGTTAAGCAGTAAAATTCGCCGGGTTTCAATGAATCTGTTTCTTGGTTATAGGGTTATGGTTTTCAAATACAGCTCGTCAAAAGGCGTACTGAAAATTAGGTGATAAATCCTGTAAATTCCCCTTCCATATTAATCCCACTGCATGCTTGTGTATTTTTCAAGGCATATAAAAGAAGCTAACATGGCCTTTAACAATAATTTGTAGCTTAAACTCGAAAAAAAATCAACAAATACAACGAAAACAACACGTTGTCAAATTACCAAAAAAAAGTTGACGTTAATGCCCAACCCCGCCAATTGGCGGGGTCAGTTCCTTGATAAAAATCGGCCAGTTCCTAAACTTTTTATCGCAAATTTACTTTTTTACCATGAAGTACAACTTATCAGCTACTCACCAATAATTTTTTTGTTCATTTATTCCAAGAAATAAGCAATTTACAACAATTTGAATTTCACTCTGCAGAGCAAAATAATTTCTTTCTCAGTTTTCTTGCATTTTTCAAGTTTCGCACGAAATATCTATTTCTAATTAACGTAATAAAACAAACAAACCTCTCGAATAGTTAGATTAGACTATAATGAGAAGTATGGGCTGATACCAACATAAAACGAATAAGCATAGTAGATTTACAACGATTTTGCTGAAGCTCGCCAATTGGCAGGGTTGGGAACTAGAGGGTTAAAAGCCATTTTTGTAATGGAACAACAACGGCGGGTATATTTACGTAATGCAGATGCACGGAATCTCTTGAGTAAGCGAAGGTGTGCATTACCCCATATTGGCTTGGAAGGGGACTTAAAGCGCGGAGTATATCTTGATAATGCGTCTCGAAAAATGAGGTTGAACTGCAGTGTATCATCATGCACATCGATGCAGCTTGTGACTGGATCCCAGTTGACCGACTCGAGAAAACGAAGTAAAGCTGGTACATTAGTTCTCTTAAAATTTAACGCTGTGCTGTCCTGGTCAGCAGTTTGGGCGACTTGTACGTATACATCGACGTTAAACTCTAGTGCAGGATGATATTCGTCAAGTGGAACTAGAGGGTCAATGGCGCGGGACGGGACAGAGTAACTAGCTGTTTCGCTGATGAATACGAGGTCGAGATATCGCCCATAAGGATTATAAATGCCATTAATCTGTAAAAGATTGCATCTAGCTGCACCATCAAGTAGTATTTCTTGAACCATTGCTTCATTACGTCCTCTGGAAAGAGTATTGGCTGCATCGACATACAAATAGTTATGCTGCGAAAATTTCCACTTCAAATTAGGCTGATTATAGTCACCGGCCACAATTATTGTATCATCAACATTTGAAACTTGGTGAACCCTTTCAATACAATCCACATGTGCTTGAATAACCTCAAGATCGGCATGTTTATCCGGGGGTAAGTAGAAGCATCCAACAAATAGATGTCTGTTTCTTAGTCGAATTGAAACGAATATCTGTTCTAGACCAGCGGAATAGGCAACTTCACAATAGGTTGAGTCAAAACACTTTCTGACGGCAATTACAACACCGCCACCAACCCTACGGACACTGTTTAAAGGGTTTCGATCCATTCGGTAAACAGCGTACTGATTGCCAAATAGTTGTACGGAATTGATTCTGTCGTCGAGCCAAGATTCTACTAACATGATAACGTCATAGTCCTGGTCAATACAAGCTAGAAAAAACTCGTCAATTTTAGACTTTAACCCTCTGACATTCTGGTAGTAAAGTCGCAGAGAAGTAGCGGCGTCGTCGTCATCTTTGCGTGATCCATTTGGTCCAGTAGAAGCAGGCCGGGAGCCCTCTGCCCCAGTCTCACTCACTGGATTAGAATGACTCGGTTGGTGAAGGGTAGCAGAAGACTCGGCTGGATCGGATAAAGCTGAAGTTCCCGAAGTGTCTGAAGACGTGCGTTCTGGTTCATCAGCGAGTCGATAGTAACAATTGGGTTGCATTACAAGACCATCGTTGCCGCGAATAGGTGGGAATTCAGGAAACGAAGGAGCGTGAACGTGAGGATACTTGCCTGATCGAGCAAGTTGGAAGAACCCTTCGCCATTTCCGGACACAGGAACGGAACGACTTTGCAGGCGGGAACTTTCAGTGTCAGGATGATAACTGCAACGCACGACTGTGTCGGAGGGCTTAGGGTCTTCCACTATGCTATTTATCGTGCGTTCCGTTGTCGAAGCTGTCATCAATGAAATGGAAGAAGCATCTAGACTGGACTCGTTTCTTACTGACAAGGGGTGATAAATGGGGTGGGCGGTGGGACAGCAGGCGATGAGTTCCCGTTGATTCGAGGGGTTTTGGAAGGCCCCCAAAAATCCCGTTCCGTACGGATATTTTCAAATTCCAGGAAGAATATTCCTTTCGGCCAGACGGATGGATCAAGAGCAGTTTCCTTCAACTTGATATCGACTCCAACTTTGAAGGATATAAATGCCAGTTGAGTAAGGTCGGCGTCTCTACGCACAAGTTTTTTCACATCTATTGGCTGGTCAGTCTTTAGGCAATCTTTCACTAACTTGGCTACATCCTGTTCGGTCACGTGAGGTGCAATTCTGGAGACGTAAATCCAAAATTTCTCTGGCGGCTTAGCAACAGTTTGGACAATCATATCTGCTTTTTCGATGGGTTTCGTACCACCAACGAGAATAGCCGTCGGACGAGATCTCGGTGTTTCCCTTGCAGAAATTTCACGAGGACGTTTCAAGTTTGGCCAAACGGGTCGGGTCAGATTTAAACTACTAGTGCTGCTCGATTGTACCTTTTCATTCAGTGATACCGCCAATTGCTTAGTCTCCTGCAATTCAACCTTCAATTCAGCTAATGAATCAGTGAGTACATTTTTCATTGCATTCACAATATCTGCCGTTGGTGCTGGGTTTTCTTTGAATGTTTTCAATTTTAATAAACACCCGTCACAAAACCATAGCAAGTTTTCATGTTCATTTATGAAGTCCATGTTGGGACGTTTTAAGCCGACACATTTGAGATGCGCGGTTTGTTTGCAAAAGCCATCGCACTGCATGAACTCGAGCGATTTGATCGGCTTAGAGCACTCGCAGCAATTCGAATCCATTTCAACAGCACCACACAAAAGATGGGTTCAACGAGAAATGTAATGATGGGAGAAGTTCAACTTGTTAATCGTTTGCCACCACTTAAATTTTTTTTTTCAGAACTTTTATTTATTTTCGATTTTAGCCAAGCGCATTCACACTGAGGACCACCGTGATTTCTATACAGCGGTACCAATTGCCACTCTGCAGCGCTACCGGCACAATGACTGCTTGTTTATCTTATGTGACAATGAATTACACTCAATAAATCTTTCGTTTACACTGTTAGTTTATCGATTTTCACCAAACTTTCATCTAACACGTACTAAAAAACATTGCATCCGCTCACTAGCGCAATTTTAATACACACCGTCAACAAAATACCGGTAAAATAACGAAAAGAATTCCGAGCTCACGCGATACTGTTGCTGTGTTTGCACAATGGGCCAATTTACCCCCCCCCCCTTCCTTTCCACCCTTCCCCTTCATTCCCGAAAAAATCCTTCTTCATTACTTTCCCTTACCGTCCCTTCATCAATTGTAGAATCATCGTTTCAAAAAAATAATAATATATGCCTGACCGCATTTCAAGGTCATGACTAAAGTCACGAGTTTGGTCAATCCGTCCTTATTTTTCAAAATCCTAATCCAAAAAAGATAATATCTGTGTTTGAAAAAATAACTGAGTAGAATATAAGATTTGAAAAACAAAAAATGAGAAATTGGACTTTTTCTTAGTTGGCGCTGTTTCAGTTAATTATTTTTGCATGAAAATCAAAACTTGAGCTTCTTTTGAATAAACTTTAATGAAAAATTAGTCACTAGCTTGATCGTATCGTTTATATGATATTGCCCGTTAGATGTTTTAGAAAACGATAAGATCAAAGAAACAAAAGCGGCGCCATGAACATGCTTGAGGATGGGAAATATGATCGATATAATTTGCGGCACTTGTTATTTTCGGTGGTATGAGTGGACCCATATTTATTTATTTAATAAAACAAGATACATGACATATGACTATTATCTTTTAAAGTGTCACTAGCGAAAACAAATCGTACAAAATTATTAGTAACCTTTTCTTCCTCTTCTTCATATAAAATTTTTAAGCTCTAGCATCTGTTGATTGGAAAAGCATCTATTAATACGCAAAATTTGTTTGAAATTGGTATAAATTTATTTGGAAAAATAAACTTGATTAATTTATTTCGATTTTACACATTTTAACGGTTTAATATACGGTGCTTAAGTGATAAAGTTTGAATAACTTTTGAATAAATCGTCCGATTTTCAGTAACTTGGTTTCGTTTGATAGATCTCAACAGTAACTTTCAAATGATAATAAATTGCAGGATGTTTCCCTTTGAATTAATGCTTATTTTTGTTACATAAAGCAGTTTTAAATACATTTTTTCCACATTTCTTTATTTAACTTTCAAACCACTAGCCCATTCGTCGTGAAATCTTGAAGTTATGGCTTTGAAAGACTCCCCTTTCATATGTAATCAATTTTGTTCAAATCGGTTAAGGGACCTATGAGGTAGTGAAGTCCCTTATTTTTCGTATTTTTATACATAACTTTTGAACTAAAAGTCCGATCAGTATGAAATTAAATAGCGAACAATGGGACACCTAGACCTTTCATTTAACACTAAGATCATTAAAATCGGTCCAGTCATCTCCGAGAAATGTTGGCTCAATCAAAAGCGTTCCACACACACACACACACACACACACACACACACACACACACACACACACACACACACACACACACACACACACACACACACACACACACACACACACACACACACACACACACACACACACACACACACACACACACACACACACACACACACACACACACACACACACACACACACACACACACACACACACACACACACACACACACACACACACACACACACACACACACACACACACACACACACACACACACACACACACACACACACACACACACACACACACACACACACACACACACACACACACACACACACACACACACACACACACACACACACACACACACACACACACACACACACACACACACACACACACACACACACACACACACACACACACACACACACACACACACACACACACACACACACACACACACACACACACACACACACACACACACACACACACACACACACACACACACACACACACACACACACACACACACACACACACACACACACACACACACACACACACACACACACACACACACACACACACACACACACACACACACACACACACACACACACACACACACACACAGAAAATGCTCAGTTTTCGAAACTGAGTCGAATGGTATATGATACTCGTCCCGCTAGGCTTTCTTTCGATTTTCGGTTTTTCGAGTGATTCCTATACCTTTATACTATATTTTCATATAGTAGAAAGGCAAAACCTTTTATAAAAACATTTTCACCGACTGAATTTCAGCATCTTGTTGAATAGAAATAAGACAAAAATTGTATTTGTTTTTCTGTTAACAAAATTAATTTTCGATTTTAATTTCTCACTATATTTTTCTCCATCCGAAGCAGAGCGTTGGACTTAAGTGTTACTCATAACTTTGATAGCCGGGGTGTTAGTATAAAAACAGTAGCTGAGCTAGTAAGTAGTATAACAACTACGTATGCTTGAACCTACATAACCTTGAATAATCTCACTCTAATGAGGCATTTGTATTACTGAGAATTTAAAATGTTTTTTGAAAAAAATGTCTGGCTATGGCTCAACACTCATTTGTTGCAGTGATATTTGAGTATAAAATTAATATATTTTGAAAACTATTGAAAAGAAAAACTGAAAAATTGTTATTTGAGTTCCAGACTAACAACTGTAATCGTGCTTCTTATTATTTATAATAAAAATAACTGTCCACGTAATATTAACAATACTATTCTGTACTGTACAATACTCAGTACAGTTTCAAAGTAGTGCGGTAGATTTCTATTCCCTCTGCCGGGTCATTTCATAACTCTACGCAAGGACATCAGTGACTAATGATAACTAGCAAAACTATTCCATGCGGCAAAAAAACGAAAACAACTCTGTGGCTGCATGACTTTTTTATTATTGTACCGAACTATTACTGCTGCTGCTTAAATTGCTGTCCAAATCATGACGGTCACAGCTAATTTTCATATTTGTGTTTAGAAATAAAATAAAATATATTTTGTTAGCCTGAAATTCCCTACGCTCTAAGAAAATCAGCTCTGTATTCTCTACGACGGAAATGTCACTAATATAATTAAGATGACATGGTATCTTAGTATCCATCCAGTGAGATTCGAGGTCACCCTACCCTATTCGATCATCAAACACAAACACAAGCACAACTGAAAATCAGCCAAACACCTAAGTTTTATCAGCACCCGGTATTGTTCTCCGGCGCTAGAGGACTGACTCTTGCCTCGATGCCTCGCTTATGACGTCCTACCGATGATTATTATTTCGCAGTCATACATTATCAATAATTATGCATTTTGGGTTCGATTTTCGGTTTCGACCGCCGGCCAATAATCTGCACACGATTTTTCGGACAGAATGTGCAATCGGTTGGTGTCATACTGCGTTCAAATTCATCGTTTGTTTGTTATTATTGCTGTTACTCCCGAGCTCTCTATTTTCCCTTGCTTTACTGGACAAAGCAAGGCTGGATGCGCAGTGATCGAAATAAAAAAAATTAAATGAAAAAAAAGGAACAACTGAAATGCACTTTTTTCCATCAATCATCCACGAGCTATCACGATGTGCAAAGTTCAAAGAGTATCGATTAATAAACAGCGAAATGGGTCCCTTTTAAGTGCACTACTGCCCATTAGTATCCTTTGTAACGAGAAAATTGAAGCTGGCCGCAACCACACGATTAGCTTACCTTCGTTAGTTTTCTGGGGTTAGAGGTTAAATTCGGAGTAATTCCTATCACGGAATGAAGTAAAAAAATAGTTTCTTCACTAGACACAAAACAATATCACTATCCGTATCACATCACTTTTGATTCGACAATGTGCTTCATGGTTCGCTTGAAAAGTCCTAATGGCTAAGAAAGTCCATCGAATTATCAAAGTCTTTGAAGCGCCTTTTTTCCGGACACAATAGAAAAGGCGCTCACCTACACTGCCAGGTCACTGTTAAACGAGAAAAAAACCCGAAAAAAATTGGTCACACCCACACACACTGCTGCACGCACTCCAGGACCAGCTCAGAGCGGGGTCAGAGCGATTTGATAAGTCCGATCGTTAAAAAGAAACTAATTACAGGAAAATTAACAAAATATGTGTGCAATTGGGTTTTTTTCCTTTTCCTTGTTCCGTCGCAGGAAGAAGAAGCGGAAGCTCTGCGTGTGCAATTGGCGCAACGGTGATCTTGACACTGAAGCCGTTGGCGAGTGCATCCCGCTGAAATAATAAGCATTTCGCCTTCACTCGGGAAAAAGCATCCCATTCGAGCGATCTCGTGTCTGCCTGCACTCATGTCGTGAGCGATAGAGGGAACAACGTGTGGTTTGCTGGTCGCTTTAGCTTTGCTGCGTACTTAAAGAGTGAGTGGAAATTGTCAGCGTTTTCCCATATTGTGGATGATAATTTTGTTACTACTAAAATTACTTTTATATGGTTTCCCGAAATAAGTAATAATTATCTTGAAATTCGAGTAGGATATCATTGGCAATCGAACGGAATACTGCAACCGTTCAACGATTGCATTTCCACTTGTTCCCCAACCCAGCGAAGCGCCTTCTACTCTTGCTTCCACAGTCAAGCATGCGAAGCTTTTATATGAAAGCTCAGCTAGGTTGCGAGCAGCAACAGCAGCAAGCGGTGGAAAGCGTCAATCACAATCTAGAGACAGCTTTAGGTTTTAGGATAGGAAAAACAAGTTTGTTCGCATCAAAATTTATGGCAGCAGCTTGAAACATCATATTAACAAACCATTTGATTTGTCTTTGTAGAACCGCAAGTTGAGGTCATCAACAATGAATTGCAATAAAATATACTCCATTGATTTTTTATTGAGTTAAGTTATAATACCTACACACCTAGTTGTATCTATGAGCATTTCAGGTGAAAATCCCTCCAGTTTGCCAAGTAGCGTACCGATCCTGTGACTACGTCCGTTTCTTGTGCTAGGGTAGGGTCACGGTACCGAGTCTCGTGATGAGGCTGTCATCTAAGTTTAGTTCCGAAACAGTACGTTTCTTAATTCATCCGCCTGCTCTGGATCATACGCTGCTGCCGTGAGCCGCTCCTGACCGGGAGTGCAGGTACTCACTAGAGCCGTCAAGAACCGTTCCATACATCGGGCAGACGTTCAGTAGTTTCCTCCGGAGTCCATCCGATCTCCGCTAAAGTTGCTCGTAATCCGATTTGTACCACGATAAAGTTGGAATGGTAGTTGCCAGATAAGAGGCTGAGTAGGATATTTAATTTCGCAGGCACCCGAGACACTGATGGTACGTATTATCCAGCTATTCATCAACCTTCAATATATTGGGGCATTTCGTAGTTTTAACGGTTTGGACTATAAATGCGTGTATTTTCTTACCATATCAGCTCACTGCTTTTGTGACAATCGTGACATAAATCCCAACCTCCGTGCTCGATTCCCGCGAGTTCCGATGTCGAAAATAGTAGTGAAACAAATAAATTTAGTTTAATATCTATATTTTACCTTTCATAAACTGTTATCTTGCACATTTTTTAATAATTTTGTATTTGATCGTTAGGTGGAGAAGTGCAGTGAGATATTTAAATATTTTTTCTCATTTTATTTTTTAAGTTTTTATTCTTGACCTTGAAATGAGGTCATACATATATATTAATATTTTTTTGAAACGATGGTTCTACAATTGATGAAGGGACGGTAGGGGAAAGAAATGAAATTTTTTTTTGGTGAAGGAGGGGAAGAGTGGAAAGGAAGGGGGGGGGAGGGGGGTATTGGTAGCTATGCTTGACAAGTAGTCATTTTGACTCCTACCTTTTGTCCAATGCTGGAAGGTGCATGAGTCGAACCAAGCTGTAATCTGAGATTACAACCGGATTCGAACCCACAACACCCGCCAGGGCATGTGGTTCGCTGGTACTTGTACCTTTGAACCATAGAGGCGCTGGACAAAAGGAGACCGCAAAATCCACTTCTCAAGGATAGCGACGCGTTAGGTTGGGTTATCGACACATATTGTGCCGCTTCCTACATCAATTGCAGATTACCACCGAGCGAGAAGTTTTAATCTAACTACTGTTTACTTTCAGGACGACGACACTATGCCGGCCCTTACGACTTGCAAGGTACTGCACGTGACGTTGTTCGTCTGTCAGCGTGTGTTAGCCGCGTTTCTCGGCGCGGGTTTTCGAGTTAAGGCCCCGTTCCTATGATTGATGCAATTGATGCAGGAAGCGGCACAATATGTGTCGATAACCCAACCAAAACGCGTCGCTATTCTTGAGAAGTGGATTTTGCGGTCTCCTCTTGTCCAGCGCCTCTATGGTTCAAAGGTACAAGTACCAGCGAACCACATGCCCTGGCGGGTGTTGTGGGTTCGAATCCGGTTGTAATCTCAGATTACAGCTTGGTTCGACTCATGCACCTTCCAGCATTGGACAAAAGGTAGGAGTCAAAATGACTACTTGTCAAGCATAGCTACCAAAACCCCCTCCCCTTCCTTTCCACTCTTCCCCTCCTTCACCAAAAAAAAATTTCATTTCTTTCCCCTACCGTCCCTTCATCAATTGTAGAACCATCGTTTCAAAAAAATATTAATATTTTTTTAAATTCATGTAACATTTTGAGAATATTGCGTGACAGATGCAAATCAAATGTATTTTAGCGTCTGTTTCGCTAGGATGATGTGAAATCCTGATATTTATACTACATTTGTTCTTGTTTATACTATATTAAGTTTCTACAAACGTGTGCAACATACCCTAACATAACCAAACATAACTAGCTGCAAGCAAAATGTAGTAACCTTGAAGCAGTTTAAATCATCAGCGTCTCCCGGGCCTGATGGAATATCTTCGATCGTACTGAAGAATTGTGCATCTACTCTTTCAAAATTTGTACAGTTTAATATTAACCTGTCGCTTCTTCAGAAAACAATTTCCGTGTGCTAATGGAGTTCAGTTCATTTTGCCTACAAATTATGAAAAGTGGAGCACAGGCTGACACAGTGAATACCGACATCAAGGGAGCGTTCAACCGAACTGACCACCTCTACTTTCGCATTTGTTATGAAACAGTTGAGTTGACTGTTATATGACCAATTTGAGTTATTACTTATGACATTATACTATTAACTAAATTAAAGAATCTCCGCCTCCATATCCCGTTCTCCTGTACGCCGTCGAAGATCGTTCTCAGCAATCGTCTTTCGAAAACTCCGAGCACTCGTAGGTCCTCCTCGAGCATTGTTGATGTTTCATGCCCGTTGAGAACAACTGTCGACAATAAGTGTTTTGTACAGGGTACATTTTGTACGGGGGCTTAGTCCGAACACAGCATAAAATGAATCAGTTTGATAAGCTTACTGGGGAAGTTGTTCTCGTCTATAAATGTCTATAACTTCGATGTTATCAAATGCGGCTTTGAAGACAACGTACAAATGGTGCATGGAAACTTTGTGTTCACGGCCCTTTTCGAGGATCTGCCGCAGTGTAAATATTTGATCCGTTGTAGACCGACCTTCGACGAAGCCGACTTGATAAGTTCCCACAAATCTGTTCGCAATTGGTGATAGACGGCGGAAAATGATTTGGGACATTAGGCCCCCTATGCCTAGTGCTGACGGAGTTCTTAAAGAGAACGGATTTGGTGTTCGACGGGAATCTCGTCAAGGCGATTCATACTCCTACGCCCCTTTCGGCTATCGATTTGCCCTCCGCTAAAAATAGTCCGCAACACCTTTCATTCAAATACGGTAGTACACGTATATCTTCCTTAAGTGAAGTAACAGTTATGAACAGACGGATATGAACGTAAAGAACTACCGGTCTCAATAGCGTTGTGCCGATATGCTGGTTGATCGCAACGTTTTGCAGAGGAAAAAGTAGGTGCGACTTTGAGCTTGACTGCATCGTTGAATCTCCTTAGTCGTATTATTGTCGACGGTGACCAGAGAACCCAAATATACGAATTCATCAATCACTTCTAGTTCATCGCCGTCAATAGTCACAGTCCATGGGAGGCAAACATAACTTTCTCTGCAGCCGCTTTCTACCATCTATATTACCTTTATATTTTCGACACATTGATTTGTAACCCAATCCTCCTAGCCTCCGTTTTTAGTTTGGCGTACAGTCACTGCCTACGTCGTCCCAAGGTGTCTAGTAATGATGTCGAGGTCGTCTGCGAAGGCTAGGAGTTGGCTACTCTTGCTGAAGACCGGTCCTCTCATTGCGACGCTCGCTCGCCAGCTCACACCTTCAATAGCAAAGTTGAATTACATACAGGACAATCCACCCCCTAGGCGCAACCTTTTGCGCGATTCGAAAGGACCCGAGAGTGTCTCTCTCTCGATCCAGGGTAGCTTTGATCAGCCACGTCAGGTTGTCATGAAAACCCTACTCATGCATTATCTACCTCATCTGCACGCGCTCGACTTTATCATGTGCTGCACTGAAATCCACAAAAATAGGATGTGTGGGCACGTTGTACTCTCAAGATTTTTTAAAAATTTGTCGGAGAGTGAAAATTTGATCCGTAGTGGCCCACGCACTCATAAAACCCGCTTGATACTGCACTATGAAATCTCTTGGTACCGTCAAACGGGGTAACTTGCAACAGCGGGGTAACATGCAACAACGCTATATCGATCCAATTTATTGTACTTTTTGATTTGTGATTTCAATTTTTAATCTATATTAGTCACTGAATCTTGTTGTTAACAGTTCAAAGAAGCCTTAGATACTGTTTTGTTGATTTTCTGCTGTTCTGATGATTTTTAAAAAAAATCCCTCAAGATGGTGTCAAATTTATCGTCAATTTTTCGTCTGTAAAACGTTTGTGTCGCCCACAAGCACTTCAAATAAAAGAAGCTTAGCATACATTTTTTATAGTAAAATGAACAAAAACAAAACAAAATGATGACTAGTTCTGTTCATCTTGCTTGTTACCACATTATTCGTAAAACAAGTACTTAAACGGGGTAACTTGCAACAGCTGGTAGATATAAAAAGCTGTGTTCCGTTAACTTCACGAGGCAAGTTATCATTTAATTCTGCATCAAACTATACTAAAGCTCACCTGAAGAGTGTAAGATACTTTTGGTAAGTCAGAAATATGACAGTTTTTCTCTGGATATACTGAAAAAGGCCATAGAAGAGGCCAAAAAGAAAATATCCTCAGCAGCAATATGACTATCTAATTACGATCACCCGTAACATAATGAACATTCATATATTATGTAATCAAGATATCGATGATTTTTAACTTCCCTGCTCCAATTCGTGACGCGATTTTTCATAGTGGATCTGGATATACGAAGTGTAATGCATTGTTACACAACTCTCGCTCCCCTAAGTGCGTTACGTAATATGTGAATGGTCTTTAAAGAAGGCAGCTCTATCGGATCCAGACAAGGAATATCAACTGCATGAATAATATAAAAAGTTTAATTCGTAATTTCTATTACGGGGCTCATAAATTATTTTCACCAACGTGACATAGGACATTTATGCGTATATTCATAGTAAAAGCATTAAAAATCGCAAGTCGGATTACGATTTGCATATTCAAGTCCAAAGAAACTCATACAAATCATTAAATTCGTTCAATATTCAAAAAAATATTGCTTGTTGCAAGTTACCCCGTTTGACGAGTTACTAGTAACAAATTAGTTAAAAAATTCTACAACAGTCAATATTGATCGCATATTTTTTCTCTATATGTGAAATTGTTCTATCCTAGACCTAATAACCTTACATTAATTAAATATCCTCAAATGTACTACAGATAAGTTTTTACTTGCAATCATAGTTGAGAATTATTGCAAGTTACCCCGTTTGACGGTATTGAGGATAAACGATATAGCAAAATCTGGGAGAGCACGTTGTAGCCGGGATTGTCCAGCGTAATGCCGCGGGGATTACAGCAATCGCTCTTTTTGTAGATGGGACAAACCACACCTTCCGTATTCTTTGGCCAACTTTAAAATTTTTTGCTTCCTTGCTTCCTCCGGAACCTCAAACTTATGCTGGGCGATGAAGAACAGTAGCCCCGGAAGCTGCCAGAAGTCCGCCTTGCCGTATAAATCTTATCATCCATGATGAGACAATGAGGCTTTGTTAGCATCTGGGTGTACAGTTTCCGGCCAATGACTTTTTCTCCGTATTTTACCGTTCGTCTGCTACTCCGTTATTGACCAGGACCGATGAAAATTGCAAAATAATGGCTGGAAAAACCATAATTAGTACAGTACACTATTCCTCATTGAGCAACCTTTTCAGGTCCCTGCATGCTGATCAAACCCTGGTAGGATGGGAAGGAATGTTAGTCCAATACTTGTTGCTACTAAAGACCAGGGAATCCTTTGTATCTTCACATGTATTTCGGGAAAGGAACTGTTAGTAGAATTGTTAGTAGAAGGGGAGAGCTAGAGAAAAATCCAACTTATTGGATAATGTAATCTGTCAAAAGCTACGCGCGGCGTGGGTGTGGTTTCATTAAAACGTCCGAGAAGTCTCTTAGCACCGATTAACCGATATTCAATTGTTTCAATCGAGTACATGCTACAGCCCTACTAGCACGGTTGTTACAAAGTTGTTGTGGCAACCGAAATATGACTAATTTCAGTCGTAATCCGGTTGCTTCAACTAAATGCACCTAAAGTGTGCTACTTGGGAGATACCGTAAACTGCTTTTCTATCCCGGTAAATGAGTTACTTATTCATGTCGGCACACGACGTGTTATCTTAAAATGTCATCGAGACATACTGAAATACCTTACTCTTTTTATCAATACAAAATGTTGGTAGCGAAAGTTATCTAGCATTGTTTATTCATCAATATAAAAAACGGTATAGTATTACTAAATTACGTGCGCAAGATTGTGATATTATCGTGAGTTTAATGCATCGACGACGAGCAGTATCTGAGAACGCGCCGAAACAACACGCTCGCCTGAATCAACCCGAAATCTCTCACAGAATCAAAAGTATGGTGATAAAAGTAAAAACGAACCACGCAACTGGCACGAACTATATCAATATAGGGTTTATTTCTAATTCCCGTCATAGTAAGTAAAGCCATTCTAATTGTCATCATTTGTTGGATGTATTTAATGAATACTCCAAAAGTTCTTGTGCTGATTTGACTAAAACACATTTACCTTCCGATCCGTGAACTTTGAAATCACTAAAAAGCGATTCTTAAAGCATATTATTGAAATTACGCAAATGACTTTATTTCTTAAATTCGTCGTACCGTTTTAAAATCCGTCCATCAAAATTTTTCATCGTCCGAACTAAAAATCACAATAATGCTCACGAAGCTGGCACACATGTATTTGTGTAGAACAGCATGACAAATGTTATTCTGCAAAATTTCTGTAGGTTATGCAGGTTTGCCCGGCTGCAGAATAACAACAATGCATTGAGTGAGTTATTTTCATCTTATGAATGACGGAAATTGAAACGATTAGTCGACATTTTCTTTTTCGTCGCACGAAAAAACGTTGGAAATTTGGCTGCTAGGAATTCTTTAATGAAAAAAATCATTTAAATAGATCTCAGCTCACTTTGATTGATCGCGTATGAGAGGTAACAAACTAAAATATTAGGGAATAACTAATTTTGCATTGTGTGTTAAAAAAATTGGTAATATTTTTGATAATTTGTTTTGGATAGGACGGATCTAGGGATAGGATCTGCAAAATTTGACCACACCAATACACACAAAACCGCATTCAACATCGTTGATTATTTATATAAAAAGTAACGAAAAACTGTTTATAATACTTTGATATTCACCTCATTCGCGATCAAAATGACTTTCACAGGTCTTTGGATAACATTTGCTATTGTTTTTTCGTGACATTCGTAACATTTCAAAGCAAAACAGCAATTAATTGCAGAGCACACGCGAACAGATCGACCGCACCGACGCCATCTTTTTCCAATCTCTCCCGGTTCTTGGCTCGTTGAACGAAAAACTTGGACGGATTCAACTTTTTGGCCACTTTGAAGCATTGGGCGTCCGTATAAACGCTTTCACGACACGCTTGTGATTCTGATCACTAATACAACATCCATTTTGACCACATTTCTCCCTCCGCTTGACACGCTTGCTCAGAGTTTAGTGGAGAAACTGACAGCGATAAAAATACAGTGTAATCGATACACTCTAAACTACGTGTTCCCAAGTTTTCAAGAGAAAATACCCAGTGGGTAATTTTCTACAGCGTTTTTTTCCGTGATGCAATTTCATCTCGGCCACACTTTCAACTCATTCCGCACTCGTCGAAACTTGGCCAAATTCTGCCTCGTGGCAATGCTTAGATAGTTTCTAAACGCTCGTTTTTTCCTTTCCATCGATTATTGGCATTCCCCGTCTAACCATTTATTTCATGCACTCGGGGTTTCTTCACCTAGCACCGCGGTTGCGGTCTCGTTGACGTCCGAGCGTATCCTTCCGTCTTCGAAGGTTGAAGGACTAAGCTCTGCAGAAGAAGGTACAACTACGCGCTACAGCTATATATCCATCGATCAACATGGCTTCTTCCCCGGAAGATCGACAACTACTAATTTGGCTCAGTTTACCCAAACTGTATTAAACATACGGAAAACAGGCTACATTTGACCGAGTCGATCATTCCATTCTGATGGCGAAGATTACTCGACTGGGCGCTTCGTTTGGTAACCGTGCCTGACTAACCGTTCACTCACTGTGAAGATCGGAAATAATGAATCGTATAGCTTCGTCAGCTCATCAGATGTTTTTCAGGGAAGCAATCTCGGACCACTACTATTCTTTATATTTTTCAATGTTGTCTGTTTTGTCATCCCGCTAGGATTCAGGCTACTATATACGGACGGCCTCAAGTTGTTTCTGACGATACGATCCATAGTAGACATTATTGAACTGCATAGATATCTCGACGATTTGTATGAATGGTGCTCCTATAATCAGCTGATTCTCAGTATAAGTAAATGATACGTAATCTCCTTCATGCGCAGAAAAACATCCGTTCCATGGGACTACACTATTTCTGGTCACTCGCTACCACAAACTCATGGAGACCTGAGGGTCAGATGAATCAAATAAATAAATGATAAATGATTAACATGTGAAAAGGGCTTATGTGCAAATGAGAGATTCTCTTCGCATCTCCTCTCTTCCACTTATCACGACGATACAAATGCACTTGAACGGATTAATTTAGCATGAAACGGTTATTGGCGTTATTAGCTAGCTATTGGTTAAGAAAAATGGCATTGGAATGCATTTATGTCGTCGTGATAAACGTAAAAGAGGAGGCACATAGAGAATCCCTCATTAGAACATAGGCCCAATTTAATATGTTTCGCGAGAAGAGTAAGCAATTTGAAGCGGACACTGATGGAACTTACAAATCAGTGGCAAAATATATGTATATTCATTCTTCTCGTTTGTCACGTAAGTAATGCAAATTTTATAAGTAGGTAGCTAACAACTTAACTGTGTAAAAAGCTTTATTTTTATGATAACAAAATTCAATCGAAAATTTGTCGTTTTCATTCGGATTCAATCTACTGCAGTGTTCAGGAGATTAAGTTTTATTCGTCGACTAACTTCTTCCATTATCGCTGAAAAGGAGTTTACGATCAAAATTAACTCAAATAAGAATGTAAATTGAATAAATTTTCTATTAAAACATCAAACCATTTTTCTTTTTAAGATTTCGAAATTACAAAATAAAGAAAAAATATTCAGCTAAGCTTCTGGTGAACCTAATCTGGCCATTCGTATAACTCAGTGCTGGCCAAACTGCGACCTCTATGCCTGCAGGCGATCCTTTTTGGGTGGTTCGTGCGGTCCACAGATTGATTTGAGGATTGATGGAGGGGAATCATAAATTAAAATTACTAACGACTGAGGGGATTAACATTCAGTTTTGTGGCGAAAGCTCATGCATATTGTGGATTTGAATGCTTCCACTTTTAACGCCTGTCACTTCCAACGGTTTTTGGGTCTTCTTCAGGTTACGCTTGATGATGGCCCAATATTTCTTGAATATATCCTTGGGCACCAAATCAGTTATTTCTTAGCAAACCTGAACAATTTCATATGCTTGAAAACGTCTTTCGTCTGCCGAATAGAACTCCTGCCCTGGAAGTTGTTTGAAGCCTGCTTTAACATTAGTTTCGTTGTCCATCATCACGCCATGTAATTGAACTTCGTCAGCATCGTCGTGTACAGCTTCCGGGATCGTGTTTTGCCCATCTTGTTTGGTATATCGTCGCGATTTGGCATCTAACTTTTGATTAACCTCCGATTAAGGCTTTCCGGCAGTGGACACGCATTCCTCGAACACTTGTATTACTTTAGTGATAGTTAATATGGCCACTTTTAACAATTTCACTAACTAGACGCCGCCAACATAAGAGCAAATATCAAAATCTAAATAGAGACGTTTTAAGTTTTGTTCATTTAGGCGATGGTGGATTTAATGTGCATACTAATCTAGGTCAATCTAGATTAATTTGGATAGCAGTTTCTGTTAACCACTACTATAGCATAATATTTTTTCTGTCCATACGAAATGCAGGATTCAAAACGAATCCCAGCAAGACCATTCAGTTTCGAATACGATAATGATATAATTTTGTCCGGAGTCGTTCCGTTGCTACTCTGAACCATTTAATAAAAAACCAATCATTACAATCGGGACAACTCCCGTGGCTTTCCCATTGCAGCTTATGTCCCCCTTGTTATTATTCAATAATGATGATACGTGTATGATTGCTTAATGACCGCCAGCAAGGAGCATGTCTAATTCCGGAGACGGCACCAAGAAGCCGCAGCCGAAGGGAGTCACTTTTCCGGTTCTAATGCTCGGGCCACAATCAGCCAGCCAGTCAGCCAGCCATGTGTCGTCGCCCGAGAGCATACGCGAGAACTCTGGGTCGGGCCGTGCCGGGGAAGCTGCGCAATTTATCTTGCCTCGGTACAAAGTTGGCAAGCCATTAATTAAATGCTCATAGTAGTAGCTCATGCAGGGCAAAACGAAAGCAGTCAGAACCGGTCGACCGGTGCT
This sequence comes from Sabethes cyaneus, assembly GCF_943734655.1. Taxonomy (NCBI): domain Eukaryota; kingdom Metazoa; phylum Arthropoda; class Insecta; order Diptera; family Culicidae; genus Sabethes; species Sabethes cyaneus. The sequence goes on from NC_071354.1 coordinate 229,299,240, forward strand.
GAACCTTGGCGAAATATCAAACGCTCAAAACGCTCGTTGTCGAGTGTCATTGCGAGTGACGTGGACACTTATCCTTGTGTGTTGTGCAATCAAGCGGAGCGAACTCGGCTCGGACGGAGCACGGACAGACCCCACGAAATCGCAATGACATTCGCGGTGTTGGGGGCGAGGCGAGCAGAGAATCTTTTTTCTTTCTCTCGCGTACTCTCGGTTCGATCGGCAACGGAGGAGGTCCACCACCGTTTGTGCATGCGGGCACAAACGTCAATACAGGCGAGTGCTCGTAAAAATGGAGTTGTGTAGTTACTCGCTTCACTGGTTGATTCAACATGCCGATATTTTCGCCCTGCCATGGACCGGTCTGCAGCAGGCAAGGCAGCTGCTGCCGGCCCGGCCGGGCCCGACCAGTGCAGTGCTGTTCTAATTACCGCTCACTGTGTTGGTAGTAATCGTACTCCAGGCGAGTTTCTCATAAGCCACGGTTACTGACGACGACGACGACGACGGACTGGTTTTAGTTTCCCGCCCGGTTCTACCGGCCGTACTCTCTTTGCCCGCGCTGATTGCGGCCGTTCCTTGCCCACAGCAGTGGCTGTGTGGCACACTGAGTCAATCAGTATGGTCAATCAACTTTCTGCTGGTGAAATTTGAGCTTTTTTTGAAAAATATGAAAGAATTTTCAAAGTAAATTCAACACCAAATTTGGAATTGAGGACTGATTTGGCAAACCTTCGTTGACCCGCTGTGCGGTCGTCATCGTCGTCGTCGTCGTCGTGGTGATGCATTATTTTTCAAAGCTTGCTTGTGCTGCCTTTTTCATCGAGTATGTATACAAACACTTCATCATGCTGCCTGCCGATGTTGGTTGTTGGTTCGGGGGGGTTCCGAGCGCGTCGAGAGTGACGGCGGACGGTGCTACCGGACTGGCTTTTTGACTGCTGGCTGGCTGACTGACTGGCTTCGAGATCCGCGGCTCTGAACATGGCTCAACTTGGACAGCGAGTTCAGTTCAATTCGTTGGCGCGTTTTGAGTAGTAGCACATTCGACCGCGGGACGTGATATTTCCGAAGCAAGCGTTTGTCATCGATCGTCGTCGTCGTCGTCGTCGCGCGCCGTCGCGATCGTGTTTTCCTCCTTTCCCGTAAGGCTGTTGCGTCGCGTTTAAGTTTGTCCGTGTTCTCGTTCGGTTCGCTCTCGAAAGGCTAAAAGTCTTGTAAGCGCGGGTGCGTTGGTTGGTAGCTTGACTCCGTCCGTGTCAGAAGCGAGGACAATTGGTGGATCGGTCAGTTTGAACGCCAGCTAACGCCAGCAGCAGGAGTAGCAGCAGCAGCAGCAAGCAGTAACAGCATCAGCAGCAGTAGCAACAACCCAATCAGCAACAGGTTTCTGTACGTGACATTTTTTCGTAATTCAACTTTTTAATTCACCCTTTCCGCTGCGCTGTTCTGCGCGTTTGGTACCGGGCGGAACCTGACGCGAAGCGAACCTGGCCTAGCCATTCCTTGATTCCTCAGCCGGTCGGTCGGTCCGTCGCAGCTTCCCCGAGCGCGCTTGGAACGCAAGATGATTTAACACATTGCTCCGATGATGATTGCTAGTCTTTCGTTAAAAGTCCAATTGACGGCGGCGGCTCTAGGGCCCGTATGCCGCTAGTAGGGAAAATAAAGTATAATGCCTTCAATTCGGTTTTTGATTGGCTATTTATGAATCATTAACTAATGAGTGTTTTACATGGCTATTAATTAACAGTTGAAACATTAAGGTACCATGCTTCCAGAGGTTCTAAAGTTGTCTTTAAAGGAATAGAAAACTATAAAAAAAACGAGTGCAATTCAATTAACTAAAGTCATTCTCGTTTCGATTCAATTACGCTGATTACGAGTGCAAACGGAGATAGCTATTTCGCCGGTATGTAAGTAATACTTCCTTTATTAAGAAATGCAGGTAAAATCAAATAGACGAGCATAAGACGTAACTGTGTTGCTTTACAACGACTCGAAGATTGAAAATTACTAGCCAAGCAACAAGCTTGGTTTTATTACACTCTTTTTACGGATTTCCTGAACAAAATTTGTCACAAAACTACAATAAGAGTACAATAAAACTCAAATTGTTGCTTGGGTAATGATAAATATTAGTGAAAACTATGATCAGTAAATCGCAGTAGCGAAACAAGGCTGTCTTGTTTTTGATTCTGTTAACATTTATTTAGGTTTGTTTTTTGGTAATTCCTTTTTTTACATGAGATTCCAAATTGTCACTGCGAATTTTTGTATCTTTCTATTCTTTTCTATACTTTAGTGTTAGAGTTCTAAGTCAGAAACTTGGTTCTTGTGCATTACAAAGCCATTTCTGGTGGGGCTTGGACCTTTATACTCTCAACTTCCGGTTGAGTGAGTGTTATAAAAATCATTTTTAGAAAGGGACCCACTTCTAGTTACTGAAAACTGGAAAATATTTGATACTCACGACACAGTGCCTCGTTTAGAGTTGGTTTAAAAAGTTATTGAGCTCCCGGTATTCAAAAGTAGAGATCGCCGAGATGTCAGTGCCACTACGGATTAGTTTGTTCGCCGCCTCCAGATTACTTGAAATATTTAATCATAAGCGATGCTTCAATTCGTAGCACTAAACATTACATTTATTCTAATCAACATGGATTGGTGGCTGGCCGCTCCGTTGAACCTACTTGACTTTACATCCAATTGCATTATTGAAATGGAGCGCAAAGTGCAAGTAGACGTGATGCATACTGATAAAATATTGTAAAATATTACCTCTGTCAAATGGTTACGCTCGTATTTGTGCTACAGAGTTTTACAAATGAAACTTGACTTGAAGGTATCGTCCCAGTTCACGAATCAATCTAGTGTGCCGCAAGGCAGCAACTTAGGACATCTTTTGTTCATTTTATTCTTTAATGATGCTACCTGCGCTCTGAGAAAGAGGCCCCCTTATGACGTTCCATCGAATCAAATCGCCTATTGTTTTCGACTACAAAATTGACTATCAGGAACGGAAGAGGGTTGAGCATGTCAATGATCTTGGTGTGATTCTCGATCCGAAAATGACTTTCGCTTGCCACCGTACAACGATCAACTCAAAAGCGACTCGCCAGTTGGGATTTATTGCAAAAGTTGGACGAGATTTTAAAGACCCGCACTGCCTTAATGCCCTATATTGCGCCTAAGTTCGTCCCCTTCTCAAAAATACGTGCCTAAGTTGGACTGCGCAGCAACTCTGTTGGAGCCTTCGAATTGAACGAGTGCAGAAGAGGTTCATAAGATTATCCCTGCATAGTTTTCCTTGGTGCGACCCGGAAAATCTACTTCCGTATCCCGATCGCTCTCGCTTTGCCCGATCTAGATACATTAGAACGTCGACGCAAAATTTAACGAGCTTTGTTTGTGGGGAAGCTGTTACACTGTAAGATTGACTCGCCGCAATTACTTTCGTTGGTAAATTTTCGCGCGGCACAAAAGACTCTGCGACCATCCCATAGTGGTCCAAGAGGGTGAAAAGTAAAACTGTTTTTTTCTAGCGCGTTTTGCTTTCATTATAGCATTTCGGGTCTTCAGCACTTTTGTTCGTATAAATATGCTCCATAATATGCAAGTGCCAAAAGGAAGTCATAGCTTGCTGTGAAAAAAAATAAAAAAATAACTTTTTTGTGTTAGTAGATAGAGACATGGTTTCTTCGGCAAAGTTGTAGAAAAAGTAAAAACAAGGAAATGTTCTGAAAAAATAACGCTTCTATCTCTATGCGGTGTATAACTATAGAGTATTTTATTAGAAAATTCTAGTAGAAACTTCTCAGAAAGAACTATTTTTTCATACATAACTTTTTTCGGGCGCATTTTATGAAAATATATTTTTCTAGGAAATTATTGAAGTACTCAAAACACGTGTTTTTTTAGAAAACTGCGAATCTCTAGGACATTTATTTGGTAATTTATCGCTTATTTAAGTTTTATTTTTCCTCAACTTTACAAACCAATTGGGTAGAATAGGGCAAGTGAAGACATGAAATCAGTGCTTCACCTTGAAGATTAGATTAGGTACTCTAAGCTCATATAGGCGCCACCTGTCTCCATCCACCCTCCAGTTTGTGGAAGTTTGAAATTTACTTGTTTTTTGGTGTTTAATGAAAAGGTTTAATAGTGTGTGTGCATTAAGCTTATAACGTAAAACACATAAAGAGTACGGCAACTCTTGTATGGGTGGGTGGGACGAGCCGCACTTATGCAAGTTTGCAGTACATAATCTAAGCTTTAAGGTAAAGCATTGATTTAACTTATCCACTTGCCCCATTTTATCCAATAGGCCCGTAAAGTTGAGGAAAAATAAAGCTTAAATTAGAGATGACGTTAGAGAGAGATTAGAGAGATTAGAGGAACGTGTGTTTTGAGTATTTCAATAATTGTTTAGAACAATATGATCGGTGTTAAACCAGAGCAGACCAAGTCACAAAACTTAAAAAAATGTGTTAATGACAGCAAACGATCAAGAATTTTCAAAGCTACATTTTACTCTAATCAGACTACAAAAATGTTGCAAACAGCCAGAGCTATGAGATGATTTCGAACGACCGATACGTATAAACCATACAAAGCAGCGAACTTTCAACGCGTTTTTCTCGAAATCAGAGTTTTGTCACTTGGTTCGGGCTGACTTAACACCGACCATATGTTCTTGTAAAATGCAACCAACAAAAGCTATGCATGAAAAACCGATTTTTAAAGAAAATGCACTGTATCTCTGCACCGGACAAAGATAGAAATATCATTTCTTCAGCAATTTTTTATAGCTTTATATTTTCTATTATTGTGCCGAAAAAACTATGTCTGTACTTCCCAACACAAAAAAGTTATTTTGAAATTTTTATAACAGTAATCTTTGAGTAACTTTTGGTACTTTCAGATTATGGGTGGTATCTTTATGAACAGAATTTCCAAAGTCACTATATTGTCAAATGAATCCAAAATAAGTCAAAGTGATCGAACCTTTCCTCCTTTTTCGGGCGTTTCGGCTGGTATTTCATTAATGTCCCGTGTAATGTTGTCTACTGAAGCCTCATCAGTTAGTATATCTCTATAGACGAGAAACTCATTTCTCATAACTCATTTGTTATTTCTGATTTCTGATTTCTGATTTCTGATTTCTGATTTCTGATTTCTGATTTCTGATTTCTGATTTCTGATTTCTGATTTCTGATTTCTGATTTCTGATTTCTGATTTCTGATTTCTGATTTCTGATTTCTGATTTCTGATTTCTGATTTCTGATTTCTGATTTCTGATTTCTGATTTCTGATTTCTGATTTCTGATTTCTGATTTCTGATTTCTGATTTCTGATTTCTGATTTCTGATTTCTGATTTCTGATTTCTGATTTCTGATTTCTGATTTCTGATTTCTGATTTCTGATTTCTGATTTCTGATTTCTGATTTCTGATTTCTGATTTCTGATTTCTGATTTCTGATTTCTGATTTCTGATTTCTGATTTCTGATTTCTGATTTCTGATTTCTGATTTCTGATTTCTGATTTCTGATTTCTGATTTCTGATTTCTGATTTCTGATTTCTGATTTCTGATTTCTGATTTCTGATTTCTGATTTCTGATTTCTGATTTCTGATTTCTGATTTCTGATTTCTGATTTCTGATTTCTGATTTCTGATTTCTGATTTTTGATTTCTGATTTCTGATGTGGCTCGCTGGTACTTGTACCTTTGAACCATAGAGGCGCTGGACAAAAGGAGATTGTACAACGCCCCTTATTAACGTAGCGACATGGGTTGGGTAATTATTTTTAGACACAGATCATGCCTCTTCTTCCATCTACTGTAAAATCACCGACCGAGAAGTTTTTTTAATCAAACTTTGTGTTTACTGGCGGGACGACGACACTATGGAGGCCCTTGCGACTTACAAGGTACTGCGTGTGACGCTGTTCATCTGCCAGCGTGTTAGCCGCGATTCTCAGCGCGGGTTTTAGGGGAAAGGGAGCCCTCCGTCATTTTAAATTTTCCCTTGATTATTAAAGGACACCTGCTCGTAACTTTCGTCATTCGCTTTCTGTCTTTGATTTCCGTATTTCATCTTAGATTTTTCGTCCCTTGGGTTTTTCCTCTTTTGAGTTTGTTTTTCGTATTCCATCGCCTTTTGCTGTCGGCTTATCTTTTTTTAGTTTTTTTAGTTTGGTTTGATTACCGGAATTGACCCGTCGTATTAAACGGCAATATTTAACGTTCGTTAATCGTTTCTCGTTATTTTTAACATTTGACTTTCAGCGAATTATTGTCATTTTTTTGCGTTTTTTGGTTTGATAACGTCATTATTTGTAATCTTTTTAGAAATCTTTTCTTGTTGCTATTTTGCAGCGTTTTTAGTGTCTCTTCATTGCTTTTTCTGCATTTATTTGTGCTCTTTTCGACCCCTTTTTATTGTTTGTTTTTGCATCTTTATCGCTTTTTTGTGTTTTTCGGTATTTTGTCATCGTATTTTTGTCATCCTTTATCGTATTTTCGCCTATCTATATGTTTTCACTTCTAACCATAATTGCATCGTCTTTTCGCTATTTATTTACTACCTGTTTACTACCGTGTATTGGCTGTCTTTATGTCGTCCCTTTATCGTCGTTATCTATTCGTCATATTATCGTTGCACTTCGACTTTTTGTCATCTCTTTGTTACCTTTTCTTCGTATCCGTCCTCTCTTTGTCATACCCCTGTCGTATTTTTTTGTTGTCGTTCTATGGTCTTTCTGTTTCTACCATTTTTATCGTTTATTTTCAGCAGCCTCTTGTCGTTATTGTTTATCTATTTTGGCGTCTCTGCGTAGTCATTTAAAGTAACAATTCTTCGATTTTTTATTATCTTTTCATCATCTCACGTCCAGCAAAAATGTCGTTTTTTGCCTGTCTTTATGTCGTTCTTTAGTTGTCATTTGATGTTTTTGATACGTCCTTTATATTTTGTCGTCTTTTGTTATCACATTTCTTGCGTTATTTCTATTATATTTTTGTTGTTTTTTCGTCAACTTTTCTTCGTATTTTCAACGTCTTCTTATCACTGTTGCGTTCTCTTTTCGTCCGCCTTTCATAATCTTTACGCTATCTTGTCGTCCTCTATTCAATGTCTTTTCTTCGTATTTTAATCATCTTTTAATCGCTTTCTGAAGGCATAAACGTCTAAAGTTTACAATTATTTCTCGGATTTATTTTGTCGGGTTAATCAATCTCAAAATATCAAAAAGGTAGTAGACAGCAAAAGGTGAAAATATAAAAAACGGAGCGAGCAACTAGTACAGCGTTTCGAAGTAACAACAGCTAGCAGAACAGACAAAGTGTAGAACAGTGAAACAGAAAAAAATCAAAACAGTTACAAGAGGGACACCATTTTAAAACTCATCCAGACAACCAACCCAAGCAGCACACTTTTGTTATTTCTAGTCACTGTAACCTATTTATGACTGAAATTAGTCATTAATCGGTTACCACAACTAGTTTATAACTACTGTGCTAGTAGGGAATGTAGGACACTAACATAGTTAACATACTTAATCCTCTGAAAAAGATGAAATAAATCATCAAAACCTGTCCAAGCATAGAGAACAAGTTTCCTTTTTCTCAGAAAGAATAACGTTATCCTTTTCGGAATATTATTTACTGCATGTAGCGTAATCGTGCTTTTTTAACTAAATGAAACTTTCGACTGACTTTTCCGTAAAACTAATGAAACTCCGTAGATTTGAGCACTGGGTCCGTAGAAAATTCCTAAATCCGTTGATTTGGTATCCGTGGCTGCAAGTGTAATCGGAAGCCCCGGCCATTGCGAGGGGGCACACCCTTCCCTGTCTCGGTTCGCTTTCGTAACTTTACTTTATTGCTTATTTACTTACTTTATTTTCATCTTTTGATCGCTCCATTGTTTCGTGTGCGTGTGCTGCGTAGCATGTTGCGTCGTTTTGTTGAAACTCCATGCTGGCAAAATCCAATGCTTACATGTAAGGCAAAAAATTGACCGCTTGCGGATTGCATTGACCGTAATCTGGCAGCCAACTTCGTCTTTGAAAAAAAAGCCTTGGGCTTAAATGTCTCCAGAGACTTGTCCCTTCTATATCGATAGACTTGGCAGCCGGTAGTTAAATTACTGGACTATTGGGGGGGCTAATGCAACTAACTCTTTCTACCAGCACCGCCCAGTCGATATTGCTTCTAAGACCAGAATAGCATCTCGAAGCCAACTGGGTGGTCGCCTTTGAAAAAATATGGACTGACGATCACTGTGGCTTGGATGGTTTGCATTGAAGCATTGATTTTACGTCATCACTTGTACCATGCCACCCTGCGGTTTGTGAAGTTAAGGAAAAATAAAGTTTAAATATGCGATAACTTTGGAATAAAAGGTCTTAGAAACTTGTAGTATTCTGTAAATTCGTGGGTCTTTAGAACTTTGATAATTACCTAGAACAATGTATTCTTGTAAAATACTGCTAACAAAAGTTATGCATGAAAAACTAATTTTCGAGGAACTTCTAATGAAAATATTCCATTACTCTACACCCACTACAGATGGGAAATTCAGGTCTTCGACAAGGCTCTTTGTTTTGACGTTACATACTATATATATACTATATATTTGCTATATTACTAAAATGAAATGAAAAGGCACTAGGCAAAAAGTGGCCCTTTCTGCCCTTTGGAACCACAGTGAGCTGGCGTAAAGGCCCTAATTGTGACAACTTCGTAATCTTCGAGATCACTCCTGATATAGTCATCTATTAGTGTTGGCAAAAATTCAAAATATCATACTAAGCTGTACCTATCTTTTATGTTTTTAACACACCTTTCGCACTGGGAAAATTATTCGAGGTCTGAAAGCATTCTTTTAAGCATAGAAGAATATTTATCTGTGATTAAGCGACCTGACCATTCTCATAAAATTCACTACATCAAAGATTCATCATTCCTAATTCGCATGCAGTGCACAATCCTTAGAAAACGCTGTCACAGATGCAAAAACGCAAAGTCCTCGGTCCTACAGCCTATGAAGATGGCTGGCCTTCCAGCCGCTGAACGGTTTGCCACTCACACATTGCTTTTTATTACGTGGGCGCAAATTATTTTGGCTTAAATGATCATTACAAACTCACAATACGGGCAATTTACCTCGTTTTCATTAATTGATTAAGCACGAGTTCGTGTATAATTACCCTATGATATATTGTGAGTCGACGTAGAACAATTCGAAACGACGGGGAACTAATTTTATTGGCGCCAGCCAGATTATCCGCCACTTCGTTACTACAGTTTTGCCTGCGGCTCCCCATATAGGCGGCAGTTGGGAGCGGCTGATTCAAAATCTGAAAGAAACTTCATTACAATCTCTCCATCTAAAGAAGCGCTGAACACTAACCCGCGTGTCCATCGATAGCGATTCGTTAGCTGCACTCTCACCTTATCACTTTCTATCGGGGTCATCCGATCGTTCTGAAGGAAAACTGGCCTACGTCCCAAGCGTCAAACGAACAGCTCTGAAAGCGCTGGTTATATGACTGTCGTCTTGAAACGAACAAGCGTTCGGTTTACGCAGTTCTCAAGTATTGGAATTCGGCCAATATCCAAGGAGTTAAGGCCAATTGGGAAATACTGGTCGATTGTGAAAGGGCGAACTGAACGAAAAAGCTGCTGGAAATGCAAGTGATGAGAAGCAATTTTAGGCGCAAATCGAATTCAACTGCTAGAAGCAATGCAAAGCAAAGCGTCTTTCTACTACTTGACTCTTCTTTATCGACAGACTTCGCAGCCGAGTGTTAGAGTACCCTATAGTTACGGGGCTAGTGTAACGATCCCACTGGTTGTATCCAGCAAGTACCGCCCCGCCGAGATTCGAACGAATTTGATGAATTTGACTGCTAAACAAGTGGAAAACAGCTGGTGTACAGGATAATAGGTCGTGTTCGGGGAAGAGTTGCAGCAATGAACTATTATATTGAATAAAGTAAAGCTGAAGCAATGGTCTTACAATAGACATGTTAGTCGTGTGATGTATACCTAATACATAGAAAAATAAAAAAATAAACGCATAACTTAACTACAAGGAGATTCTATGTATAAATTCTCAATGTTTGTTCAGCAATAAATGGTTGTTACTCGGCCAATATAGTTGAAAAAATATGTTAATTACCTTCATTCTGTGCTCTTTTCCCAATTATGCGTAGGGGAACAGCTCTGGAATAATCTGTCTAATCTAAACAGGTTCGTAAAAAAACATTGTGAAGTTATTTTAATTTGAAAGCAAACAACGCGCTTTTACTGAAAATAAAAGTTTTTCGCATTAAATACAAGCAACCTTTTCTCTGCTAGTTAGCTAACCTCCTTTATTGTACCTAATCATTACAGTGCCGCCATTATAGTTAATCAAACTTTTTCACTTTCAGGGCTGGCCTGGTGCTCTTTGTGCTCCAATTTTACCTGATCCAATGTATGGCTTGGGGCCAGGGCTGTCCTGCACTTTGTGCTCCGAATCGACTTATTTGATCGTACCTTAACCTTAGCCAAGCAAAGTTTTTTTTACGCGTCTCCACTTGACTCGCTTCCATGCTGGATCAACAAAATGCACAACTACGAAATTTACGTGATGTAAACAATACACTTTAAAGAGAAACTGTGCTAAATTTGGCTAAACTTTCTTAAAGCTTAAATCAATTCGCACTTATTAAATAGGAACATTTTACAATCTACGTGAGACACATATATTATGACCAAAAAAAAGTACGAATACTTCGGAATTGAACATTTCCCTCACTTTCCCTCGTCGAAAAATGATACAATGACCTAATTTCCTATCGTTAAATTTTACTAGCTATTACCGGGACGCTTAACATAGGAACTTTAGTTAATTTCTTGTCGAATATGTCCATAATTAACATCCTTAGAAGCTAGAAACTAGAGAATAACGCAAAAAAGATTCCTGTTTTTTTATTCATCCACAATATAAATATGACATAAACTTCGATGATACGCAACGAAAACGAGCAAAGCAGGCTGGGACTCATTACACCGTCAATAAAAAGTTTTTTTTTATGAATAGTTGCGATCCCCTCAATCAAAGCCCAAGGATGCAGCGGAAATCACATAATTGACGGTGAAGCCCATAAACAGTAATCTAAATAATGATTTGTGCCTGAGAAGTTGCGAGTTTTATAGTGTTTTAAAAGTTTAACCGTCAATTACTTTGGCTTTCATCCCATAGTGTGCCAGTTTTACGCTCACCTGGACTCGGTGCCCAGGTTTACCAGGTCGGCCGGTGTTTCTGTTTCTGTTTTTTTTTTTGCTTGCTTCTATCCCGAACCGGTGCATACGGGTCGTTTGCCACTAGCGTGGCCAGACCTTGTCGGATGGTGGTTGCAATAAACAGTAAATTCTGTTTTCTAAACCGCCACGATATTCATATTTTATAGTTTAATTTTTTTCTACAACCAATATTTCTCAATTTTGCGTAGATTACTTACACGTGGATTGCGTCATTTTCAACTGAAGTTTGTCTTAATTTAGTATAAGATTTCTATGTAACAGTTCCACCTCAATTTTCATTGACTTTTCACTTTTTGCACAATATTTTTGTTATAATTTTTCTAAATTTTATCAACGTAAATAGTGTTTGTTTCGTTTGTTAATTCAACTTCATTTTAATGTTTGTATGAGGTTTATTCAATCTTGAGGTTTTGTTTCAGTTTAAAAATAAAAGTGTAAAATTTGGTGTATTTCAGCATCTCAGTATTTTTCAATTTCATTCATACTGTAGCAAACCACTATAATATCTAATAAAATCTAATAAAAAGCCCAGATCCCAACCAAAAACAAAACATTTATTTGTCATTATTTTGTACAAAAAAAAAAAGCAAAAGCCAAATGTCCAAAGAATCTAAATGTCAAAAGGTAAATTATGCAACAAATGTATACAATAAAGCCTAAGCCTAAAAGTCCAAAAGTCGCAGAGTTAAGAGGACAAAACCAATCAGCTAATCAGTTAACTTTTTAGCCAGCGAGTAGAGTTAAACTTCAACTTCACTTTAAACACTTTAAACAATTTAAAGTAAAGCTTCGAGTTTAATGCAGTGGCCAACTTCACGTCCGGTTTGATGTTAACCTTTCAAACTCAAATTCAATTTCATATCCAATAACAAGTCCAATGTCCAATTCTATATGAAGTAAAGCTACAAGTCCAAATTAGTTCAATTTTAAGTCGAATTCAAGTCTAATTTTACGTCTAATTCTAAGTCTATCATCTCAGTTAGTCTGACAAACCAGACGTCGTATCTTCGAATCTCCGCAGGGTGGTGCTGCTAGAGTCAGTAGGATCATTTCACTAGCCTCGTAGTAATACTCTATTAACCGACTGCGAAGTGTAAACCCAAGACTTCGCTTTTAAGTCTAACTTCAAGTCCATTTTCAGCTCCGATTCAAGTCCAATTCCAAGTTTACTTTTTTGTCCAATTTCAACTTTGATGTTAAATTCAATTATTTCCAATTGTTCGGAGTTTTCAATCCAATCAGCTGATTTTTTTTGTGATAGAAAAATATGGAACCGACAGGTGATCTGATGAGAAGCTTTCTGGAGAATCGCGTAGTGTTCACCCCTTACCTTTTTGGCATTGGGAAGTGCCCCAGAAAGAGTCTCGTTTAAAATCGATATAAAATTATACATAATTACTACAAAAGGTCTTATCTTTAAAGAGTCGTGTCAAAAAACTATTGGGCACCATCAAACCCCCTCGCATCACCGTTCACCCCACGCACAACTTCGGATCCAGTAGATCCAGTTCCAGGATCTTCGGAAATGTAGTTGTTTCTGACATTACAAGCACCATCGCCACTTCACTGTCGGCCGATCGGATGCTGGAACGCAACATTTCTAGCGCCATAGAAGCCTCTACCGCTGATATACACTTTGTTTCCAGTGACCCAAGCATCACCTCACACGTCGATCTCACTATCAATCCAGACCCGCTTGACGTAGCGTACCACTCTTGCTCATCGCATCTCTACCGTCACCTAAGGCTCTACCGGGATGCAAAGATTTCGGAATTATGGTGCGAATAACAGGCGTCCCGGCCCTGCCTGTAGGTGGAGGGTACGAAGCTTTCAAAGTTCCAAACCAAGCAAGTGTAACTACTTCTATAATAATTCTTCCGATAACGCAGTCCCTGGCTCTAGCTCTGTGCCTGACTCGCAGCAGAACTCTAATCCACTGGCAATTTACTACCAAAACGTGCGCGGATTTCGAACCAAAAACGTTTTAATGGAATCCTAACGAGAAGACTCACTCGCAACAGCTATTCAGGAGCCCATTTTTCGTCTTTAGTAGTGATCATAACCAGCAGAACAACATAAAATCCCGCCTCGGTGGAGTATTGATCGCAATCTCGAATAAGCAGAGTTACTCCAACGACCCATCTCCGATTTTTAAAACACTTGAGCAACTATGGGTATACGTCTTAGTGGCTGATCATTCTCTGAACATCAGTGTAATCTATTTACCCCTAGCCACCGTAAGGACGACGGTAGGAGTATCAGCAAACATATCGACTCAGCTGGAAGTGTGTGTGTTTTCATCTAGCGTCGTCCCGTACCCTATGGAAAGGTTCAGTTATGTTCCCTGTGCCCAAGAAGGATGCAGTGTGCACAGAGCTGAAAGAAGCATTTGATCGGCTGGATCACGGTATCCTCCTTGCCAGGCTTCAGAAGCTGGAAATTTCCGCACCGTTATGTAAATGGCTGCACCCGCACCTAACAGACCGTAGTGTGAAGAGCGGGTCCGAATTTTCCGACTCGTTCTGGAATATCTCTGGCGTACCACAGAGAAGCAACTTTCGGTTACTGCTTTTTTCTCTTTTTGTAAATGAACTGTCAGCTCTTCTGCCACTTGGCTGTCGGTCTTTTTATGCCGATGATGTAAAAATCTTCAAGGTAATTAAAATGGACTCCGGACGCATTGAACAACAAAGCCTACTGTACTAATTTGAAGATTGGTGCTCCAGTAACATACTCACCGTTAGTATCACAAAGCGCTTCGCCATCTTTTTTCAGCGTAAAAATTAGCCTGAAACTTTTAGCTACAATAAGGCTAGATATTTGTTACAACGCGTTTATCACATTCGTGATCTTGGTGTCGTCCTGGGGTTTTACTTGAATTTTATAAAGGTTCCTACGGTATTAAGTTCTTGAGAGCAGCAGTTGTTCTTTACTACACGAAACGTGGAAATCAAAATAATTTTATACACTATTACACAAACAACACATAGCACGAATGGGTTCATTCTGCTCATATTCGGTGCGTCTGCAATCCGGTCGAAGAAATTCTCTGTTTCGTAGAAAACTTGGGATGGCACTGATGATGATTTGAGCCAGGATCGTAGGGCAATCCAATTCGCCGACCTAAACCTTCCTAATGAAAAGAACCCTATCAATTTTTCGTCTTCTTTCCAAAGTGTCCATATGCTGTCGTTTGGTCTTGATACGGAGGTAGATTGTACGTGTGTTTCCATGGAAGATATTTAAACGCGAATCGAATGAATTTGCGTTGGATGGCTTCCAATCTGGACGACCGAATACCTGTATAAGGGCTCCACACTACAGCTTCGTATTCAATTACGGATCGCACGAGGAAGTAATAAAGAGCGCGCAGGCAATATGGATCCCGAAATTCCTTGGTGACTCGAACGACAAATCCCAAGTTGTTATTGGCCTTTGCTATTATGTACGAGTAATGCACACGGAACGAGTATTTCTCGTCCAAGTGTACACCGAGGTCTTCGTTAACTGAGACTCTATTCAGTGACTTGCCACCGATAGTGTAGTTCCATTGATCGGGATTTTTTGGAGTTGAAAGAGCTGACCGAGCATTCACGCACACTGATGAGGAGCTCGTTCGTCCAGTCGACGAAGTTGTTGAGAAGCCTTTGAAGCTCCTGAGAATCTCCAATAGACTTCACACTGAGGAAGATCCTTAAACCGTCCGCATGCAGAAGTCTACATCCTCGTGGTAACACAGCGTATATATCATTGAAGAATAGTGAAAACAGCAAAGGTCCACTATTGCTTCCTTGCGGGACACCAGATCGAATACAAAATTGATTCGAACGTGCGTTGCCCAGTCTCACAGATATACGCCGGTTAGCCAGATATGACCTCAGTCAGTGTACAAAAGTCGACACCGCACTTATCCGTTTTACTTTGACTAATAATAGAACTCAATAGAACAATGAAACAACTTTGACTAACAGCAAATCATGGTCCACACGGTTAAAAGCCGCCTTCAGGCCTGTATAAATAGTATTTATTTGAGTGCCGTTTTGCATGTTCTGGCTGCAGAATGATTTGAACTCTGTGAGATTTGTGGTAGTTAACCGTCCTGGGAAATATCCATGCTGATCACAAGAGATATGGTGTTTTACTTCCTGAAATAACGGGTGACAACTAAAATTTTGGAATTTTTTTGAGGCCGCTATACTCAACTACAAACGAGCTCAGAGAGAAATGAGAGTATGTATGTGTTAGCTCTCTCTCCGCTTTTTGTCATTATTTTTTGTTTTGTTTATGCTTGCCTTGTTTCGCTTAAAATGACATCGAAACAAGAAGCATTTCGGGAGCGCGTTGTACACTTCTACGAACTGCCACAGAAATCTAGGCAAAAAGTATACGGTATACAATATTTAAAAAGCAAATATGTTGCGGCTTCGACTGTTTACCATATCCTAAGATGCCCAACAATTATTCGCGAGCAAGGTAGTGGAAGACCAGCCAAAATTATGAACGCAGAAGGACATCGTTCTCTTTCTCGTGCTTTCAAAAATAAGCTCTCTGGTTTGGCTATTAATTAAGATGTGCCAGAAGAAGATTTAAAGAAAATTTTGATCCCGTTTCCACAAAAACAACATTGGCTAACAATTGTTTGGTAGAATCAAGAGACGCATTCGCAAAGTTGACATGACGGCCGTACAACGCTCCTGTTCGGCCATCTAACGGAAGCTTCGCCGAACAGCCGGTTACGGAACGTTTTCAAATGTACACTAATATTTTTTCAACAATGGATAATGTATGTTAAATTTCGGTAAATCAGATCTTCTTCATGTACCTTTATCTTTTTTTGACAGCTTGAGAAAAAAATTCCAAAATTTTAGTTATCACCCGTTAGAAGTTTTTTTTACGAGAGTCTCCAGTAGCTTCGATCCTGCGCATAAAGAGGTTATTCATCAGTAGTTTTCCACAGCCGTGCAATCACCTTTCTTGAAAACAGGACATAAAAACGATTCCTTCCAGGCATTTGGAAATGATGATTGACTCAGCGACAAGTGGCAAATTGCGGTTAAGGGTGCACATAACGTATCTGAACAGTTCTTGAAGATGATTGGTGGTATACCATCTAGTCGCGGTTGTAAGGACGGTTTTAGTTTCTTAATTGAGACTGCAACGTCTGTTTCGGAAAAGCAAATATCTCGCATGTCAATTATTCCTTTTGGTACATTCCGGAGAGCATCGTCGATTATTCGTGAAGCAACTGGTTCAGTCTTGAATGCACTGGAGAAATAATTGGCTAATAAATGGCAGATTCCGTCTGCAGAGTTTGCGACCCATGCGACAATATCGATGAAAGCTTTCGCTTTTTCCGTTTACCGTTCACAAATGATCATACCATAAATGTGGTGTAGCAATACAACATGGTTACTTGACAAACCGTAATAAATCTGTTTTATAAAGCTTTTAAAACGGTAACACCCTGACCAATCAGATTTATTGTTGCTATTATGTAGAACATAAGAGTTCAACAGTAAAACCATTTTTTTATGCGAGACCATATTAGCATATTCTAGTATTTTGTTTTAGCTCACAAATAAAAATTCATCAAAGCAAAGTGTTTTGCAAAAAGGGGTTCTCCTGTCACAGGAAGCAATTAAAAAGATTTCATTAGAAATTGAGATTAATATATTTATTTTGTTGAAATAACCAGTTTTCAAAAATTCAGTATGTACGATAAAATTTAATGCGCATATGCTGAAAACCAACGGAGATAGCTAAAATTTTATTAATTTCTCTATGGGATATTTTATTATGGTCGTTATAAATCAAATTGATCAGTATGATCTGACAGTACAACGTTAAATTTTCTGCTCACGGATGCATTTTCAAGTTGACAAAGCTTGCGAACTGATTTAGCTTCTTACCAGAGCGAAAAGCGAAAAGTTTTATTACATTATGGTGGTGGCTGTCAAACAGCGAAAGCATAATCGGTTTTATTGTTGCTTTTAGCAGACCATGACCAGCAGACTAGCAGACTACTTGAGCTTATACCCTGATTATTAAAGAGGTTATAAAAATCTTCTTAAGAGTGGGCCTCTTGATCGAAAGGCAGTTTTATAGCGGCCATCAGAAAGTTCTGGTGGAGCTGTAAGCGGTTTTATGAAATTGGTCATAAAAACCACTAGAGGAACGTAATAATCCTTAGAATTGTTACTTGGGTTTGTCTCTCAGTCCCTTGTACACCTGTAACATATTACATAATGTAACGAAAATTATCATAATGCAAGAAACAAAACCCTTTTTCTTCATTTGAGTGTGTCTACTCCCATTGTGAGTTCCTCTCCTGTTGTCTCCCAGCCACCTATAAATTTGTCTTCTTCTCGGTAATCCCTATAAATCAACACAAAGCCTTTTTACGTTTCTGAACCTCCCCCTTATTCAGAAATCCAGCCTAATCCCCCTTACAGAAATCCAGCCACTTTATAGCTATCGTTACAAATGCAAGAGAAACGCACCCCTTTACCCATTTGAACCTCTCCCTCTTTTGTCAACTCCGCTCCGCTGATTCTTTTATGTGAAAAACATTTGTTTAACAAACGATATTTGATGAAGAACCGTCCAGACGTTTCGGAATTACGACGGAACATTTATTCATACTCACGTTTTTAAATCATTTTCCTGTAGTTTTAGTATTTTTGGTGCCAATTTTGTAGTATTATTGTACCATTTATATAAACCATAGTTCAGCCACAGGTTGAATAAATTCAGCTAAAAAGCGTTTGATCAGCCTGAAATAGTTACTTGGGTAGCTGCTTTCAAAGCTGCGATGGAGTTTAATAGAGGCTTTTGCGTGTTTTTAAATAACCAATTTGCGCAATGTTGTCAATTCTATTTTTAGAACGAGAAAAAGTTTTGCAATGCTTTTTCAGTCGCTTAATCAACGTCTTATCTGCCAAAATACCAAAATCCAGCCAAAATCCAATTAAATTCTACTATTTATATTTATTCGTGACAGAAATGTAGCAATGTTTAAGCTACTTTAAGTTTTTCCAAACCAGCTTTCCTCCAAAACTGATAAACAAGCTTAATAGCGGATTTTTCTGCTAAACAATCCGCTTTTAAACAGCCATAAACATCAAACCGTTTTACGGTTGCTTAAAAGTGTAAAAGTGGCTTTATAAACCAGTAGAGGCTTTCATTAGGCTCACTGCTTTCAAACTACTTTAAAGCTGCTTAAGGGTGTTAAAGTGGCTTTACAAACTAATACCAAGCTTTCATTCAGTTCACAGCACACATACTGTCAGATCATAGAGTTTCGCAATTCGACTGGCAGCAAAACTTTATGTCAGTTATCGACATTATCGACTGCTTCAAGTGTAAAGATATTTTCACTGTCTGTTCTGCAGATGCAGATGGGCTGGATCATACGGTGAGTGCTTATGGATCAGAAGATGGCGGTTCAATTCTCGAAAGACATACATTATTAATTAGCTTGCATATACGAATTCAAGTTATTCGAAATTTAAAATATGGCATACGATGCCATAGTAAAATAAATATGACGCGTTCTATTTTTTTAAATTTAAAAACAGATTATTTTTTGGCTGCATAAAGGTTGATGAGACGTTGATTAAGCGACTGAAAAAGCATTGCAAAACTATTTCTCAGCATTGCACAAATTGGTTATTTAAAAATACGCAAAAGCCTCTGTTAAGCTCCATTGCAGCTTTGAAAGCAGCTACCCAAGTAACAATTTCAGGCTGAACAAACGTTTTTTAGCTGAATTTATTCAACCTGTTTCTAGAACTATGGCTTAGTTCTAGAAATAAAAACCTTTTTTTAGCTCTTAAACATTTAAGTCATGCTTCGGGCTCGCTAACAGCTGCTTTGAAGCTGTAATGTAGCTTAATAGAGGCTTTTGTGCGTTTCTAAATAACCAATTTGTGCAAAGCTGGAAACAAGGCGCACAACAAGTATTTTTTTCTGCCTCAAATTAAATAGGTTGTATAAATTCTCCAATTTCGGTTGAATAAGTATCGTAGAATTGTTTACATAAATTTTATTCGATGCATATTCAGCTTAATGATGGCTGCTAAAATGTTTAATCAGCGCATAAATGTTTCTTAGGCGCACAGACATATATCATTTATATTTGTCATTTTAATAGCTTTTTGTTAATTTTTTAAGTCAGTTCTAGGTTAGTTTAGTTTAATAGTTTAAAAAGTTTAATATTGTATCATCTTATGTTATTTTGTGGCATCTTTTAGCATGAAGAAGAAGGTGGCACTTTTTTTTCTAACAGAACTTTAAGCCCTTCGAACGACATTTAACTTAAAACTTAAAACTGAAGGTGGGGTACGGGCCTCAGTGTGCCCCAGCCTAGGTACGCTAATGGTTGTTTTTTCATGTATCATTCCTGCATTTTTGCTTGGTCCTGTGGTTCGAACGGACGCACTGTTTTCGAGTGCAATTGCTTGCGTATGTACACATTCCAGCATCGCCGTCGTCATCGTCGTTGTCGGTTGCAATGTGCGTTCAGGCACCAACCGGCTTGCTTGCAGGCAAGCCAAGGCAAGGTGACATTGCGTGTCCAGTTGTAATTTTTTTTGCTTTCATTGCCAAGGGTCCGCAAAAAAGACGCACACGGTAATCGGCCTGCTGCTGTTGCTGCTGCTGCAGCAGCAGCATTTTTTTCCATCCTAATTGAACCAGAACCAAGTGAAAACTTACCGGTAGGACATTGTTAAAATTATTTTCGGCAGCAGCTTGTCGACCGTCGGTCGACGAGATGTTGATCGATACTAAATTTAATCGAATTACGGTAGGATTCCCTTTCAGTTGGTGTTGAATGCTGCCAGCGAAAAGCTGAAACTTCTAACCAAGCTTCCAGCTTGCGAGCGAGCTAGGTACGATGAGCTACATCGCGGTTTAGCGAACAAACGAAACGAAAAGCTTGAATAATAATAGTGATGAAAAAATTGTAGTGTTATCCATCATCTTTCCTATTGTGTAAAACGGCGAAATACATTATAAAGGTCATTAGATACGAGCGAACCGTGATTGGTTTTGTGTAATTCGAAAAAAGAAAAGCAATAATGGCTAGCGAATCAGCAGCAATAGCAGCAGCAGCAGAAGAAGCAGCAAAAACTGTTTGAAAATGTTGAATGGATTCGGCGGCTGGCGTGGAGTTTGCTGGTGGGAACGGTGCACGATCAATGAGATGGGGTGAAGTGAGGTTAGGAACGCGCCAACGGACTTCCCCCGGTTGGTGAGGAAAGGGAAATCATCAAGTTATTCAGTTATTCTACTTTCTAACTTCAATAAGAACAACAGCATTCTTCCGCAATTTTGAACTGTATTGTGCTCGTTCTGACCCGATCACGTAACTTACGAACGCTCCCGGAATCGACGATCGAATGGAGAAAGAAGTGCGCTGCCAATCGGCGGACAATTATCAATGACGCTGTTTCGATGGTGTTGTTGAGTGAACGGCGGGGTCGTCCAAGGTGGATAGATAATGTTAAGTAGTCAGCCAGTCAGTCAGCCATCCAGTAGCGGGCGCCACGAAGAAGGATCAAGACGGGGAAACGACCAAAATTGTTAATTGTGGAAAGTTTCCTGGCAGGCAGCCGCCACTCTTCCCAGGGGCAGCTGCGAGCTGCCCAGAGCAAACCAGCAAAGTGGCAATCAATCGTCGCGTCCTCGCAAATCGGTTAATAATGTGTCCGGCTAAATGATCTCGTTGAAGTCTTCGCAGTCAGCAAGCAAAAAGTGTCAAGCGAAAATATGCGCTGAGTGAATAATTGCAGAGTTCGACAGGCGGCCAGTGAATTGTTGCCAGTTCAATGAACAGTAGGATGGTTCACTCTTATCCCCCCCCCCCCTGCTCCCTTTGTTTTTCTTTTCAACTTATTGTTACACAATTTTTCCATCTGTCATCAGTTATTTATTGATCGCTGTTTCGCGAAAAATAATTGCCGGTTGACCTTTCTTACTTTGAAGCAACCTAAACCTGTTCAACCCTTTAAACATCCACCAGCAGAAAGAAAAGGAGTCCAACGAACGGCACGGCCCTCGGCCGGCGGTTCGATCGGTTCGTCGATTACGCTCGATTGGCTGTGCTCGCCGATGCAGTACTGGTTTGCCATTAAAGTGCATTCCTAACCTGGAGCCAGCAGTTCGATTGTATACACGTTAATAATCTAATTATAGTTTATAAAGTCAACATACCACCATACACAATCATGATTTATTTACAAGAAATTGCCGTAGCCTCATGCTCACCACTACCACGACGTCGTCGACGTAACACACCAACGCAAGGAGGCACCACATCTCAAATCCAGCTTAGCCTCTTGCTCGTTGCTGCCTGCTCGGGCAGACCAGGCAAGCCATGGATGATTTCATTCTTTTTTCGCTCACCTTTTCCCTCTATGCTATTACTTATGTGTGCACCTTAACCGATCGGGCCATGCTGCCTGGCAGCCAACCAACCGATCAAAACACCGACCGTACCGGAGACCCGGAACCGAACGCTTCGGATGTGCATCGCGACGGGAGTCCCGCCGGCAGCCAGCGTGACCGAAAATAACTTCAGTCAGAATAAACAATCACAGGCTGCCGCCGCCGTCTGTCTATTCAAGTCCCGTTTTCCGGGTCTGGATCGGTAACGATCGGAACCGCGCCCTACGATCCCCTATGCGAGCAGCACCCAAGAAGTGCTTCGATAGATGAATTGAAAATACGAAAGCACTCAGCACTGATGATTTTAATGCGAAACAAAAAAAGTACGGCAAACCTCACCCCACCCCATCGCCACCCAATCCGATCTTCGATCGGTTATGATCCAGCCTCTCACGTTCAGCCGCAACACAGCGAGCTCCGCTTCGAGACATCATCCGTACCGTACGTCTGAAATCGAATGGAATCGAACAAAGTTGAAAGGATTTATTGCCTCTGAGTAAACTAAATCTTAGAAGTTTCAACAAATTTTGCCTGCCACAACATGCCACGGTGATGCACTTTTGAATTGTGCGTTGTGTAACTTTACTGGTTCTCTGAATTATTAGTTTTGTATTCTCTTCTTAATGTCTAGCAAAGACAGAAGTCACAGCGCAATTACCAATAACTTGTTCTACTATGCTTCCTTTATATTATTATTTTTTTAAGCAGGTCAACATGTTCAGTTTGTTGAAGAAACTTGAAATGTCTGCTTTTTGTAGTATAGAATCTCTATTGCCGTGATGCGTTAAAGGTTACCGTCATGCGGGGTTACTTGCAACACTTCTGCGCTTCGCGCAAAGTATCACAAGTCGAATCAAAAGTCACACTTCAAAGGTGTTGCTAGCATCCCCGGATGACGGTATTTTTTTATTCAAGTACGCAATTCAGGTATAAAAGGAATTGCAACGTTTTATTCATTGACGGTGATCTGCTGAGCCGTATTGTTGTGTTATGCGTTATGAAATAATGATTTTACTGCAACGCGATTGTTTTTGTTACCCATCAAAACCATCCGACTTTATGGCCAGCTGCTAGAATACAGGATAATAGTGTTCAGTCAATGTTCGAACGACGAACGACCACTTGCTTGCTGGTTGGATCAGTGTGCCGGTACCTCGAGACTACTAAAATCACTGCTGTTGCATCAAATGTTCGATTCAAACCTCTATCAAGTTTTCTAGCAGACAACACAAATCTGTTCTAGACTACTGGCGTATGATTCAAAGTTGAAACTTAACTAAGTTTTCCTTGTAAGTTAAGAGCCAGAGAAATAGTCTCCAAACCTAGATAAATTGTAAGGCCAGACCAAACTCCAAGCACTAGCGTCATGAAACCCCGGTTCTGTTAAAATAGAATTTTCAAACTTTAACTTCAAAGGCACATTTTCAAGCATAACTTTTGATCTGCTTATACAAACAAGCTTGTACAAAGCAATTTTAATGAAACTTTCCCAAAACCTTGCGATAGCCAGATACTATTATTTGACACAAAAATTATTGAAATCGGTTGAGTGGTTCCGGAGAAAATGGTATTTCACATTTATAATCTATATGTACAAAAGTTAACGTGAGTATATTTGTACGTTCTGCCGTAATTCCAGAATGTCTTAATTGTACTCTGCCAAACTTGGCACACATATTTCTTGATATAAGGGAATCAGCACTGGGGGGTTGGCAAAAAGCGGGTGGTCCTACCAAAGGGAAGAGGAGGTCCAAATAAGTGAAAAAGGTTGCGTGTCTCTTGCATTTAGACCGATTGGAGCTGTGCAAGTGACTTAGAAACAAGAAGGGGAAGAGGGTATGGAGGTGGGGATATATGAAAAAAGCTTTATTTCGCTTCTGTTAAAGGGATTTTCAGAGAGCAAACAGATGCACAATCAGCTAGGAAGGAGTCAACGAGCGGGAGACGAGGGATATGAGCATGAATATTTGCTTCGTTATAACTCCGGAACGGCTGGACGGTTCTTCATCAAATTTGGCAGAATCAGTGCAGGGGGTTGACATAAGGAAGAGGCGATCTCTTACAAGTAAGAAGGAAAGCTCAAATGGGGAAAGGGGTGCATTTGTCCTGCATTTTTTGTTTATTTCTTTTACATTCCACCTGACTTATTAGTCTAAATGACCTTACTCTAGCAATGTATAACAAACCTATTCTCACCAACCATTTAAATCTATTTAATGCTTTGCCAAATTGGAAATGTTCCTCAACACGGCCAATAGCTCTGACACACGATGTAACTGCTTCGTTGCGGTCAAATTAGGTACGATGAAACAGGTTAACAAGCAACGATGACGGCCTCACAGTCCTTTTAGATGCGCGGTAATTCATAAGAGACGGTGAGTCAATTTCACCGTTTAGCAGTTTGGCCACGGGCAAAGCTTGTTGTACCTCACGCCGACATTCCAATGCATCTAATGCAAGTAAATGGAAGCCATCAGGATACGAAGGCAAATTATTTCGGTCACGCCAAGGCAGATTACGTAGAGCCAATCGTAAAAACCGTTTCTGGACTTGTGCAATTCGAAGGTTCCAATAGAGCTAGTGTGGAATCCACACCATACATACGTTTCCAAGAATCGGACGAACTAATATCCAATAGAAAGCTTTGAGACAATGCGGATCACGGAAATTTCGTCCAATTTTGGCAATTTGGCTAGCTTTGACACCAAGATCTTTAACGCAATCGACTCTTTTTAATACCTTACCGGCAATTCTGCAGTCATATACGATCGGCGATTTTATATAGAGGAAGGCCATTACCTCGCATTTAAAAATGCTGATAGTCGAATAGTTCGATTTCACCAGTTCATAAACGTGTCTAATAGTATCTGAAGACGATGATAATCCTCGATGGAACGAATCGTGAAGTAAATTTTAAGATCGTCAGCATAAACCAGTATGCAACCAGTTCCTAGAGCAGAATAAAATAAATAAAAGTGGACTTAAGTTACTGCCTTGAGATACACCAGATATATTTGTGAGCGGCGACGATAACTTAGACCCAAGTTTCACTTGCAGAATCCTATCACACAAATACGTGGCAAGACGACAAGAGGGGACTTCTGAAAAGGGGAATAGGGTGGCCATTGTTAAGGGGGAAGTTCGCAAAAAGACGCAAAAAGACTTTGTCTCGCTCTATAGGGAATGCCGAAATGAAGATAAATTTACAAGCGGCTGGGGGACAATAGGAGGGGAGAGCTGTCAACGAGTAGACACATTCAAAGGAAGAATAAGGACTCTATTTCTGGCATTATGAGAATATTCGTTTCAATTACAGATGTTCAAGTAGCTGAGCGACAAAGGGGCCCGAGTCGGGCAATCAGCTAGTTGCTTATAACGTTTAATAGCAAGGTCGTCAGAGTACATTTATGGCAGTCAGCATGGCACCGAATATCAACCTTCCCTTCCCTTCCCTTCCCTTCCCTTCCTTTCTTCAGTGCACCAACATGCTCCCATACACTCGGGAAACCATCACAAAAAAATAAAATCAGTTTAACTAACCTACTGGCCGTAATAAGAACTTGCAACTCAAAGCACTTAACATTGCATTCTATAGGTTCTATTACTTTTTGGGGCATAAACTACACTAAATATTGAGATTTCTGCCCAATCAAAATTCATCACTATATTTTCACTTTTTCGCCGTCGATTTTTCATTAAATTTTATCGGCCGTTCCATTCGTCACATCACTCGCGAAACTGAACTTAAAGCACAGAAAACTTCAATTTATCACCCGATTAGTTATTTAGTAAGATATTATAATGATTTTGCTCAAACTGTTCACTTGAATTGATAGGAACAACTTCACTTAGTTTCGATTGCAATTCCAAATCCGCGACCGTCGTTGTTGTACGTTGCCAAGGGAACAGACGTTTATATGGAGTGATGCCAACGTAAACATTTGAGCATGAAATTGACGAATTATTTTCACTATTAAATTAAAGGTCGTAGAGTGTCGATAATATACTTATAAAATTCACTGATAATAAAATTTACCGTAAACAACATTTTATGTGACAGAATTACCGTCGGATCTCGTTCAACAGCTAAAATAGATACGCGATTCTACGCTTCATAATTGTTCATAACAGATAATTACCTACTACTAGCAAGTCTACTCTCAACAAAACGATAGTGGCAACATGTACTGAAATCAGTAAAAAAGCAACTGGACTCTAACGACCTTCACCTTAAACGAGCGGTGAATCCCCGTTATTGGATAGAATGAAGAGGGAAACACCTGGCGAAGTAGAAGAGTAAAAGAATAACGAAGAAGAGGATCTGGACCAGGCCAGTGGATGGCGTACTGGCGTAAGACAGAAGAAAGTTAAGAAGACAGTTAAGAAAGATGAACAAAGGAACCCTAGACCTCGGCGTGAGAGAAGTAAAGACGATGTTCACAGTGTTAAAGCAAACGCCAACGTTTCTTACGCAGTGATCCTTCGAAAAGTATGAGAAACCACGGAGGTAAGAGAGCTCAAGGAGCTTGCGGGATGCAGCGAACGTGAACGCGGTCTCTGGAAGTTTAGTGTACGTTCTGAAAGCCATCCACGGCGTGGCCAAGTAAATGAAGCTTTGCTTCCAGTGATGGGGCTAGGGACATCAGGCATGAAACTAGGAATGTCTGAATAATTCTAAACCAGCCGGAAATGCGACTAGAACGTCCATTTTGCAAGCGACTGTGCAATGCCATTTAGGGGGCATAGTACCTCTTACATCATATTTTTGCGTTTTTTCCAATATTTTTTTACCGATAACGCGAAAGGCAAGTCGATTTGGATTTTTTGCATTTTATACTAATATTTACAACTTTGTTTTCATATGGGAACTTCTTCCCCCGTCTTCTAAGGCACCTTGACGATTATCATTAAGAACACATGAATTGCCGTTTCATAGATTGGCGCTCGAGAATCTATCCGAAATGAAGAATTCCAAACTTGAAAGTATATTAAACGACGAGATAAGTCCGGAACTTGTCCCCCAGGCCCTTTGGGTAGCCGGCAGCCACAACGGACTGGACAATAGGGAGATTCCTTGCTTACGTTATTTTTTCGGCAACAAGCCGCTTATCGAATCTGAGCCGGATCTAGGAGTTGTCTCTACGCTTCTCGGTTTTGGGCTGCCACTCTCCAATCGATCCCAACACCTGCTGTTCCAGCGTCTCCGTCAACAGCGCTCACCCGATGGGTACGGGGTCTGGCTCGAAGCTGGGTTCTTTGCTGAATATTGTTTTTTCTGTGCTCTCATCCGGCATTCTTGCTACGTGGCTAGCCCACTGTATCCTGCCGTGTTTTAATCGCGCAAAAAGCGCTATCAGTGAAGCCAAGAGAAGCATGATTGGCGCAGTATCGGAGACGCCGAAAAGGCTTCTAATCCCGAATCTGCGCACGGACAAAAGGAAGAGTGAAACGGCTGGAGAAGAAAAAGAACAAAAATGGCGAAAAATGACGAGGGAGAGAATCCGGACCAGGGCGAAAGCAGTGGTTGGCATATTGTTGACACCGGCAAGGACAAGAAAGAACAACACTGCCGGAAGTAGTTTGTAGTCAAGGCGCTGGAAAACGATGTGAGTGTGAAAGCGCTCTCCCAAGAAACCTTGATCGAATGCAGGGATCTGGATGAGATCACCATAGAGCAGGAGCTTAGATATGCGTTGATAGCTGGCTGAGACAGGCCTACGGTGGAAGGCCAGACGGCGGAGATTCGCATCTCGGTGTCTGCAGTGCCCAAGCTACTAAAGAAGGGCAAAATCAAGGTCAGGTGGTCACTGTGCGCGCTAAAAGCCATCCCTCTCGTGGCCAAGTAAATGGAGAGATGCTTCAGGTGCTAAGGCGTCGCCCAACAGGCGGGAAACTGTGAAGGCTCGGATAGATCCAAATCATGCCGGAAATGCGGTGAGAGTGGCCTCCCAGCACTGCACAGTGTAGAAGAGAGGGACAATACAGGGGCTAGACGGCTAAAAATCAAGAAATCATAGAATCCGTAATGTGGCTCTGACGGCTGCAATACAAGCGTTTTCGGACATGTTCAGAACAGTGCTGCAAAAATGCCTAGAAGATGGTTACTTCACGGACCAATGGAAGATCCAGAAGCTAGTTTAAGTGCCGAAGCCAGGACTGCTTGTTACCTCTGAGAGACGATGAACATTACGGAGGGAGTTCCGCAAGGCTCCATTCTCGGCCCGACGCTAAGGAACGGTATGTACAATGGTGTACTAACTCTGCAGCTATCCACAGGTGTAGTTATCGTCGGTTTTGGTGACGATATCGTGTTATCGGTGACAAGCGAAACCTTGGAAAAGGTGGAAATGCTGGCGACCGAGGCAATCGGAACGATTGAAAACTGGATACAGGCAGCGAGACTGCAAATCGCCCATCATAAAACGAGGTTTCTGTTGGATAGTAGCATCGAAGTGGTATCGCGGGCATCAGCCATTGTCCTCGGGGGTAGCACATCATTACTTCAACGCGTGTGCTCAAGCATCTGGGAGTAATGATAGACGACCGGTTGAATTTCAACAGCCAAATCGACTACGCTTATAAAAAGGCGGCAAAGGCTAAAAATGCGGTAGCTAGAATCATGCCAAATAGATACGGGTCTAGTAGTAGCAAAAGACGATACGCCGCTACGAACCAAGCGGAATCGATGAATGCTAAATAGTACTTTCCGGCTCATGGTCGTGAGAGTCGCGAGTGCGTACAGAACAATATCATCGGAGGTAATAAGCGTTATAGCTGGAGTGATCCCCATTGGCATCATGCTTGTGGAAGATAACGAGTGTTACGGACAAAAAAGCACCAGAAGAGATCGAAAGCTGGTGAAGGACGAATCGTTGGTCAAGTTTTGCGAACGTTTTGCGATGAAGTGATCCTAGATGACCACGTTACTTAGGTTGCCAACAATGTTCCGCTAATCCCAAGCAACAATGTGAGTTTTATTGTACTCTTATGGCGGTTTTCATGACCAATTTTGGTCTTAAATGCCATCATAAGAGTGTAATAAAACCCAAATTGTTACGACGTCATCTATACTGATTTAGCTGCGGCGTTCGACAAAATCAATCATGCCATTGCAATTGCCAAATTGGAAACACTCGGTATCGGTGGAAGTGTACTACGTTGGTTTAACTCCTATCTCGTAGCCCGTAAACTGATTGTGACGGTTAAAGGTTTTCAATCTAATGCGTTTTCGGCCTCTTCTGGAATCCCACAAAGCAGTCATTTTTGACCGTTAATCTTCCTGCTATACTTCAATGATGTCAACTACGTTCTTAAAGGCCCTCGTTTATCCTACGCCGATGATCTGAAGATTTATTTGAGGATTCGCTCCAATGTCGATGCAATCCGGCTTCAACGAGAGCTTGACACCTTTATGGATTGGTGTAACTTGAACTGCATGCTCGTGAATCCTTCATTATTGCTTTCGCCCGAATCCGGCAGCTAGTGATTTTCAACTACAAGCACGATGGTACTGAAATCCAACGTGTCGACCAAGTGAAGGATCTCGGCGTTATCTTGAACAGTCAGTTATCGTTTAGACGACACATTTCCTACATTGTGGACAAAGCATCCAGAACTCTGGGATTCGTCTTCCGCATCGCTAAAGGCTTCACCAACGTGTATTTTCCCAAGGCATTATACTGCTCATTCATCCTCTAATCTGTTGATGTTGAATGAATAAATAAATAAATAAATAAATGAAGTGGCAGCAAGACTGGGATACGGCCAAGAACTCATACCGACAGAACTCATAGAGACTCATACCGATTCTGTCGACCTAGTTGAATTGGTAACATTATAAAGAAGTCTGTGGGATCACGGTTGCTTCAGGCAATACCTGCACCGGTTTGGGCACACCGCGACATCAGTCTGTCCGGAATGCAGAGGGACGGCACAAACAGCGGAGCTGCAATATGAAGCGCCCAAGTAACAAATTCAATTTTAAGATGCACTTGAAGAGGTTTCCAGCATTTGCTCCTTAAAACCGAATATAAAACTTGCAATTCTACAAATCTGCGATAAAATAGCCATAAAACCCTTATAAATCTGGGGAGGCCCACACTAAAGAAGGTTCTCAAGAATATTTCCAAAGGTCCTTTTAAAACATGTAATTCTTATCGACATGTAGTTATAGCGACTTCCAAGAGTCGGTTGAAACTAAAAAAAACCACCACAAGAGTTGATGATTTTATGGTTGTCGTCTCAAAGAACACTTGCAAGACATCATACACTTTTCACAGTTTTAATTTTTTTAAATTGACTAAAAGCTATAAGAGAAAAAGCATTCACAGATATTGCTTTCCAAAATAGATATAAATGAAAATTGAAAATAAAAGTAGCTGCTTTGTTGTCACTCAATGAGAAATTTTTCATGTCACGCTCAGTTTGTCGATGTTTTGTGACATGAAAGTTAGAAAATTTTAACGCGCCGGTTATTTTCGCTAGATTATTAAAAAATTTAATTAATTAAAAAAAATTCAATGATTTCATGAAGAAGTTGATAGCTACCAAATTTTTAACAAATTGCGGCAAAAAGTCTTTTAAATGTCCGAACATTTATTTAAAAATATAAGATTACTTATGGTATTGCATAACAACATATTTATAAACGCCCATATGCAATGCTAGAATTTCAAAAGTAATCAAAACAGTCCTGTTCGCCATTTTTTAATGGTTTTATTCAAATCAACCAGAAAGCGCTTATTAGACTAATATTTCTTGCACAAGACAAAGAAAATTTTTCCAAGAGGGCGATAAGTTCATCTATACTTATTCTTGAAGAAGACAAGTTGTGCTTGAACAAGAATTTTTTGAATTACTTAAGGGGACCAAGTTTTTTGCAAGATAATCTTTCTCGTATAAACAAAGAAAACGTCAACAAAGTGTCAATGTAAGATGTTTTTTGTGCTGGAGGTTCACCTACTTCTATTGAGTTTAATTTAAGTAATTTAATTTTTTAAGTACAGCAGTCATTATAATAACCCATATAAATTGATTTTAAAAATTAAAAGAGGGCTGCACGGCAGTTCCATGTGTAAAGTTTAATCTGCAAAATTTTTTATATATTTTTATATAAAAAAATATGCTTCAACCCCTTCGAACATTTTCCCAATACCGGTTATGACCTCTATATTCAGTTTAAAAAATACAAACAACTCTACAAACCGGCACCGGCACCGCCTCCGCCAAAATACAATCGAACCAAATTTTATAATAACATACAAATCTACCATTGATGCATCATCACCGGCATAGTCCTTCCTCAGCTCATTTGGAAATCTTCATTGTTTTTTGGTTTCGCTGATTTTTCATATGAAATCTTGCTAAAATTTCGATTAAAAGATCTATATTTGTTCAATTTTCTCCTGGTTCAGATGCCCATTTTGACAGATCAGTTGTTTACGCTCGAATGTTCTTTCTTCAGAGTATGATTTCTCTTACAAGAATATACGGTTTTAAGACGGTTTTACGGTAGCATTGTTAAGACAAACCAATCTTGCAGAAGAATGTCATAAATTTTTGTCAAAACTATTGCTAGGTTTTAAGGAGCGTCGTTTTTGAGCAGAAATCAAGTATCCTTTAAAACCACTTATAAGGTGAATTACACTTATTGATATTTCAGTTTTATGCGTGTTTCTTCAAGTCTCCTTCAATCATACTTCAGAAATGTTAATCAAATAAGATAACATTCACTTGAGGAAAAACATTATAAAACCTGATAGATTTTGCAATGCTGTGATAAAACTATTATAAGAAATGCATAAGACCAATTTGCTATTGGATTGTTACTTGGGCGGGATGCCATCCTTGGGCATGAATGAAATGTGCGGAGAAAAGAGAGCACGTGAAGTACCGTCACACACACACACACACACACACACACACACACACACACACACACACACACACACACACACACACACACACACACACACACACACACACACACACACGTACACACACACACACACACACACACACACACACACACACACACACACACACACACACACACACACACACACACACAAAGATTGCTCAATTAATCGAACCCTAGCGATTGGTATATGGGACTTGGAGACTTCGATCACATTCGTGATTTTCGATCTACTAAACCTTTGCTATAGTATTAAAAAGGTAAAAATCAATACAACAATTGCTTGCTGCTTTGATCTGTTACCAACAAGTTTCAAATGTTGAATTAATTAAAAACTTGAAGTAACTTATCATAAAATACAAAAAATTCGACCGCTATTGCGCTGTTGCAAATTACTCTGTTTACTGGAACGGCCATAAACAAGAATGAAGATGATTGTTATTGAGCTAAAGAGTGTTAAAGATACTGCTTGAGCTACAATTGCTCAATCCTGAAAGTTAGAAGTTCGTTGCTTGCGGACTCATACTGTCTCACAAATTAGTATTGAAATCTTAGGAATCAAGGCGCCTCCATCGATTCTAAAGAAAAGGGGATACGAAAACTGTAGTAACCAAGAAACTTCCTTCACTTCAGCATTGAAAGGGGACGCATTGTTATATTTCAAATGCAATATCTATGTGCGAAACGTAGCTCAATATCAACCAAAACTTTTGTTACTCGTACCAACTAAGCATGCTATGCTAAAACAGAAGAGCGTTTTCTAACATACTTACACCCCCTGGTGACAAATATATGATACTTCACTGTCTACCGATCGATCTTGGAGGTCTTGGTCTACTTTGCTGTTCCACATGTGTGGAACGAAATACAACAGCGTTTAAAGCGTGGATTAAAAACGAACAAGGAGCCAAATTGTGAACATAATCTGATCACCGTTATAATAATTAGTCGGTACCGGCTTTACTTTTTAAAAAATATTTGCTTTGTGAGAAAAATCAATTGAGTGAAAACAGTTTGCATACAGTTCACAGACATAGATTGACCTGTGAGACAGACATAAACAAAATACACGTCAGAGAGAAGCCGCTTTTTTGTTAGATAGATGCTAAATGATTTTCAAATTTTTGCCATCTCCCAAGCACAGCATAATTTGCGATGCTCGCTCTACGTCGCTCGTAAAGCCAACCGCAAAGTCCGGTCGAGAGCGGCCTGCTCACTCCCTCCGATCTGGAGGGAGATTTCAAAATGCTCCTCATGTATGTAGCAACAATATAGAGGGCTTACTCAGCCACTGCTGCTCATCAGCAAGGAACATCCCAAACTAAGAAAACCACATCCGTGTCCACACACAGTACACAGCACTCACTGCAACAAACGCGGTCGAAAGGGGCGCCGGGCGGGGGAAATGGACGCGCCGGAATTTTGCGCTGGCTGACTGGCCCATACAGAGACAATCGTGCCAGCCAGCCAGAACCCATCACCCATGAGGAGCATCAGATCGGAGCATAAAAGTTTCGTTGCTACATAGAACGAAAAATGAGAGAACAGGAAGGCGCAGCTGCGGCAGAAAAAAAAACTTAAGCCGTGAACTTAAACCTGCTCTGCTATGTTCTCTCGCTCTCTTTCTCCTGTTCTTATGATTCAATGTTTTTTTCTTTTTGTTTTTGCAGATTTCCTGGCTGACTTCGAACGAACGAACGAACGATCGCGCGGATCGATTCGGGAGCGAACCAATCGAAATCCGATCAAATGTTATATACGAGCCGATCGTACAACAGCACCCACCAGCCAGCAAGCAGCGGTAGCGCCTCTGCCGCCGAATCGAGTGGATAAAAGAGAGAAAGGTCGAGCCATTCTAAGCTCCTTATTTTTACCGCGCGTGAACCGAACCGAACCGGACCCCGGACCGGGGTAGTGCGTTGAACGGGGCCAGCCGTCAGATTCAGTTCGGTTCATGCCGTATTAGTAGCAAGTGTAGCTGTAGGTACGTACGTGTGCCTCTTCCCGGTGCGGTGTGAGCTTCGTAGTGATCCGGAAAAGGTCGAAAAGGCATGCGTCGTGTGGCCGCAGCAACAGCGGCGGCGGCGGCGGTTTGTTTGTGATCGATTGCTCCGGATTCGGTGTCTTTGAACGCGCCCCAGAGGCGCTCGAATAAAAGTGCAGTGTGCTTTGGCTGGGCTGGAAAACACAGGAAGAGAGTGAAATAAGATATATGGCATTTGATTTTGATTTGTA
The DNA here is from genome assembly GCF_943734655.1 of Sabethes cyaneus. Taxonomy (NCBI): domain Eukaryota; kingdom Metazoa; phylum Arthropoda; class Insecta; order Diptera; family Culicidae; genus Sabethes; species Sabethes cyaneus. The sequence continues at coordinate 229,333,158 of NC_071354.1, forward strand.
TATTAGTGTAGTGGCAGCGGCGGCGACCGATTGCGACGACTGTTCCGACCGACCGGTTTGAACGGAACGGATTCGAAGAAAGGAGGAGAAGAAGCAGATTGCCGACGACGCGTCGTGCATGGCAGTAGTGAGTGGCTCCCGAAATGCGGCAAGCGATTTTATAAACAAAAACCACGCGCGAGTCGATTGATTACGCGATCGTCATCTGCCAGTGCCAGTGATATTTATTGTTTTTTTCCTTTTCAAGTGATCATTCGTTTCATTTCGGTCATTGACAGTGGATTAGAGCATTGAAGTTGCATTGGTTGAAAGTAAAACACAGTGAAGCGTGAACTCCGGGAAAACTGATCACCCCGATTTCGGATACCAAACGGCAAACAACCCGGGCGATCGAGGTTTTATCGGAATTTGGAGACCTGCGCGATCGGATCCGCTCAGGTAGGTGCCGTGTTTTTTTATCTTTCCATCTTGTCTAGTTCTTGATTCTACGAATCCCCTCAGAGGATAGTTCTTTAATATCATTGAGACAAAAACGAAACTTTTCCTTGAAAACGAACCTTTCTTCTGCAACTAGAAGGAACCTGCAAACTGGGAAACAGCGCTAAATAGGTCCATCCTCAACTGTACGATAAGCATCGAAACAGTTACGGTTCGGCGATTATTTCATGAGTGGTTCAACCCTCCGTTTAAAGAACATTTAAAATTGGCAGAACAGTAGAACGACCTGAAAAGAGATTATTTTTTGAAAATTAAAATAATCTCGTTATTATGTAAAACACTAAACACTAAACAGCGCAGTCACCCTAGCAAAGATGATCCATTAATTGGTATTAATTTGGGCTGCAAAATTAAGTTTGTGGTTACCGGTTTTCAAGCTCTGGCTCCCTGCCGCTGATATCTCTTTCTGTTCCCCACACAGACAAACACACCGAATTTCGCTCAACACATAACCTCTCAACAACAAGACGGCGGGGCTCAAGCAGAAAAAAAAACCTATCGAACTGAATGAATCCGCTTGTTTTTATTGTTTTCCCATCAACGCGCCATCAAACTCGATCGGTGCCGGTCGGTGGTGCGGTGATCGGCTCGTCATTGATTAGATCGCGGAACTTGTGTTAAAAGTTAAAAGCCCCCACCGCACCGCGCCGACAACCTCCGCCGCCGGCGGCCGCAGTTGGATGGACCTTACGATGCCAATACCGGGGTGCCACACCACGGACCTTGCGGCTTGCTGGGAAAATAGGCGAAGTAACCGACTTGTTCGAAATTAGGTCTATGCGGTGTGTATGCCCATAGAGAGCCACCGTACATAAACCTAAACCTCGTCAGTACTTCAGCTAGCAGTTTTTTTTATTATGAGCCTCAATCTTGAACGGTCCACTAAAAACTAGGCTCTGTTGTTTTTTTTTTTTGTTTCAACTTTGTAACATCTTTTATGCGAACTCATTCATCGGGTCTTATGCTGCTGCTGGAGCTTCTTCTTTTTTTCGCTGGGAAACCTCTAACTGCAGCCTGCAGCCAGCGGTAGCGAGTTGATTTACATGCGGAACTTGACCTTCACGGAGCTTTATAATGTACGCACAGGCACACATTGCGCGTATCCCCTATATGCTGAATGGTTAACAAAGCTGTAACAACTTTTGCTTTTGTTGCTTCAGGAAACAAAACGCTCCATTCGTTGTTAATTGTCGTTAAACGTGTTAATGAGAAGATAAAACACAGTACAGTGAAGTTTCGATTTGGTTACTGCTGGAAAAAAAATCGTATAATTAGTTTTAAACCTGAAAATTTAGACGCCCTGGGTTTAATCACATTTTTATCTATAAACTATTTTATATTTTAAAATTTACATAAAATCGTTTAAATAATGAAGATGTACGTCCATAATTTTTAAGAGGATCGGTCCAAAATTGGAACAAAAAATAGGAAATAAGTACCCAAATCGTAAACTGACAAGTAATATCCCAAGTAACAATATGGGTTTTATTACAGCCTTATGATGGCATTTAAGACCAAAATTGATCATGAAAACCGCCATAAGAGCACAATAAAACTCACATTGTTGCTTGGGATTGCTTTTATATGTAGAAAAAGAAGAACGTCACTGTTGAAGCAATATTCGAAGGTAACTAGCCAAATGCTATTTGCATAGTTTCAACGCACACCAAGTATATGGATTTACATGGCTGAGCATGCCAATGCGCAAAGATAGTGATTTAAGTTAACAATTGATTTTTCTGTGAAACTATACAAGATATAGTCTTACAGTTTTCAAGAAAGAAACTTTGCGCTATGAAAGATCGTTGCTTTGGTGTAATCGATGGTTTCGATGTTTCTAATTTTCTCAATACTGGAAGTATTTCTATATTTCTGTACTTCAAGAGCTACGGTTTCACTCTTTTCTCTTTATAAGGCACTAGCTGAATGCCCGACCCAGTTGTAGCTAGCTGATTCCGACGAAAAGCTCGTAGGACTGTTGCATGTTTGGATATACGGCAGAATAGCTTTTTTTCATACACTCTTCCAGCGTCTGATTTGTAACGAAAACCTTGATTTGATGGCCGCTGCTACAGATACCTTGCCAGCTCATGAGTTTTCTGGCATATCCGCCAGCAAAAACAAACATAAATTTGCCGTGGACATCTCCTCAAGCTGTGGCCATATAGAACTTTTGCCGGAAAGCTGTCCAAAATCCATCTCCTTTTACGATTCGTATTCCATGAATTCCTAGTACAGTACTCGTGCGCTAATTGCACGTCCTCTAACTGCACCGTCTTTTAATTGCACGTTCGCTAGTTGCACGATCGTGCAACTAAAAAACTGTTATCTGTCAAACTACACGTGGTTTTCCAGGTGGTTGCTATAAACAAAAATGCAGCGTTGCCGAATGCAAACTCTCTATCTCTGCATTACGTAGATACATTACAAACAAATTCATGCAAATTTGACTAAACTTTGACTAATTGAACACATATTCATTAAGCTTTTAGTTCGTTTGTAAAAATTTAGATGTTCTTCCCAAAATTTAGCGTCCGTGTGAAGAGTTCTTTACAGTGATAACGCATCACGTTTTACAATAAATATTGGCAACTATCGTGCAATTAAAAAACGAAATTCGCTAATCGCATCGCCTCATTCGTGCAATTAGCGAACGAGTGCTGTACATTCGTCAGAGCTATGTTGTATAACTTCTGATTGCGACTTTTGGCCACTATGTTCTACTGCACAGTTCGGTTTGGATGCTTGCTGTCCCAAAATGAGCGATAACCATCAAGCAAGCGGTAGGTACTCTTGTTGGAATTGTATTGCATTGCAACATTGCCATTTGACAATCCAGTGTTAATTACAATGGATCTCAATCCAGCTTTCCACAAGTGATAATGGCGGCTGATGGGTACAACTTTCTGAAGGGCACAGTACGGTTTTGACATTCAATGCAGGAGCGGTTACTATGGAAGCCACTACGGATGTTTGCTAGTTGAGTGGAAAAATGTAGATATTATTCAGTTTTCGCAGACCAACCAAAGAGAAATTTAGTTGAGGGAAAGCGAATTTTTGTGCTTTCTTAGCTATCATTTTGTGAAATAATCTTTGCATTGGGTCAATTCGACAATATTTCAGCCAAGAATAGCCACAAAACTGCGCTTCCGTAAAACTAAATTCATTTTCGGCTGGTCTGCGAAAACTAAACAACATTTTCCACTCAAACGGCAAACAACCGTAGTGACTTCCATAGTAACCGCAGTGACTGCTCCTGTGTTGAATGTCAAAACTGAACTGTGCCCTTCAGAATTTAGTTGTACCCATCAGCCGCCATTATCGTTCGTGGAAAGCTGGATACCTTCAAATGTAGCTACAGATCGTAAGTTCCATCACGACATTTACTATGATCCGTTCGAGAGATAGTTTTCCAGTCACCGAAACGGTAGATTTGGCCAAATCGAATGTTTTATAATTTTTAAACCTGGTCAGATCGGATTTTGAACGTGGCTGTAAAAAGTTATTTTTCTTCTTACTGCTTCCATCTGTCATAACTTTATTAAAACGAATGAATTGTAATCCAAACTTTTAACACTAAAAAGCGGACCTTCCTTCCTGCTGTTAAAAGATTTCAGTGTAGTAGTAGTAGTAGTAGCAGTAGGGGAAAGCCACCATCATTTCAAGGACTTGCCAATGTATGTAGGTAGAATTACAGTAGATCCAAATTTGATTATCAAATGAATATCACACTAATGCTGTTACAGAAAGGCCAAAAGGGATTGGGCGGACCCACAAGCAGAGGCACTTGTGCGCATTCCGGGGTTATAAGAGTCGCCTTCCAGCATTAGGATCCTTCCATGTAATAATCAATTTCACTATACCAATTTTAACCCACGTGATGATTTGTTTGTTTTGACTTGAGAAGTGCCATATTTGCTTCAGACCTTAAGGATTCAGGTTGGCAATGCGCTCCATCATCCAGCCTTCCACATTTATGATATCAATAATAATACTATTAATAATATGATATTAAGAGGAAATGTGGTATATATGGGTATATAATGAAGTGTGGTATATAATAGAACAATCTCACCAGCAGTCCTTCGTATGAAATAGAATAGCGTCCTTTGAAGTTTGAAGTTAATTATTTCATTCTGGTATCCATGTGCAGTATTCAAACTCGTTTTGGCCAAAGTTTTTACTATATAGCAAGAGATGCTCCATAAGCTAAAACGAAAAAAAAAATTATTAAAATAACTAAATTAGGCCTACCTATTAGCAAGGCCGTGTGACTCCCCGTCTGCCCAAAACCCCGGTTTTGAGATCAGGCAGCCGGGAACCACCCAGCATCGCACCTCCTAGCTTGGCTACTCAAAAGAGCATTACCAGGTATGGCCACGTAGAGGCGCTAGGTAGGGGCTTGGAATGGCTAGAGCTATATTGGACGCTCCTCGTTTGCCTTCCCCATTTTATACCCGTTAAAAGATTTCAGTGTGTCCAAATATCGAATGATTCGAGTTTTACATCTGTTATCGATATGGAAAGTTGAAAGACAAACAAAGTTTTTTTTCCAAGGACAATGCAAGGACAGCTTTCAGCTTCTATCAACTCTCTATCTCAACTCCTCCTCCCTGTTTAGCTTTTTTTTGTCACCCACACAGCCACCTATACGTCTATTTACAGGAAACAAACCTTGCTTTCCTTTTTTTATCAAACCTCGTGATTTTAGTCATGACCTTGAAATGCGGTCAGTACATATTAATATTTTTTTGAAACGGTAGTTCTACAATTGATGAAGGGACGGTAAGGGAAAGTAATGAAGAAGGATTTTTTGGGAATGGAGTGGAAAGAGTAGAAAGGAAGGGGGCATGCTTTCCTTGTTTTGACCCCTCCCCCATTGCAAAGTCGGGATTTTTCTGCAAAAAAGCCCTCTATCTCATTATATAAATCTCTCGCCCTCTATCTCATAAATAAAGGACTTTTTTTTCTAAAAAAAACCCCACTATGCATTGGCCGTGTGAGAAACTCCCCGTATCCCTTTTAAGATCACTACCGACGGTTATCTTCCAACCGCTTGACCATCGGTATCGGTCCGAACGTATTTGGACCTTTCTGCTTTGATAGAAGCCGCTCCGCCTTTTTGCCTCTCGTATGCCAAGTTTAGTGGAGAACATTCTACGTGTTCCAGAGTTATGACGGAACATATATACATTCAAATTCACCCACATTCACTTTTATATATAGGCACACACACAGCAATTACATGGTGTGATATTAGTGTGATGTTGCATGTGTACTTATTCCTTTCTGCTTTCTGAGTTGTGCTAAGTAACAAAAGTTCTGTGAATTGTTGAAGAGAGAAAGGTTGGTAAAACAACGATTTTTGGGACCATCCATATTGCGGACCTACTTATTGCGGTTCGCATAATCAACATTGGTCATAAAATCACAATAAGAGTAATATTACTGAATCGCTTACGCGAAGCATGCTAGTACATACTCGCGAGCACACAGCTTCATATAATCTTTCTGCATAGCCCACTCGCGAGTCAAATAATTCGTGGTCAACCAGCAACTCGTGAAGGCTAGTGGCGTACTGGGATACAGATTTTGCATTACTTTTTCTTTTCTTCTTCATCTTCGCCCTCGATTCTTCTCACGGGCGTGAGTGCGAACCCACGCTAGTAATAAACTACATCCGCAGCTCAGACTGCAATGACGAACTAGAGTGACGACCGTAGCTGTTAGCTTAATACACACTCGCCAAAACTCGTCGCAGTGCATGCATACTATAAATAAGAGCGAGAGTCCGACAGGAATGCCAATGACGGCGTATTCGTTAGAATGAGTACGCGTATGTGAAAAAATTAGACCACACGAGTGTGGACTTCGCAAAACTTCCAAATAAAAAATTCACGTCTCAAGTTTTGCGAAAAGTAACAAGTAGGGGAAAGCAGTCAAAAGAGAGATTCATTGAGTGCCGCGACACACGCAAGTCGGCTCCAACCTGGTCGAGCCATCTAGCACGTTGGGCCTCTCTATTCTTGGTGACGGTGGGGTTCGGGCAGAGAACGGTTTTCACTACATAGTCGTCCGGCATCTTTGTAATATGGCCAACCCTCCGTAGTCTCCTAACTTTCGCCAACTGTACGATGGGGATCTCTCCAAGTAGTGCCTGCAGCTCATGGTTCCTACGCCTACGGCACTCTCCACTTTCCGTTTGTACTCCGCTAAAGATAGTTCACAACACCATTCGTTCAAATACGGCAACCCAGCTAGCACCAAATCGTACATCAATGTACGAGAATTATCGTGAATATCTCTTAACAAATGCGGAATCGTAAATTAAGCTTGATAAAGTGCGCCCAAGTTAATTTTCAATCGTATATAATGATAATAACTGAAATACATACGATTTTCAGCACAGAATCGTATAGCATTTCGTAGTGAGTCGCGCTTAATCGGATATTATCGTATATAGATAGTTATGTAGCCGGAACACTAATAGTTATTCATAATTACGTATATCGCCTCTAAAATAGTACGGATATGCCAGTTTTGCATATTAAATACGATTTATTAGTATGTATATCCACTTTTTCGCGCGCTTAATGGCGGCTAGTGGGTACACTTTTCGAAAATGTTTCTTTGCTGCTGACGAATCCGCTCACGTACGCATGATAGTTCTACAACAACAATCAACGGTGGAAATGTTAAGTTGGCGCGAATACAGTTGCCAAAGGCATGCTAATATTTTTTGTAGGTTGTACCCACTAGCCGCCATTGTGCACGCGAAAAGGTGGATATGTACGTAATGCTGATTTTTACCATTTATATACAAATGAAAATGCTAGCTGGGAAGCGTACTCTCTCAAGTCCGTAGAAGACTACCGGTCTGAATAGCGTTTTGTACATCGTCAGCTTTGTACCGGCGGTGTACGCTCTTTGATCGAAGCGGTCTGCGGAAGGAAAAGTAGGTTTGACTGCTAGCTTGAATGCGTCGTGAAATCCCCTAGCCGCAACCCTCAGTGCGATTCTAAAAGGACTCATTATCTTGCCTTTAGAAGGATTTGGCAGAGAGTACAAATTTGATCCGTAGTAACACGGGCCCCCATAAAGCTCGCCTGATACTGCTCTACGACTTCTCTTGCTTTTGGGGATAGACGACGTAACAAAATCTTGGAGAGCACCTTGTAGGCGGCGTTGATCATCGTTGTATCGCAGTAAATATAGTAATCAAGGTGATAGCGAGCTGATTTTTGTAGATGGAACAAACCATACCTTTGATCCACTCCCCCGGTAGTTTCTTCACCCCCCATATCCCTGAAATTAGCCAATAAAGTGCCGTTGCTAGTGGTTCTTTCCCATTTTTGTAAAGTTCTATTGGGAATCAGTCCTTTCTGGTGGCTCTACTATATTTCAGCTGACCGATTTCACACCGGATCTCTTCGAGAGTCGCAGACCGCACGCCTTTGTCGTTTATAGACACCCCAAGGCTAACTGCCGTACTTACTTTTTCTATTATATCGCCATTGAGATGTCCATCAAAAATTGCTTTCACCTGTCGACCATCTCACGTTCTTTTGTAACCAGGTTTCCCTCCTCGTCCCTATACGAATCAGACTTCGGTGTGTATCCTTTACGAGCTTGGCTCATCTTTTCATAGAACAAGCGCGTCTCATCTCGGAATAGTTGTTCTAGCTCTTCACAAAACTCTGTCGTCCTTCTGGCGTTTTTTCCAGCTCCGGATCGACGTTGGCGATACTTGGCCAAATGTTCCCTCGTTTGTTGGCATTCCACGTCAAATCAATCATTTTGAACACTCAAAATTTCTTCTCCTAGTACCGCGGTTGCATACTCATTGACGATTCCATCCGTCTTCGAGGGTCTTCGATTTATAAACAATTAATTTATATAACTCTAACGCCTTGACCGTTCTTCACCAAACTTGGCACCCATGTTCCGTGACATAAGAGATTCAGCACCGTGCGACTGAGAAAAGGGCTGGGTTGCACAGATATAGGATATATGAAGTAAAACCTGTTTTAATCCACCTAGTGGTGGAAGGAACCTTTGTTATACGGTCTTACTTGCTATTTGAGATAGAAATCGACACGTCTTCGGAACATAATTCATCTATTGGTTAACGATGCATGGTGCGTTGGTTTACATAAAATTTTTGGAAATTGAATAAGTTCACGAAATTTGAATAAAATAGGAGCACTTATAAATTTTGATAGATTCTTTTTTCAAGAAATTGCTGAGTAAGTTGTTCCTAATATGAGTAAGTGCAAGTAAAATTAAGTTGTAAAAGGAAATAATATTCTTTAACATATACATTGCGTAGTAAAGGTCTTTTAAATGCCATATTGTTATAAAGTTACAAATCATGGTTTAACTAACATATATTCTTCAATAAACTTGTTATGAGCAAAATGTTAGAATTATTCAATGCATTAATACTTTAATTTGTTAGGAAAATAGATCAGCATAAGCCGACATCACAGAAACGAAGCAAGCAGCATGTGAAGTCCGCAATTGATCTCAACTGGAAATTTTTTTGTTTCTTCATATGGAAAAATGGGTCTGTATCCAGCGGAATTATCAGCAAACGTAAAAGATTTAAAATGTATCCGTCTGTTGGTAGTCAAGTAATTCGTGGTCAAAATTGGGGTATTTTTTATAATCAAAGTTCTACAGTTCCTAAACAAGCAAACATAGAGCTATACTATGTTCAGCAAAGTTGTGTATTTTTACTATTTGTACAACTTTGTAATACATGAACCAGTCATACAACAATTACAAAAAGAGCTAAAGTAGAAACACTGATTTTACAAATTCATTTACAATAAATAAAATTTTTCCATCTTCGCTGAAGAGATAGAAGGTTACTGTCCTCAGCAAAATTTCTTGTAATAAAATGCTCTAAAACTTTGCAGAACACATCAATGCGTAATATTGAAACTGAAGACAAATAATTTTTTTATTTTAACTTTTAGGGGCATTAATCAAAATTTAAATTCTACCAGACGATAGAGCTTTCAATTTCAAGAAACTCTTCCAAGGGTTCGATAAACTTAAGACCAAGTTTTCCTAGGCAAAACTATAGTGCGCACGTTTTTTTTGGTTTTGAGCTATTGTGCGCGCGAGTAAACCGTTAATATCTTTTGACCGGCAAAACCAATTCTTATGAAATTTCGCAGATACATTCGCAGTGTCAAAACCTTTCGTTTGATACTAAAATAATTGAAACTTGATACATTATCTTAGTCAAAATTATTATAAATTATTGTTAATTTTGATGTGTTGTACACGATTGCCCATAACTTTCAAATTAAACGTCCAATCAAAAAACAAATCAATAGTGATCTATTAGGCTATATTGCCTCTCAAATGAGACTAATAGTACAAAAATCGATTTAGCCATCTCTGAGAAACAGGCGATAATTATTACCTTGTCAAAACAGGGTTTTAAGGTTAACTTTTAAACTACTTGTCTGTTCTCAATAAAACTTCTTGAAAATTTTTATATTATAGCAAGCGCTTTCATTTGGTACTAAGATCATTGAAATCGGTTGTCTAGTTCCGGAGAAAATCGTGTCTGGTAGTTTTCACATTTTACTCATAACTTTTAAACAAAAAGTCGGACCATGAAACAACACAATAGTGATACACTACGCAATAGTACCTCTCAAACAAAAGTAAAATCGAACGAATCGGTTCAGCCATCTCCGAGAAACAGGCGATAGAAAATGAAACGCGCGCGCACACACACACACACACACACACACACACACACACACACACACACACACACACACACACACACACACACACACACACACACACACACACACACACACACACACACACACACACACACACACACACACACACACACACACACACACACACACACACACACACACACACACACACACACACACACACACACACACACACACACACACACACACACACACACACACACACACACACACACACACACACACACACACACACACACACACACACACACACACACACACACACACACACACACACACACACACACACACACACACACACACACACACACACACACACACACACACACACACACACACACACACACACACACACACACACACAGACATTGCTCAATTCGTCGAACCTTATCGATTGGTATATGTGACTCGGCCCTTCGGGCCTCAGATCAACTTTATGTTTTTCAACCAATTTTCAAACCTTTGTTATAGTATAACAAAGGTAAAAAAGCTTTGTTTCGCTTCCGTTGTAGGTATTTTCAAATCAGCTAGGTGATAGAAGGGGAAGCTGACTGAGAAAGAGCCCATATGGAAGGACAAGGAACGTGAGTATGAATTTATGTTTCGCCATAACTACGGAACGCCTGGACGGTTCTTCGTCAAATTTGGCAAACATGTTTGTTGACATAAAAGAAGGGAGTTGACAAAACAGGGAGCCGGTCTCTTACAAGGAGGGAAGAAGGTTCAAAAGGGGTGAGTTTCTGTTGCATTTGGAACGATAGCAGTTATGCAAGTGGTTGGACGACAGAATACATTTCTGAAAGGGGGGAATACGATGGCCACTGACAAGGAGAAAGTTCAAAAACGTAAAACAGTCTTCGCGTCAATTTACAGGGAACAACAGGAAGGGGATGCTGACAAATGGTAGACACATTCAAATGAAGAAAATGGGATTTGTTTCTTGTATTATGAGAATTTTCCTTACAATAATAGATGCACAAGTGACTGAGACACAGGGGCCCCGAATAAGATCGGACAATCAACTAGTTTAAAATATTTCAGTGAATCTTTAAGTGGAATTCATAGATTGTTATAGTTGTATCGAATTGTAGCATATACTTAGACCTAGTAATGTTCAAATTTAATATGTTTAGACGAAATCTATAGAAAGGTTAGTAATGTCAATATTATGGAGAAGGATTGTACTTATAGGTGTATACATTCGTGGTCCTACGGCAAGCCTACGTTCATATTCTGAGACACAGACGCTGCTTATTATTTTTGATGTTCGTCTGGCCCTATAGGCTCCCTACTAACACAGTTGCTATAAAGTAGTTGTAGCAACTAATATATGACTAAATCTGGTTGTAAACAAGTTGGGCCAATCAGAAGTGCCAAAATTGGGTTACTTGGGTAGCACGGTGTCGCTCGTTAACTTGGTGACCGGTGCGCGTGCGATACTGTAACAAACTACATATTTATGAGCGACAGTGTGTATCTTTGACAAATGCAATGAATAAATTTGTTGGCTGCCGTGCTCTGGCGTCTGGCATGGTATGTCATGGTGCGCTTCGAACACATTCGGCACCGAACCATACAAAATAAATTGCCGAACGAAGCAACACATTTTAGCACGGCTCGCAGTGCGGTGCGTGCTTTCACATGGTTTGCAATTGCTCGAAGTAAGGAAATCGTTGCGCATTTTCTCAGTGCGGTTTACTTTTAGGACATCCTATTGGTCTAGGCCAGGGCTTGAAAAGGGATCGCAAGTTGAATGTGACTGCCGTGAATGCGAACTTTCCGCATTCAAACTCCGCTTTTTGAACGATTATTTGACTGTTTTTTTAATCCAGTCAATCTGCCGCTTGCGCTGCTGCCGTCTTACAATTCATGCGGCATCTCAGCAATAGCAAACAGTCGATCTCCCGTTTTGCTTCGCGCTTTGAGAATATAAACTGCAAACTGACTGGAAGCATACGGTGATTTTTTTTTTCGTTTCTCTTTTTGTCTCCAAATCGGCTGCTCACAGTAAAAGTTTGTCACCCAGACGTCGGTCGGACGCAAGCAAAATATTCGTTTGTATTGGACGGAGTCCGACCGACTTCTTCCATGCACATGTAGTGGTTGTTTTTTTGTAGTATTGAATCATACGATTGTGCGATTGCTTTTCGTTAGCGTGGTGATTGCCAGCCATTTGACTGTTTTGCAGTCATTCGCTGCTCCAAACGGTAAAGGCAACTTGATCGAAACGAAAATGTCAAAAAGTTTTAGAACGTTTCGTACTGCTGCGTGCAATCGGCGTTTGACTGAGCAAACTGCCAGTTGTGTTATGCATAGCGTTCGTATTCCACCTCTAAACGGACGGTGTGAACTTGAATGCGCGTTGGTGTGACTGCGGTAGTAAAAAAGGATCGGTCGAAGCCCTGGTCTAGGCTCAGAAGAAACGAAGGAGCAAAGACCTTGTTGGATCGGGAGGACTCTGTCACTTTTTTCTTAATTGGAAATAATGGGCAATTTGGGATTTCAGCGTAATGTACCTTTACTTTCACGTCACTTCCAAACCTATACAAACTATCGTCGTATTTTCATTCACTCTAAAAAATGTTGTTGAATTCAGTTCTTCAACTACCGATTCCTATGAAATGATTCCCACCAATCCTGACGCACCTGTCAGCCTCAGGCAACTGCTTCATCACTAAACGTTACTCTGGGACTATTGATTTTATCATGGGCATTATCGATCTACTCGTCTCTGCCAAGCCATTCCAGCCAGCAGCGACCCTGTGCAATAGACAAGGTGTCCAAAATCCCTTTACACACAAGTTCAAAATTGTACACAGTCTTAATGAACTTCTACACATCTTACAAGTAATATTTTAAGTTTTATTGCACTCTCATGATGGTGTAGACAGATTGACAGACAGACAGATTTAGACAGATGGCATTTTACGCATCTATGCCGATACGCTATGCCGATTACGCATCAGATAGCAAGAAGATTGGTATGCTGATATCCCCCACTTAGTCAACCCATCGCTTGTAATAAGGTAAAACAATCAGGGACCCGCTTAGACTGCTTAAAACTAGTTCTTTACCCTACATATTCAGCAATCGCCATCCCACAAAAGGGATAGTTTTGATTTTTGAGTCCATCACCAGTTCAAGATTTCTGTAATCGAAAAAGTCGATTAGTTGTCTAGCGAGCTAGTAAAGGTAACTGAGCCAATGGAGTGAATATCAATTTATTCCAAGTACCTTCACTGCTGCCTCTGGTATCCCACAAGGCAGCCATTTCGGGTCTCTAGCCTTCTTCATCCACTTTATCGACGTCAACACTCTGGCGCTGAATGCTGAACGCTTATTTTCAAAGCACATTGATTGACTATGGATTTCGATTCAATCTTCTAAAAATCGACTACTTGGGTTGTTTGTTTAAGATCGAAATAACGTACGTTAAAAAAAGTAAGACTTGAAGACTTGATCCTCTTTTATCGACGGACTTCGCAGCCGGTTATTAAAGTACAGGACAATTATGTGGCGCGTGCAACGTGCATTCACGGTGGTACAAAAAACCCTTATGAAACCAACAAATAAATAACACTATTATGTTCTGGTAAATGACTTTATGATTAAAGTATAAAAAATCTTCTCAATACTCAGAGTAAAAAAAGTTTATTCTAGCCTCAGGATTGCATCTAGTTTCCTTTTTTGATATCAATTTACAGTGCGATTAAAAGATCGCAAAACTTTAATTGGGCCTAAGGCGTACATACAGCTATTAGCGCAAGCCTCATAAAACTAAACTAATTGAGCATTGTAAAATGTATTCAGATATCACAGAGGGCCAATGTTTACCGAAGCACAGAGGAGATTAAAGAACTTTAAACAGCCTTCACTTCCTGTCAATGTCCATCTCCCGCGACTGCCAGAGGAAACGGCCAATTGGCAATCTTCGGGCCACTTAATTCCCGATGCCAACATATTCAAATACTCCACGGTAATTTCGTCCAACGAAGCACTTCCTTCGAGCAATTACATACCAGCCAACCAGCTTAATAGTTGCGCCAACCGACCAACCGCCCGCCCGCCCGCCGCCGGGCAAGATGACTTGTCACAAAATCGTCCATCAAACGAGGCTCTGGTAGGTACTCTCAAAGTCTTAACCGAGCCAGGGAGCAATGAAATATTGCTCCCACGACGACGAGCCGCACGCGTCGGAAGCGTCGCCTCGTCCGAAAGGTGGCAAAGATTTGTTGTGCGATAATCGGACAAATTTCATTCCACGCAACCAACAATCGTTTAGTTTAGGCTGCTGCTGCTGCTGCCCACGATTGGAATGATGCGCTCTTCTCGGACTGTCGGACTCTCGACAGGCCGTGGGACTTTCGGCACCGGCACCGACCGACCAACCGAAAAACGTGTGGTTGAAAATAATTTCGTTGAAAAGGCGAAAATCGAGGGGTCAAAGCAATTACAATCATTATTACTTACTATTGCCGCTGTTGCTGTTATTTTCGACTTACGCGTCGGTCGGTTGTTGGTTGAAGCATTTACTTAGCTCAGCCGTTTGGTTGAGTGCACTTTTCTTACAGTCGCAGCAGCAGCCAGAGTGTAAAGTCAGTAAGCAGAGTTGACTGACTCCGGTTGCCGCTGTTGCTGACCGGTCGGTTGGTCGGTCGGTGGGTTTTCGCGCAGCATTGCAGATCATCGCCGTATAATGATTAGTGCTCGTTGATGAGCCGCTACGATCTGTGATTTTTTTTATCTCTTTTTGAAAGATTCGAATCTGCAACGATGCGTAGTGTTGCTGGGTGGTAGGCGCGGTGGCGGGGTTGTTCGTTTCGAGGATCTGCGTGTAGGGTTGTTCTGTGCGCAGGCGGCTGCTTGATGGATGCTCGTTAAGTGGATCTTTATGCAAGGCATTCAATGCAAAATTCATGTAACATTTGCGATTGAAGAATTGCACGGATAAGCGGCTGTGAGGACTAATTGGCGGTGTTATGTGCAGGGCCTGATATAATCGTGTTTTGAGTGTCTATTTGCACGGTTTGTCGATTGAGGCTAGCTCATTATTTTGTAATGAAAATAATGAAATGATTACGGCTAACAATCTGAGCCACGGCGAAGATTGTTGCGGGGAAACAATTGGATTGCGCACATCCCTGGCTTCGTTTCCTTTTTTGTGGCTTAAACGTAGGTGAACCCCTTCTGACAGCTACTTGCACAACACATTACTGGAACTGATCCGTAAAACACGACTGCGAGCGATACATTTCCCGTAGTTATAGGTTACGACGAGCTAAGCGGCCCACCGGTCCCTGTCCATCCGAACCGCTCCGAACCGAACGGAGATACTTATATAGGTATGCAGCTCGAAAGTCGAAGTCGCAAGCAAGTGAATGAGCCCGTGTCTTACAAGACGTTGCTGCTCGAGCGACCGAGCGAGCGAGACAGGCTTCGAGGGCGATCCGTTCTTCCCAAGAAGGAATGCTAAACGCTGCACACCAACCACACTTGCCCTGGACTCGACTGGTATAATTTCGCGTTCACACACCAAACGGCAAAGCAAAACAAAAAATTAAAGCAACATAAACGAAATAATAAGTTGTGTGTGGAATGGAGCGGAAAGGCCGTAGAAAGAGTAATGTATCCGCCAGCAAGTCACGGCGCGTCCAGAGAATTCCCACAGTGCATGCGGAACACTGGGCACCGCGCACGCACGGTGGGCTTGGTGGCGGATGTTTGACGTTTTTTTTTTTTGTTAAATTGTAGTCATCCAAGCTGTTAGGTCATTTGTGACTTCTATGGAATTGGGAATTGAACCCGGGTAATCGGCGTGAATGCTAACCACTACACCGGGGTTGACCCCATATTTGACTTTTCTAATAGAAAAGTCAATAGTTTTACCTTGAAAAATGCTCCACTTACTAATTCTAATGTAATTTTATCTCATCAAGAATGATTAATCCCAGAGAAAAAATTATCTTAATTTACTACATGCGGTACAGCAGTGAGAGTCCCGCAATTGTCCTGTACTCTAACAGTTGGCAGCGAGGTCTGTTGAGCAAAAACACAGAAAATTAAGTCTGAAACAGAATGTAAGCTTTGCTTTTTTGAGGTAAAATATTTATCTACATGGTTAGAATACTTTTGTGTATGCGTACCGAACGAATTTTTATTTCTATTTTTATTTTGACAGTTCAGCACTTCAGTGGCAAAAGGAGTAACGTATCAAAATTTCGTTTATGCACATTTAACGGAATCGTAAAAAGTGAGCAAATCAATCGAGACGATAAGCATAACGTCCAAAATACGAACCCGGAATTTGTATAGACCGGCATAAGCGTTCCTGTCAGATTCTCACTCTTATTTATTTATTGAATGCGACGAGTTTTTGCGAGTGTGTATTTAGCAAACAGCGACGGTCGTCACCCTCGCTCGTCATTGCAACTCGAGCAGCTGATATTGATCACTCGTCAGGGGTCGCACTCCCACCCGTGTGTAGAATCGAGGCCGTAAGATAAAGAAGAAAAGGAAAAAATAATGCAAAATCTGTACCTTAGTGTGCCGCTAGCGATCCCGGGCATCTGGCTGCTCACGAGTTGTATGCCTCGTGAGTGGACTGTGCAGAAACAAGCTAAGATTCTGTACGTTCGCGAGTGTGTAGATTGCAGAATGTGTACACACAGAAACGGCGGCTAATTGTCGTACGCTTGCGGTCGATGGCGTAGGCGTTGGTTGCTATGCTTCCCAAACTCGCTCGTGTGACAGTAAGCATCGTTTTCCGTACATTCCAACATGCTTATCCACAAAAAAATCCTTTCTCCGTCCATTTACCACCATCGCGGAACTACCGGCAAGACTTACTACGTGAGAACGATGTGCCTTTATACTTTAACGCTACTTCTCGAGACGGCATTCCAGGTGCTCTCACACATTTCGATGCAGCAAATTTTGGACAATTGAAGATTACGTGTTGTGGTGTCTCTACCGTCGCGTCGTTCTGCTTTACGGACAAACTGGTGTGGCGGCGTGTCCGAACCAGCCTGAAGCAAGCGTGATCCGACAGAAAATGGGTGAAGTGCAAGTCGGAGTCTCCATGTTTCCTGTTCAAACAAGTCCACTGAACCGGTGTGGGTCGATGCGTCTATCTAACGTTCTCGGACGTGCCCCAGTCTTGCTGCCAATTGGACAACGACAACTACTCGCCAGCTTCCGAGCTCTTTTGGGGCTTTTGGGACCGTAACACTCGTTGTTTTCCAAAAGCATAATGACAATGCTAATCATTCCAGCGATAACACACCGTTGTAAATCCCGTTCCAGAGCGCCGGGCCGAGGATGGAGCCTTGCGGAACTTTCGACGTATTGTACATCATCTTACGCCCCTTGACAGTCTCGTACATAAGCACCCAGTTTCAGACAGCACCAGCTTCTGGTTCTTCCATTTGTTCGAGTAGCTACTATCTTTTAAGCATTTTGTAGCATTGTCCTGAACATATCCGGTAACGCTTGTATCGCAGTCTTCGGGGTCATGTTAGGGATTCCATCCGAAAGGAGCGCCTTCTTGATGTTTAGTCGTCTAGCCAAGCTATTCTTTCACAGCATTAGAGAGTTTCAGTCCGTCAACGTTGTCCCTCTGTTCTACAGTGTACGGTTTTTTAACAGGAGCCGTGAACCACTGCTATTGTGGTATACTCCGCTTTGTTATTTATACATAATCAGTTCGTTCCATTGCTTGCTGTCACCAAGAAAATTAGCGAAAATGGGAGTTGTAAGTGAGAAAGCCATACGTGCAGCAATCGAAGCAGTTTAGTGAGGATAACTCGTTTGAGGATAAACTGAAAATAGGACTTAAAAAAGTCCTGCCAACCCTCGTTTGGGCAATCATATAATAAAGGCGTTTGAGCAAAAGTAAGAGATTTCAGTGCGGATCAAAAAGGTTGGCACGTCAAAATCAAGCGTTCATTGCGCAAATGAACATTTGAACCTGCGAACGTATAAGAAGTAAGAGCAGCCAAAAAGGAATCCTACAACAAAAAGCATCGATCAGAGTACGAAAGCTGTACGATACGATGTTTTCTGGGAATTTGTAGTGCATTCGTGGGGTCTATTTTCTCACATACGCGTACTCATTCTTACGAACGCGCCGGCATAAGCGTCCCTTTCGGACTCTCGTTCGTACCTATTCATGCATTGCGACGAGTTTTTGCTAGTGTGTGTTTAGCTTACAGCTACGTTCGTCGCTCTCGTTCTTCGTTGCAGCCCATACTGCTGAAACCAATTACTTGCGAGGGTTTGTACTCCCGCCCATGAATAGAATCGAGGGTGAGAATGAAGAAGAAAAGAAAAAGCAATGCAAAACCTGTATCCCAGAGCGCCCCTATGCCTCACGGGCGGCTGATTACTCCGGAGTTATTTGACTCGCGAATAAGCTATGCAGGAAGACGATGTGAGGATGTGCGTGCGCAAGTGTGTAGGTAGTAAAATGTCACTCACACAGCGACGGTGGCTGTTTGTTTTACGCTTGCGTGTGCGGTGTAAGCGTTGAATGCTATGCTACCCATATTCACTCACGTAAGAGTAGACAAAGACAACGTTGGATTCGCGCTCGATTCGTAACATTGCTTCTACCAGATTTAGCATCTTACTATGGCACGAAAACAACCGTAGAGTGGTATACCTCTAAAGATGTGCCAGTCGTTGCAAAGAACATGAGTCCCCTCTAATTGTCCGTAAACTCGATCAATTGAAGAATTTTAGGCATTTAAAAAGGTACATCGGTACATCTTAGTAAACATGTCTCTTCAGTAGAAATAGTTCAACAATTTAAAAAGGACTGGACAAAGGTGCTAAAAATTGTTGCTAAAACCTCATGAAGAACGTTTGCAAGAAGCTGAAATTATAACAGTTTTGTTTTATTTTGCTCAAAACTGGGTGCTTCCTTGCTTTCTGGGACAGTCTTTATTGTATGGCTCATCTCACTGAGACCTGTCATTATAATAAGCATGTAAACCAAAGCCTGCGGTTTTATTTCATTATCTCGAGCAAGTCTGTGTTTCTGCTATCATCAAAGGAATGAAATTTTTGCTTGATGCAGTTTACATCCCACCTGACAGAAGCACCGTTGTCAAGTTTATCGACGAACATATCCTCTCAATCCGTGAACTACGTGACAAAGGGTCTTCAGACGAAAGAATTCTCATTTATGATTATACCCGCATCGGATGGAGTACAGGACGACAATTCTCTCCTGCTTCTTGTTGCTAACGCTGTTGAAGTCGATGCATTTGAATTCCTGAACTTGGAACAAGTAAGCAATTAATTTTGATGGACTTGTGTAGCACCAGTTATCTCTGGATTAGGCTACATTATTGGAAGAGATCGGCGTGGATGATATGACATTGCGGTTTTGCGAAGCTATTTGCACTTGGCTGAATGAAAATCTTCTCAGTATTAGACCTCCTTCAAAACCTAAAACTGCATGGCAACGTAAAGCAAAGACTACTTCGCAAGCAACAAACATCGTAGAATAAATGTGCCAACGACGCCTACCGTAGGTTAAACAGTTCTCTCTACCATTCATATGTGCTGCGGACGCAATTCAGATTGTGAACTAACCTAAAAAGATTTTGGACATTCAGAAACTCTAAGAGCCAAGGATCTTCCATTCCTTTTAGTGTGATCTTGAGAGGAATGGAATTATTAACTGTTACGGAATCTGTGTTTGCCTGTGGGTGTACCACACAGAGTGATACTGAAACAACTGCGTAAGGTGTCCCCGATGGTGCTGTTAATTTCGACATTTTTGATATCACTCACTCACATCACTCTATATATGGTCATTTCTGGTGTAAAGAAATTGAAGAGCACCAACTCCCGGTGGTGTTCCGGCTGCTATTTATTTTCTGTCGCTGTCACCAAATCGTTTGAGCAACGAAGATTTCCAACGCTGTAGGAATAATCCCACAGGTTTGCTGTATTTAAAAAAAGGAGAAACGTGAAATGTAAGGAACTACACAGCCATTACCTGTCTTTATGCTGGATCAAAGCTGTTTGAAATCATCGTTTGTATCGTCTGTAACCGCTAACTTTATAGATTTCACTAGTAGCTGCATCTCGCAGATGGAAGCTGAAATTCAAATTGATGTGTACACACAGATATTAAAGTCGCTATCGTCACGGTAGATCATCGATTAGATAGAGAATCGTATGCTCTAAACTAGGTGTATCTAATAGACTGGCTTCATGGTGGAACTCGTATCTTATAGACAATACTTTCCATGCAAACTGGATTCCACAATTTCACGTTCGTTTAGTAATACTTCTGGTGTTCCACAAGGTAGTAACCTGGGGCCTTTGCTATTCGCCTTGTATTTCAACAACATTGCTACTCGGCATGGTTCCGGATGCGCACTGATATATGCAGAGGATCTAAAGATCTATCTCGTTGTGAAATTTATCGCTACTCGGCTAATGCTGTAATAGACTGGTGTAATAAAAAAAAATACTCACAGTAAGCATTACCAAATGTGTGGTTATAACATGTAATGTAATGTATAATGTGCCCATCTCATTTGATTACTAGATGAATGGAGCTATTCTCGGACGCGTTGATCAGATCACTGATCTTGGAGTTCTGTTGAATAGCAAACTCATGTTCAACCAGCGATATAATGCTGTCATCTCTAGAGCTTCGCAACAACTTGGGTTTATCACAAAAATTTCCCGAGACTTCACAGATCCCCTTTGCTTGAAGGCAGTGGTACCCCCAATATTTGAAAATGCCAGTGACATCTGGAATCCTCATATAACCTATGTTGGAAAGCCAGAATAGAACATGTTCAACGAAGACTTGCTCGTATCGTCCCTCCAAAGACATCTATCCTGGTGTCTACCTAATTATCTTCCCCGCTAAGTAGACCGAAGTCAGCTTTTGGATTTGGAGACATTAGAGAGTTTTCGAAGGATTCAACAAGCAACTTCTATAGCCAACCTCCTTAACAATGAAATTCATTTTCTGCCAGTATGTTTTGTTTCGTTTATGCTTGCCAAGTTTTGTTCAAAATGGCTTCAAAACAAGAAGCATTTCGCGAGTGCGTTCTACACTTTACGAATTGCACAAAGATCTCGGTAAAAAGTATACGGTACAACATTTTAAAAGCGCAAATGTTGCGGCTTCGACTATTTACCATATCCTAAGATCCCCAACAACTCCTCGCAAGCAAGGTCGTTGAAGATCGGCCAAAATTATCGACGCAGAAGGACGTTGTTCTCTTTCTTGTGCCTTCAACAACCAGGATTCCGTGAACCAACGGGATGCCGCATAAAAGATCAACAGTTCCCAGCGGTACATGTGCAAAACATTGAAAAGAGTCGGAATAAAATGCCGAAAGAAGACAAGAGCCCTGGAATACACTGAGGGATAGATTTCGACGCTGAAGTCCCAATGCCGCTGATGATAACAAATTATTCCGGAAAATGTTTTTTTTTTGGAGGACGAAAGTTAATATTTTTTGAAACGATGGTTCTACTATTGATGAAGGGACGGTAGGGGAAAGTAATGAAGAAGGATTTTTTGGGAATGGAGGGGAAAGAGTGGAAAGGAAGGGGGGGGAATAAGTAGCTACGCTTAATAAGTTGTCGTTGTGACTCCTACCTTTTGTCCAATGCTGGAAGGTGCATGGGTCGAACCAAGCTATAATCTGAGATAATAACCGGATTCGAACCCACAACACCTGCCAGGGCATGTGATTCGCTGGTACCCGTGTACCTATGAACCACAGAGGCGCTGGACAAAAGGAGACTGCACAACCCCTCTTATTAATGTAGCGACATGGGTTGGGCTATTTTTAAACACAAATTGTGCCTCTTCCTTCACCTGCTGTAGAAACCACCGACCGAGAAGTTTAATCTAACTTTGTGTTTACTGGCGGGAAGACGACACTATGCAGGCCCTTGCGACTTACAAGGTACTGCGTGTGAACGCTATTCGTCTGTCAGCCTGTTAGCCGCGATTCACAGCGTGAGGTTTCGGGGGAAGACCCCGTTCCTGTGAAATAGACCACACCTCGTGATTTTAGTCATGACCTTGAAATGCGGACAGACATGTATTAATATTTTTCGAAATGAAACTTGACGAAAGTTACTTTCCTCTTTCAAAGACGTGCATTCCCGGAAATGATCGATGCTATTCCATGGATAGTTCTACTGGATCTTCGAATATAAAATACAAGTTTAAACATAAGTTTGAACAAAAAGTGATGCTGTACATTGCCATTTCTGAGAGAGGTATCTCTAAGCCATGGTCCAAGCCCTCTGATTTGGCTAACAATCAAGATGAGTACCAAAACGAATGTTTGAAGAAAATATTGATTCGATCCCATTTGTACCCTAAAACCACAACCCAACGAATCTGCCTTGGTGTCACCAACCGAAGATTTCTTCGGGATTTTGAGCTCCTTGGTGTACAAAAATAACTGGAAAGCCACGAATAGTAAACAGTTGATTGATAAAATCAAGAGACGCATTCGCCAAGTTGACATGATGGCTGTATAACGCTCCTGTTCCGACGTCTAACGGAAGCTTCACTGAATAGTCTATTACGGACCGTTATCAAATGTTCACTAATTTTTTTTTCAACAATGGACAATGTAATTTTAATTTCAGAAAATCAGATCTTCTTCAAATGTCTGTCTTTTTTACGGCTTGAGAAGTAAATTTCAAAATTTTAGTTGCCACCCGTTACTAGAAGCCTAACAAGGTCTAGGATGCTGCAATAGTTTTGTTCTACATTTAAATTTTTATTCGTGTAGATAATGTTAAAGGTGTCAGATGTATCAGCCAAATTCAAATACAAATACAAATTAAAATTATCATTTCGAGATAGATCCGTTTTTTGCGTCCAAATATTTAATGACTCAAACTTTATAGCATACATCTATATCTATAAAAATGGATTTCTGTCTTTCGGTCTGTCTGTCGGGATGATCTTTATAGAATCGAAAACTACTGAACCGATCGGCGTGAAAATTTGCTTGTAGAGGTTTTCGGGGCAAGGGAAGGTTCTTATGATGGTTAGAGACCCCTCCCTCCACTAAGAAGGGGGGCTCCCATACAAATGAAACACAAATTTCTGCATAACTCGAGAACTAATCAAGCAAATGGAATAAAATTTTACATGTGGGTGTTTTTGAAGGAAAGAATTTTTTCTATGGTGAATTGAGACCCCTCCCTACTTTAGGAGGAGGGGCTCCCATACAAATGAAATACAAATTTCCTCATAACTCGAGAACTAATCAAGCAAATGCAAAAAAAATTGACATGTGGGTGATTTGGAGACAAGAATTTTTTCTATGGTAAATTGAAACCTCCCCCCACTTTGGGAGGGGTGCTCCCATAGAAATTTAATATGAATTTCCTCGTAACTCGAGAGCTAATCAAGCAAATGGAACCAAATTTGGCATGTGGGGGTTTTGGAGGCAGGATTTTTTTTAATGATGGTTTGAGACCCCTCACCTCTGTGGTAGGGGGATAAGGACTCTCATACAAATAGAACAGAAATTTTTGCGTAACTCAAAAACTAATCGAACTCGAGAAATTTTAGACTGTTTCATAAAACATTAATCAATAACAAGACCATCAAAAACTATCTAAAGTAATATTAGATAATTCAGCGCGAGACGGCCGGCGACCTGCCGTCGGAAGCGCCGGCCACTGCGGGGGGGGCAGCCCCCTCTAGAGATCACCTCTATCTAGGTTTATTTATTTTCCTAGAACTACTGACCTCTATTACTTTCCTTCAGTTGGGTCACCCCCGCGAAATGGTATGGAAAAAGGTTTTTCGCGAAATGGTATTCGCCAAAATGGTTTGTAATTATGACGAATATTTAAATGCTATCCGCTTTATTTTATCAGGTTAAGCAATGTGGGGAGTTGTTTGCTACTTTACTGTGAGGAAAATTTCTATATTAATACACCCATGAACTCCTCAGAAACTACCAAAACTCGAGATTGTGACAAAGGTCATCTGAGATTCACGATTTATGTACAACACAGTATAATTTGTGGCAATACGAAGTTTGTCGGGTCAGCTAGTAGGCTATAAAAGTCTATTGCTACCAACCTTATGCAGCACACTTTTGGCACTTTTCGTTGCAGCAACATATTTAAAACTGAAATTAGTCATATATCGGTTGTCAGAACTAGTTTCTAACAACTGCACTAGTAGCCACCCAAGGAACAAAACGTCAGCACTTAAAAGACCAGGTGTGGAATAAGAGTTGTGTAGTAGCATCCGGTGTTGAATAAACTAATTTGCTGAAGTACATCTTGTGTAAACATCAAATCCCACATTTTTTCTAGCTTCTAACCAACATCTACACTGTCTCTACGGTTGTTATGTAAGTGTGGAACAAGAGTTGAATGAACGTTGTACAAATGTATCAGCAGCACCGCTGAAAGCAAGTGTGGAATAATGGTCGCTTAAAGTCATCCAAGAGAAAGCATGTCGAATAAGCGCTGTGCAAACGTATCAGCAGCATCGCTAAGAGAGGTGGAATAAGAGCCGCCAGAGGGCAACTAATAACATAAACAACACTATGAAATAATTATTAGATCCACTTTATTGCACATGTCAGGACACAAATAAATAACTCAGCTCTTTTCAATATTAAAACATAACACTTTCTCGCCCTTAAAAACTATAATCGTACGATAATCATTGAACGGGCACCTTATCACTACCGACAACAAACTGCACGTCCAAAAACTATTTTCAAGAAACTTTCCGAAATCCCGCCGCGTACATTTCGTATAGCACGAGAACTGGAAACGATACATGTTTCCATTTCGACCGTTGTCGATTGCTCCGTCAAAAATATGCTTAACAATGCCAATCAAAAGGTCCGTGTGTAAGTAACACTTGGTCTTGGAACCAGAGATTCTATTGCGGGATCATTGTATTTATACCTGCGAATCCAAATCGTTCACTGAAAATCGCTGGGTAGTAGATTTACACAGCCACACTGTCAAACACCTACAAAAAGTCTGCCGATTTTCGACAATTTGCACTCTGTTTACTTACCGCTCTGGAAGTTATAACTAAAACAACTGTGGAATAGATATGGAATAAGAGTGCAGGAATAAGAGCAGGTGTAGAATACTGGTTGCTTAAAGGCAACCATGGAAATGTATGTCTAATAGACGTTGTGCAAACGCATCAGCAGCATTGCTAAGAACAAGTGTGGAATAAAGGTGGAATAAGTGTGGAATGAACGTTCAGCAACCGAATCAGCAGCATTATCGAAAGTAAGTGCGGAATAATAGTGGAATGAGCGTTGCGCAAACGTATCAGCTGCATTGCTGAGAGCAAGTGTGGTGAAAGCTTGGGTGAAAGAGTGAAATAAGAGTGGAATGAATGTTGCGCACACGCTGCTAAATGTGTACAAACGTTGGAAGTGTGTAATAAAAGTCGAATAGTTGTCATACAAACGTATCAGCAGCAGCACCTTTAAGAGCAGGTGTGGAATTGAATGTGCTTGATGGCAACCAATAACACCAATAACTTGAATGACACTTATACTTCAAATTTGTATTACGCCCACTTTATTTTTTTTAAGATTAAGAGTAGAAAAAAATTATTTCCTAGAAATATTTTCTTCGCAAGTGGATTAATACAACAGTAAACCTATATTACCGACTCAATCGAGTTACTCGCGTTGGACTCGCTAAACGAGATGAATCGGATCGGGTGGCATAGTGGCGATGCCACCGCTGGTAGCGCTGCAATCGCACGGCCAGCTCCCGCTGCCGGTGCGCGAAAACCCCACTGCTTCTCGTGCCATCCGCTGCTGTTTTTTGGATGAAAAACCTTAAATCCGACCCGATGATAAATAGATGTGCAGACAGCGAGCGGGTTAAAGCAGCGATAAGCTCCGGACTATCGGTGATGACGCACAGTGGCGTCAGTCAGAACAATATTGAGACAAAACTAAAAAAGTTCTTAAAGTCGCATGGAATTTACATATTTTACTTATTTCTGTGAACCAAATTGACTACTAAAAATAAAAGCTTCCAAATACTAAAAAAATCTATAATTAGGGTGTCTCTAAAATAATTTTCTAAGAAATTTTTTATAACTACTTGAACTATTATTTTTAATTTGTGTATTTTTTACATTAGGATAACTAGGAGAGCTAGTGATGACCTTCTAACTCTCAATAATCCATAACGTGGCTCAAAATTGAAAATTAATTTTGAAATTATAAAATAACACTATCCCTAGCGTATAATCATATTTATTTACTAAAATTTTAATATCATCGATTCACTACTGCTCTGTTGACCTGGCACTAGCCTTTAGCTGCTAAATGCTCAAGGATTTACTTATAAAAGGTCTATAATTGTATTGCTAGAAGTAACTACAAAGCGGAATTGCCTAAAAACACATCGTCCCGTAAAATTCAATATTTTGAGTCTTTGCGCAAATCTGCGCAAAATACGGCTATGATATTTAGAAAGTAGACTAAATTTTACATAAAATATGAAAAAATGACGGTTACCTTCCGTTCCCAAAAAAAGATGCTCAACTTTGAAAATGCGAAGTCACATGTAATTTGATTATTTTAAGATTTGTAATAAATATATTTTAGAGTGTACTTGGTTTTCGTCAGTCTGCAAAATATGGTACTAATCTATAGCCATTTTAATACCAAACCACGTTTTTTTTGTATGGAAATACCGACCAGAATACGATTAAAAGCAATTTTTCGATACTTCCGTTGAATGAAAAATGTGGCAAGTTGTCGCACAAACTTAAGATTCAAAAAACTCTCCAAAAGGCTGGATCATTCCTAGCACTCTGAAATTTTGGAATAGAGTAGGGCGGGGCATAAGTGCGATGTTTGAAGTTGTCATCAATTTTCGCGAGATATAAAGAAGAACAGCAACAAAATATATTTTATAATGATGCAGCTACTCAATATCTTTACATTCAACTATAAATCATCTGGAATAATAGTGTTATTGAAAATAAATTCTTCATTCTTCTGAACAAGTGCCGATTCGCACTTTTACCCCACTAGCGGGGTAAAAGTTCGATTACTGCGGGGCAAAAGTGC
This sequence comes from Sabethes cyaneus, assembly GCF_943734655.1. Taxonomy (NCBI): domain Eukaryota; kingdom Metazoa; phylum Arthropoda; class Insecta; order Diptera; family Culicidae; genus Sabethes; species Sabethes cyaneus. The sequence continues at coordinate 229,360,522 of NC_071354.1, forward strand.
GAAGCTCGAATCCATGAAATTAGCACAGCAGTAGCTAACAAAACCATATTATCGTCAATCTGCGGTATGTTTCGGTAAGGAATATTCTCAATTTACACCTTTCCTATTTTCCGCTGGTGTATTGCAGCCTCCGACAGATCGAAACTTTCCCAAACGTTTGTTTTATGTTTCATCAGCGGAAAAACATTGTTTTCCTTCGACCAACATCTGTAGAGCACAGTTTTCTGCAGATCTTCCATTTCTAGTATCTGTAATATAGTGCCAAAAGCTGTATATAAGCTATACATTTTTGCCCCGTTCATGAATCGCACCTTTACCCGCTAGGCGCTTGACGGGGCTTGATTAAATTATGGAAAAGCGAAATATATTTTGTAAACTCTTTTCACCGTATTTTCAAAACAGATATGCGAGTGATGTAAAACGCTGCTACAAATTTTCAACAAGTAATATCCTCCTGTTGATATCGTATTACCCGTATAACAAAAAATTACATCAAAACCGCCCTAAAATAACATTTGCACATAACTCAGCAACTATGCTTCGTAAGCAACCAAAGTTTACGTTAGATTCAAGCAGTCAAAGTAGTCACCCATTAATGCCAATGTAGTCAATTTACTCGAATCTGCACCGATAAACCATTAAATCGCATCCTTACTCTATAACAAAGGTAAAAATGTAGTTTCAACCACATTTATGGTTGTTTTACGCGCAAACAGAAATTTCATTTCATTTTAAACTGATATGTATGATTGAAATGAAAATATTTACATCGAAAACTCAATTTGACAATACTTTACTTTTAATTCAACACTTTTATTTTCTTGATTCAAATAAAATTTCGTTTCGAAACAAAAATATTTTTAGGTTGTTATAAAAATTTCGTGAAACAAACGAATTTTTTCGCTCCGTAATAGAAACGAAACCTTTCCCCGAACAACCCCGTTGAGAATCGCGGCTATAACGCTGACGGACGAACAGCGTCGCCCGCAGTACCTTACAAGTCGCAAGGACTTGCATAGTGTCGTCGTCCCGTCAGTAAAATGAGTTAGATTCTCGATCCATGAATCGAACTTTTACCCCGTCAATAAATCGAACTTTTGCCCCGCTAGGCGCTTGACGGGGTTTGATTAAATTATGGAAAAGCAACATATATTTTGTAAATTCTTCTCACCGCAATTTCAAGAGAGATATCTGAGTGATGTAAAACGCTGCTACAATTTGTGAATAAGCAATATCCTCCTGTTGATATCGTATTTGCCGTAAAACGAAATATTACATCAAAACCGTTCTAAAATAACTTTTACCCATAACTCAGCAACTATGATTCGTAAACAACAAATGTTTATGATGGATTTAAGCTGTCAAAGTACTCACCCATCCATGCCAATGTAGTCGATTTACTCGGAATCCACACTGATAAATCATTGAATCGCACTTTTACCCGCATCGTACTTTTACCCCTCCTTACTCTATAGTTATTTGGTCTGTCTACATTCATACAAAAATAATAAATCATAAAAACTACAAGGTATACAGCCCTAAGGGTTATACGAAAGGGTGACGTAGGACTATATCAGATCATTAGATCCAAGACTAATGTAAACTGCATTTCTGGTATATCTATGTTTAGAAGAATCATTGTTTAAGTGAATGTGTAAAACAGAAGAGCGAAATATTCAGATTCAATTTTTCATTGAATGCAATGGTGGCTTTTAAAATATGTGGAGAAGGGTTTATAAGTACAACGCCTGCAACCATTGAGATATAGAGATTTCTTTTAAAAATCATTGATGTGCACCATAAAGGGTGAAATAGTAATGGATGACCAGCCCACGGATTATTGTATTAAATATGATTATGCGTAGCTTGACATGTTTCAATAATCTTACATTAACTCGCTTGTGGGCTTTAAAAGGGCCATTGATTACAAATATCATTAAAGCCAAAGCACGTTCAAATATGACGTACCATTCGAATGTCTTTCTCTTTTGACATAAATGGCAACAGGTACATAAGTTAGCGGCGTCGATTCACTGTCTCTTGTTCCGAGAAGGTTCTACTAGTTTACTTTCACAGCATACCGCTTGTTACATAGCAGAAAATATGGTTCATACGCAAAAATTTCTATTTTATTTGTATAAGAGTCCTTATCCTCCTTGCACAGGGATGAGGGGTCTCAAACCATCATAAAATAAATTCATGCCTCCAAAAACTCACACACGCCAAATTTGGTTCCATTTGCTTGATTAGTTCTCGAGTTTTGAGGAAATTTGTGTTTCATTTGTATAGGTGCCCCCCCTCTTACGCTCTCCTTAAAATTGCTTTCTTACCCCCTCCATAAAATTGCTGGTCATTGTATCTATCCAACGACATATAAATTGTCCAGTTTCGTTCAGTAGTTTAGTAGTTAATAGCATTTGAAATCTTTCATTCAAACGTTACACTTCGATTTTCATTTTCACACAGTGCTACCCAGTCCCAGTATAGTAAACAAAGACGTAGTCCTACGTCAAAAAATTCAACTCGATTTTGGGTGTTTTGTCCCACTTTTTTCCACTGTGTGACGGGGTGACAAAATTAATCCTCCTCTGCGGCACTTGCACGAACCGCTCCTGCTGCTAACTAATCACAAATGAACAACCCCACACATTGTTCACAGCTAGCCGAAAGCTAGTACAAATAGTGTATAATTGTTTAATATGTGCTGAATAAAGGTTTCTTGCGTAATTTTGTACAGCAGATGCCTAACATGATTTAAGAAGCTACTCTTCAGTGCTTAAATATCTTTTAGCCGAGGTTTGTTCCACGCTTGACAAACTTTAACTTGTAAATCTACATCGGCTAAAAACTCGGCGCCTGTCATATGTCAGATTATCTCAGATGTGTTCATCGACGGGTTCCGACCGACAGGATGTAAGTTCGAATCCGGATGAGTGAAAAAAGTAAAATGGCGGGCTAGATGAAATTTGAGTCAATGAATGATTTCCTACTAAGTCTCTCATTATAAATCATAATAATAATATGAATACAAAAATGAACATGAAAATAACGAAACCCACAAAATAAAATAAATACTTCCTACATATTTTTTCTTTTTGCTTGTCTAAATGTTGAACTGCTGTGGAATAAACGTAGCTTTAGTGTCATCAGCAGTAGTTTAATAAACATATCTATACGTACTGAATAAACGCATTACTTTACGTTGCCTAACAGTCATACAAACGTATCTTCCATGCCCATATTCAGCACTGTGCTGTTTAAATTCTCCAAAACCAACTGTATAAGCATTGAACAGAGGTATTTAGACATACTTGAAAATCAGCTATACGGCATGTGCTGAATAAAAGCTGTCGATTAAACGTTTAATAAGCAAAAATTGTTCCTTGGGCAATACCCATCTAAAAGATTATTTTCGCTTGGTTTTCAGTCTTCAGCGCTTGTAAAGTTCACAAAAAAATGTTTTTCGAACAAATATTCTTTTCTAATGTTTTAGTTCACCATGAACGAAATTGATTGTTCAAAAATTGAACGTCACACTCTGAATGTAGAAAATTTAATGGATTTGAGATGGGAGAGGTGTTAAGAAATTGTTTCAGCTCGTAGAACGAAACATTCTACAGTTGCTTGTTATCTTTCCATCTTTAGCATAATGTGATAATAAACAAATTAAAATCAACATTTAGTTTGCTCTAGTTTTCGTTCAAGGATTTCTCTAAATTGCTTCAACAGTCAATCAATCAAATAAAATCGTGCCTTCAAATATCCCCTTGGTTGCAAATTTGAGCAAATTATTTTCATATTCATTCCAGTCAAACTATTCGTATGAAAAACGAATGCTGTCGCGGAGAAGAATAAGCGTGATTATCTTGTTTTCATCAAACTTCTACACCAACCTGTCTCACCGTGCATTCGATCAAATTAGTACCGACGAGGGGGTTCCCGATCGTCGACGTGCGTCGTTTTGCTGCGATGGATGGATAATGAACCTTCGAATACAAAACACACAAAAAAAGCAGAAAACACTATCATTCGGTTCGAATCGAATGCACAGCATAGCACAACATGCCGGGCCCACTGTGCGTCGCCTTGGTGCTGCTGCTGCTGCTGCTGCTGCGCATGTGTCGAAAGGGGAACACTCTCTTCCTGCAGCTTACTACGATTCTGAATCTGGTAGAACCACAAAAAAACCTACACAGTGTAATCAGTGCTGTTTCAGTGGAAGGTTTTGCGCGTTGTTCCATACGAAACGGGAACCCGGCTCTGTGGCGTATCCTTCGCGTAACTCACCGGACGCGGACGCGAACGCAAACGTGTGTAGTTCAGTAGCCTCCGTCGGCAGACGCAGTCCGGAAGCATCTCGCAGCAGGCCCCGGTTCCGCACATGTTGCACAATAATTCTGTTTTCGGTCCACACGGTCCGCGTGTGCAGGCAGGCACCTTCTGTTTATTTATTTTTCCCCAATCCAAGTGAAGTGTTCTGTTTTCTGTTTTCGGCTTTTCGGCAGCATTTGTTTATTCAATCCACCGTTTGATGTGATGCACCAACAATAATTATTATCATCATCAGCGTCAGTGCCGGGTATTGCTAACACCAGAAGCAGTTTAGTTCGCTTATGCAAACACGACCGACGGAGTCGGAGTAATCGAGAGTGATTCCTACCTAAAAGTGAAAATGAGTTCAGTTTGGTGCGAAGACGAACGCGTGCTCATGTAATTTCCCCGACGTTAAACGCTCCTTCGATAATTTCGGGGTGGTGTTGTGCCCTGCCAAGTTTGATATCAACCAGCAGAGGGGAGCCGAGAAAATCATACGTTTGAAAACGGTTCGAAATGCCGAGAATTTCATCGCCTGTTCCATCATCGGGGAGAGTGTGAATTGTAAGTATTGGGATGGAGGAGTGCGTAAATGATTCGTCCCCCCCACACCGCACCGGGTAGTTTAGTTGCTATAGAAATCGTTGACAAGAGCTGGGAATGAGGCGCATCAGGAGAACTCTTATTAGACGGGATGACTCAACTGTTTCATGTAAACTGAACTGATTTTCCGCTTCGTCTTCGCCTTTGAGCCGTGATTTCGTGGGCAGCCCCGTTACAATTTCGTTTCAGCACCGGGGAACTGAATGAATTGTTCAGTTCAGCAGACAACATGTGCTGCCTGTGCCTGTGCCTACCAGTGCCTGTCTGCCGATAGCTGCGTTATACGGTTCTGGAGCGTGTCTTGCCCATTGAACACGCTCGTTGCATGGCTTCTTTTGTGTAAGGTCGGTAACTCGTACGGATTGTCGATTCGCAACGGACTTGACCGCCGCCGCCGCCGCCACCGCACAGAGAATTCACCTCCAGGTCATCGGATCGGTTGGAAATCTCCTAAATGGGGAAAACCGCTGCTCGGATGTGTGGTTTTGGTGAACCGTCAGTGGAAGATAAATGCCTCTTACATAGGTCGAAAGTACTAATCATTTACTTAAACAATTTTTTGATGTGTTAAATGGATGATTACTGTGCCAAATTATCATAATTTGTAAATTATTAGACTGAATGGTTCGTTTTATCATCCTCCGGAATTGATACCACCTACGGTTAGCAGTTAGAGATACCCTGCTGTGTCGAAGTTATTCGGGCCCCGAACTGGAGTGAGAGAAATGGACAAGAGAAAAACGCGGAAACCACAGTCACCGCTCGAATTATCACGATGTAAAGTGAACTGAATAATTACCGGCGATCGGGCGATGTCACCAACCAGCCGGACACGGACATTGTCACCCATACAGCAGGAGTTGTAGAGGAAGCCATGTGCATTAGGATGATGCACGAGTGAGCGAGTCAGTGGTGTTGGAATTAATGCTCCTCCATCAGCTCCTCATGTTGGCAATATGAACATTGTTTCCATATTTGTCAGTTCCGTTTATACAATTCAATTAATCGAATCCATATGGTGCTAGTTTCTGGACAAGGATGCCAAACTCGTTGAAAGATTATCAACACAAAAATTTTTCTTTCAAAAAACGGATTCAAAATAAACTGCTGAAAATCTGCACATTTACATTGGGAACAAAGAGCTTTGGCATCTCTTCCCTTTGCGGGTGAGTCGGAAAACTTGTTCCACCCTAACATACGTGCTAACACAGAAGGACAGGTTCATCGCATTTATCGCATTTTCCCCGTACGTCTTCGGTGCTACCCACAGATGATGAAGTATTGGCGAAAGGTGTGGATGAAGGAAGCAGCAGAAAAACATTCTTAGGTACTTGCTTTGCTAGGATGGGGTCGGAGTCGGACCGACCGACCGGTGCGACTGACGGCATGATCCGATGTCTGTGTATGTGTTCACGTTCAGATATCTGGCCTGGGTTGGCAGGCCGGCCTGGCAGCATAAAGGAAGCATGTTGTAAAAGTACACCGTTGTTCACAAAGATGTAAACGGATAATAAAAAAACTGATTAAATAAACTCAAGTGTCTCGGTCCCAAACATTTGCTAGCTGTTAATAAGAACGCAGTGTTTAACGACGTGTCGTTCTGAATTGAATTCTTATTCTGATTTGTAGGCGATATAATCAGCTTTAAAGTTCTTGATATTATATTTCATGGCTTGTTGATTATTTTCCGTGAATGCTGATAACTTGTTTATTATCTAAGTTATGGTTTCAGTCTATTAAAAATCAATCTCCTTCTGATGCAACAAGTGCATACGTTGAGCTTCTACAAACGTCACCATTTGCCGCCAATGTCACTTTTAGCATTCTTTCCATGGCCAGCTCAGTAAAACATCATTGAGTTGTTTGGTATAGCGGCCAAGTATGAAGGATAACATCAATTTTCAGAATTTTATTCAGAACAATGTTCCGCAAACTTATTCCCCCCATGGCCATGGCTTTCCATCTCTAGTTTCTAACCATCTCGATCTTCGAAGCGAACACCATTTTTGCGGAGTTATTGTCCGGAATTCGCACAAGATGTCCCGCCCATTGTACTATTCCGGTTTTAGCAACTTTCTAGACACTGGGTTCACCGAAGCGCTGCGCCAGCTCCTGGTTCATCCATCTTCTCTATACACCGTTCTCACATACTCCGCCAAAGACCGCACTACGAGCCTCACGACGTTCGAAAACGGCCAGTGCTTTCAAGTCCTCATCGAGCATTATCCACGTTTCGTGCCCGTAGAGGTCAACCGGAAGCTTACCAGACCTTAGGGTCTTGTGGAATCCACAGTAAGTACGGTTTCCGGCAAGAACACGTCTGCGTATTCCTTTCCTTATTATCCGACGTCATTAACGACCCGAGGCATACAAATACGTCTGCCACCTCTAGCTGCTACCTCCTTCCGACAAGTTCTACGCCGTCAGCGAAACATAAATTGGCTGGACATATTGAAGATCGTGGTCCGCATACCAAAACCCGCACGTTTGATACCACCTTCTAGCGCAATGTTGAACAGGAGGCAGTAAATACAAACACCTTTTCGAAGTATACTGCGCATTTCAAACAGGCTTGATAACGTACCCGACATCTTCACACAGCACACAGTACATCGTTCATCGTGGTCTAAATCAGTCTTGTCAGCTTCGCAGGATAGCCGTTTTCGTCCATCATTTTTCATATCTCCAGAGTCCAGAGTCCATATCGTATTCCATAGTATCATACGCAGCCTTGAAATCTGTGAATATGTGCTGCGTTAGAACTTGGTGCTTCGAGCTACATGAATGATCACCGCCTTAACCAACTCGGCCACCTCGCCAAGCCTCCCAGTTGGCCTCGAAGTACGATGCTGATCTGGTGAGCCAGCCGTCGTATGTTCAAATATCGGCGGGGAGAGACTGTTAGAGTCAGTAGGATCGTTGCACTGGTCCCGCAATTGTCCGGTAATTTAGCAGCTGGCTGCGAAGTCTGTCATATAAAAACAGAAGGTCAAGTTTCGATTACGGAATGTAGCACCTAGGCTTTGTTTTTGGGACTTCGACTTCGTTGGGCGATTCGTTGATCGCCCGTCCACAAGATTAGCTTGATAACTTCCTATAAACCTACTTGTTAGCGGCGCTAGCGATAGATGATGAAAGTTGATCTGAAAAAGCACATTGCAGACGGCGTTGAGAAAGGTGATCGCTCGGTAGTTTCCACATTCCAACTAATCTCTCTTTTATATTGGTATATTGGGCATATTACCCACTCCTTCCACTCCAGTAGCTATTCTGTTTCCCAGATCCTGACTGCAGACAGCAGTGTAGACAGGTAACCAAGCTATTCGAGCACATCTTGGTAAGCTTCATTGCGATGCCATCTTTGTCAGCTGCCTTGTTATTCTGAAGCTTCTTGATTGCTTCGATCATTTCATCTATTGTGGGAGTTGACACATGACCATCATCCGCCGTACTGATGTAGTTAATCCCCCCAGCTGTCTAGATAATCCCTCACCCGTTCATGTTCAGGTCAGAAATATATTGGCCTGAAAACATAAAACATTTTCTGGAACGCGCGTCCCTGGTTTCAGTGTGCGTAGTGGAATCGAAGCTCATTTATTCCGCATGCTTTGTGGCTGACGAAAATTAAAGACACAAATGCGAAATCTCCATTTTTAGAGGCATAGGGCATAGGTATGGGAGCTCCCCCCCCCCTCTTAGTGGGTGGAGGCTGGAGGGGTCTATTGACATCGCGAGAACCTTCCCTAGCCCCAAAAACCCCTACATGCATATTTTCACGCCGATCGGTTCAGTAGTTTTCGATTCTATAAGGAACATAGAGCAGACAGAAATTCATTTTTATAGGCATAGATTTGTATGGGAGCCCCCCCTCTTAGTGGGGGGAGGGGTCTTTTGCCATCGAGAGAACCTTCCCTAGCCCCAAAACATGCAAATTTTCACGCCGATCGTTTCAGTAGTTTTCAATTCTATAAGGAAGATACGGACTATGGCTAAATCAGCCCAGATAATCACGTTACCTTTATATTTACGAATAAATGGCCAAATGCGTTTCTTCAAGCATTCTCCCATGATCCACTTGATGTCATTGTTGAGGAAGTGATCAGTCTTTAGTCCAGAACTACATATTCCTTGCCAGAGCATGGCCTTTTTTGCGTATTTATCAGCAAACTTAAACTTATACTTGCCTGGCATATCGCCACTCGCAGTTACAATATAAAATTTTTGACCGGAAAGTTGCTTGAATTCCATTTTCACGTAGGTTTCGTCGTCCATCAAAATGCATTTGTTGAATTTCGTCGAAACTTGCTCTTACAAACGCCTAGCACGCTTCTAGGCTATTAATTTCTGCTTTAAGTACCGATTCATATGTTTACTGACACTGTACGGCATATAGTCGTCTCGAGCGATAGTTTTATAGTTGGCATCGTACCTTCTAGCTAGAACCCTGATAGAGACAACAGGATTGAATTTACCACACCCCAATATCTTCCTCCTCAGCTGTCGATTCCTAGTTCTGGTATTTTTTTAAAGTTCTTTGCCCCCTTTCCATACCTAGGTTCTCCTTATAACCCTTCAGAACATTACACATTGTAGATTTTGGCATTTTTAGCACACTAGGTAACTTTGATCCAGACCGCCAGACGAGATTTTTTTGCGTCGTTCGTGTTGCATTCTGTACTGTAAGACACCAAACAACTAGTCGCTGAGAATCAGCCAAGTCTTACTCGTTTAACTAACTGCAAGCGACTGGATTGTGCTCAGTAATTAAGTCTTTGAACGTCTGAAATAATTTAGACGATGATTGCCCGATACGGCGTTCATGCACAACATATCACTG